>NC_086317.1:222380325-222701825 GCF_036172605.1 Pelobates fuscus
CTGGGTTCGTCTGATTTGCCCAGTGCTTATAATCCCTGGGAGATAATGTGAAGGATTGGTACTTTTTGTAAATGACACTTCGGACACAGTCGAAGCTGTCGAGGTACCTGTGACGAACCCTGCTGCATAGACCTGTATTGCTGGGTCGTCTGTTTTCATTGGATTCGTGGATTTCCTGTCCGTACACTGTTGTTCGTACGTTTTCTAAAGTACCGATTGGAACTACCGAACATCGGCCACCCAGGAGAGGAGTGTGCGGCTCATTAACACCTTGACCCCAAATTAGAACGTTGTGGTTAACCGCAAACACCTCTCCATTCCATTTCGTACGGGTGGTTGTCGTTCGTATGCCGAACACGAGGCGGCGGCCATTTTGGACACGAGGCGAATCAGCGGTGTTCGGTGCAAAACCCATGGATCTAAAATCGGACTCTTTATCTACCGAACACCGCTGGAGACGGCCGTCTCCCCTTCTATTCCCTTGGAGGCATACGAACACTGTTCCGTTCGGGAGTTTCTTTCATCCCATGGAGTCATTCCCATGGAGTCATTCGTATACCGAAGGACTTATGAGAGACTTTGACTCCATGGCGATTGGACTGTGTACATCGGACCTGAGCGCTATTCGGTAGGAATATGCCCTCAGATCCAGGCTATCTGGGGATACGTGACACGAACACTTTATATTCGGTACTTCTGATTTTATGTATTTTATTGCATTTTTTGTGTTTGAGTTTAAGATGGCGATGGTTCCTATCCTCGGAGTTAATTAGGTTTCTCTCTAATTATCTCCAGGATAGGAAGAGATGTATTGTGGGTAAAATGGGAAGGGCTTGTGTTATAGCCACTGTGATTGGCTACCGTTTAATATATTTTTCAGTCTTCCACCAGGTCCCCTAGGGGAGTGTCTACCTGGTGGAGACCTGCATAAATACTGGGCAGGTAGCCCCCATTAAACACTGTGACAGACCCATCCGTCTGGACTAAACCTATTGGGTTCGTCTGATTTGCCCAGTACTTATGGTCCCTGAGAGACTATGCGAAGGGTTGTGACTTTGTACAAATGACATTTCAAGTACAGCGGAAAACTAATGAAGCGCCCAAGCTACCAAAGTCCTCGAGGTGGCCGACATCGGACAAAGGACCACGTGGCGGCGGCCATTTTAACTTCGAACCCGCCGACCAGTACTATCGACGATACTTCGACAGTTCAACGAAAGTCGAAGTACCGACCCACCTCGAACGGGACTTAGCCATTTTTAGGCCAGCAAGTGACCGACCGCACAGCCCGAATCCAGGGAACTATTTTGGGCAAGAAAAGGTACCTGCGGTCGGTCATAAACGGACTTTCGCGTAACTTTTTATTCACTGAAGGGATTGATGTGATTTTTGAGAATGTTTATGTTTTAAGTATGCTGAATCTGAATATGTGCCTCTTATGTGAATATGATGGATGGATTTGAAGTTATGAAAGTTGTATAAAAGTATATTTCAAACTGTATGTATAATAGGATTATGTGTCACACCAAGGGGAGGGAATGTGTGGGATGTACCATCGATGCCAGTGGTTATTTTATGCCTCCCCTTGGGTGTGGCCTGTGTGTGTGAAATGCAAATAAAAGGCAGGCTGGCTGATCCAGTCCTCAGTTCATGTTTTACCCTCATAATGGAGCTTGGTCTCGTTATTGGGGGAACCGGGAATACAAGTGACTAACGACTGTGTCTGGAGCTCGGAAGGTGGTACCGTAACAACTGGTGGCAGCGGTGGGATGATCTTCAACGCCCAAAGAAACCGCTACGACCAAGAATAAAATGGAACTACAATACCAAAACCTGAGAAGAGCTACCTTAAAAGACTTATTGGAACAAAGGGGCGGACAGGCCAGTAACCTCAAGAAGAGGGACATTATTGCTTTATTGCTGGAAATGGATGGAGTACCAGCGGCAGAGGGAACCAATGGACCCAGCCCAGACGACAGAACCCCCGAGGAGGCAAGATTTGACCGGGCGGTAAGAATTCGGCTGGCCCATTATGGCCCCAACCCCTCCGCAGAGATCATCACCCAGGTTCAAGCCGCTGTGGAGGCCAGCCTGCTACGCCAAAACGGTACTGCAGCGGCCCCAGTCACAGCAAACCCGGGGGACAAACAGAAAGTGCCATTTGCGGCCTTCAAAGCCTTCAGTGAGACCGAAGGAGAGATTGACGGGTACCTTGCGGATTTTGAGCGGCAATGTGCTCTGCACAAGGTACCCCCGGCAGACTGGGTTGCTATACTGTCCGGCAAGTTATCCGGCCGGGCCAACGACGCTTTTCGGGCTATTCCGGATGAGGAGATCGGGGATTATGTTACCGTCAGGGAAGCTTTACTTGCCCGGTATGCCGTTACACCCGAGGCATACCGGAGGAGGTTCCGGGACACTGCAAAAACAACTGGGGACTCGTACGTGGAATGGGCCTGCAAGGTACATCGCACAGCCGCCCACTGGATGGCAGGATGCCAGGCGGTGTCGGGAGAAGAGGTGCTGCAGATGTTTTTATTGGAACATTGTTTCGACAAATTGCCGACAGGGGTCAGAGAGTGGGTACGAGACCGTAAGCCTTCCACTCTACACGAGGCGGCTCGCTTGGCCGATGAGTACACTGACGCTCGCAGACTGGACAATTCCATCACCAAGGCCACAGCCCGAGCGGAATACCAACCAGCCGCTGCCACGTATCAGCCTCCCATAAACAGACAATCCGCACCCCCTCCGGCTGCCCAGTACCAACGTCCACCCCGGTTTAACGCCCGAGAGTACTCTGAACCCCTTCGGTGCTTCCTGTGCAATCAGCTAGGGCACCGGCGACAGGAGTGCCCGATGAACCGTGCCAACAGGAACCAGTCCTGGAGGAAACCCACGGGGGCCCCTTCCCCAGCACCTCTTCCAGCAGTCCACTGTGTAGAGGAAGAGGAATGCTGGGGCATATTACATGAGGCGGACCCTGTTCAGGCTGCCCACCAGGACAATCGACAACACCACAGACAGAGTGTAAAGGTCAACGGAAAGGAAGCCAGTGGGCTACGAGACACTGGTGCAACCCTGACTTTGCTCCAAAAGCACCTAGTGTCCGAAGCTCAACATACCGGGGATACCGTGGCAGTACGAGTAGCCGGGGGTGCAGTATTTCGTCTACCCGTGGCCCGGGTACATTTGGATTGGGGAGTGGGCGCTAGACACGTGAATGTGGGGGTCATTAAGGATTTACCCGCTGATGTTCTTCTTGGCAACGACTTGGCCCCCCTGGTTTCGGCCTTTGCTCCCATGGGCCCCGCTGCAGTGGACGCTGTTACGACCCGTGCCCAGACCCGTGCCACTGAGGCCGGCCCACCTGCTGTTGAGACCCAGGTAAGACTCTCTACCCCGACTTGTACCTTAGACCAGGCCCCGTTCGGCTGGGATACCCCAGAAATGTACGGGAAAGAAACTAGGGAGGACCCGACGTTAGCCAAGTACAGAGCCAGGGCCGACGCTGGGGAAGAAGGAGTAGGTGGGGAACACTACGAGTGGGTGGGGGATAGGCTGTACAGGATCCCGAAACCTTCCCCGAAACCGAATGCCCCTCCGCAGAAACGACAACTAGTAGTACCTGCAAAGTATCGGCAGGAGATTCTGCGGATTGGGCATGACGTACCATTGGCAGGTCACCTAGGTTCCCACCGCACAGCCCATAGAATCACCCAAAACTTTTTCTGGCCCAATTTTAACCGAGATGTGCGGATGTATTGTAGCACGTGCGACACTTGTCAACGGGTAGGTAAGCGAGGAGATCATCCAAAAGCTAGGCTACAGCCGATGCCTATCATTGGAGAGCCCTTTTCCCGCATAGCCGTTGACATTGTGGGTCCACTGGCCAGGGCTAGTCCATCTGGTAAGAAATATATTCTTACTGTGGTAGACTACGCCACCCGTTACCCAGAGGCAGTAGCGCTGTCTAATATAGAGGCAGAGACGGTTGCTGATGCCCTGGTTAAAGTCTTTACTAGGGTCGGGTTCCCTCAGGAGATCCTCTCTGATCAGGGAACCCAGTTTACCGCTGTGCTCACCCAGCAACTGTGGAAGGTGTGCGGCATCAACCCGCTACTTAGTTCACCATATCACCCACAGACTAACGGTCTCTGCGAGCGATTTAATGGCACCCTCAAACAGATGCTGAGGACCTTTACTGACACTTGCAGAGACTGGGAGCGATTCCTGCCTCATCTGCTATTTGCATACAGAGAGGTGCCCCAGGAATCGACTGGGTTCTCCCCCTTTGAGTTACTCTATGGGAGAAGGGTTCGTGGACCCCTAGATCTCATTAGAGGACACTGGGAGGGGGAGACGGAGCAAGAAGGGACCCCCATAGTGCCATATGTTCTGGAACTCCGGGACCGCATGGAGAAACTATCCCTGATGGTAAGGGAAAATCTCCGGGCGGCCCAGGGGAGACAGAAGCGATGGTACGATCGGGGCGCTCGACAGCGGGTCTTCCAGGTTGGGCAGAAGGTCCTGGTGCTCAAACCTGTGAAGGCAAACAAGATGCAAGCATCTTGGCAGGGCCCGTACAAGGTGTTAGCTCAGGTATGTGATACTACCTATCTTATAGCCAGCTGTTCGGATGAAAGGGTACAACGATCCTTTCATGTGAACATGCTCAAGGAGTATCAGGAACGACCCGAGGATGTTGCAGCAGTTTGTGCCCCAGCTACTGACGACCCAGAGAACTTACCTTTACCTGACCTGTTAGAAAGGGATCCCCAGACCGACCTTACTAGCCTCGTACAGTTAGGTGACCGACTAAGCCCGGCCGAGAAAACCCAGGCCAGACAGCTTCTGTGGGAGAAACAGGCGACGTTCTCCCAAGAACCCGGGTACACCAACCTAGCTATACACAAGGTCGAGACACCCGGACAAAACCCCCTACGACAACCCCCATACCGTATCCCGGAAGCAGTCCGAGAAGGAATGCGGAAGGAGATACAGGAGATGACCCGGCTGGGGGTTATTGAGCACTCAGATAGTCCGTGGGCGTCGCCCGTAGTCCTAGTACCCAAGAAAGATGGGACCACCCGGTTCTGTGTGGATTACAGGCGGCTCAACGAGCGGACTACCACTGACGCCTACCCGATGCCCCGGATAGACGAGTTACTAGACCGCATTGCCAGGGGGCGCTATCTGACCACCATTGACCTATGTAAAGGGTACTGGCAGATCCCCCTGGCCGAGGATGCTATCCCCAAGTCGGCATTCGTCACCCCGTTTGGCCTATACCAGTTTAGGGTTATGCCATTCGGGATGAAGAATGCTCCGGCTACCTTCCAGCGTATGGTGGATAGGCTCCTCGATGGCTTCCAGGGATTTGCATGTGCCTACCTGGACGACATCGCGGTCTACAGTGAGTCTTGGGAAGACCACCTAGTACACGTAGGGGTAGTGCTGGACAAGATTCGGGCCGCCGGCCTGACTCTGAAACCAGACAAGTGCCATTTAGGCATGGCAGAAGTGCAGTACTTGGGTCACCGGGTGGGTTGTGGGAGCCAGAGACCCGAACCTGCTAAGGTGGAAGCGGTAGCTAACTGGCCCACACCTATCACCAAGACCCAAGTGCTTGCCTTCCTAGGGACAGCAGGGTATTATCGACGTTTTGTCCCCGACTACAGCACGATTGCCAAGCCCCTGACTGACCTGACTAAAAAGAACTTACCTAGGCAGGTCCTGTGGTCTCCAGCTTGTGAAGCCGCGTTTCAGGCCCTGAAGCAGGCTCTTGTGAATGCCCCTGTCCTGGCTGCCCCAGTCCCTAACAAACGTTTTCTTGTCCACACAGACGCTTCCATGTATGGACTGGGGGCTGTGCTGAGCCAGGTCGGGGAGGATGGAGGAGAGCACCCTGTCGCATATCTCAGCAGAAAGTTACTACCTCGAGAAGTGAGTTATGCGGCAGTAGAGAAAGAGTGTTTAGCCCTGGTCTGGGCACTGAAGAAACTGAGCCCTTACCTATACGGACAAGAATTTTCCCTCGTAACAGACCACAACCCCCTTGTCTGGCTTAACCGGGTCTCTGGGGACAATGGCAGACTGCTGAGGTGGAGTTTGGCATTGCAGCCTTACAATTTCACTATCAGCTACCGGCCCGGTAAGCAGAATGGGAATGCGGATGGGTTATCCCGGCAAACCGACGTCCCTATTCTCCCTAAGTCCGGTCATCCCCAAGTTGACCCGCCACAGGGTCAAGCCGGGTCTGCCGGAGTGTTCCACAAGGAGGGAGCCATGTGACAGACCCATCCGTCTGGACTAAACCTATTGGGTTCGTCTGATTTGCCCAGTACTTATGGTCCCTGAGAGACTATGCGAAGGGTTGTGACTTTGTACAAATGACATTTCAAGTACAGCGGAAAACTAATGAAGCGCCCAAGCTACCAAAGTCCTCGAGGTGGCCGACATCGGACAAAGGACCACGTGGCGGCGGCCATTTTAACTTCGAACCCGCCGACCAGTACTATCGACGATACTTCGACAGTTCAACGAAAGTCGAAGTACCGACCCACCTCGAACGGGACTTAGCCATTTTTAGGCCAGCAAGTGACCGACCGCACAGCCCGAATCCAGGGAACTATTTTGGGCAAGAAAAGGTACCTGCGGTCGGTCATAAACGGACTTTCGCGTAACTTTTTATTCACTGAAGGGATTGATGTGATTTTTGAGAATGTTTATGTTTTAAGTATGCTGAATCTGAATATGTGCCTCTTATGTGAATATGATGGATGGATTTGAAGTTATGAAAGTTGTATAAAAGTATATTTCAAACTGTATGTATAATAGGATTATGTGTCACACCAAGGGGAGGGAATGTGTGGGATGTACCATCGATGCCAGTGGTTATTTTATGCCTCCCCTTGGGTGTGGCCTGTGTGTGTGAAATGCAAATAAAAGGCAGGCTGGCTGATCCAGTCCTCAGTTCATGTTTTACCCTCATAATGGAGCTTGGTCTCGTTATTGGGGGAACCGGGAATACAAGTGACTAACGACTGTGTCTGGAGCTCGGAAGGTGGTACCGTAACAAACACATTCTGCTTGACCTTCAAAACGGAGCTTTGTCTCGTTTGTGGAGGGATTGACTATTGGGACAGCGCTTTCGTTTATTTCTAGCTGTGGAAGGATTTCGGATGGATTGCTGATCGGGAGTTACCGCATTCGTATGCTCCGTTCGGGAGTTTTATGATCGGTTATACTGGAATTGCATTTCTGGAGAAAGGGGATTATCGACTAAACGGCGGCTTCACTCTCCAGGCGGTGAGTGTCGTAACAGTACCGAAGTTACCAAAGATATCGAAGTTACCGAAGTCGTCGAGGTGGCCGGCATCGGACAAAGGACCACGTGGCGGCGGCCATTTTAACTTCGAACACGCCGACCCGTACTATCAACGGCACTTCGACACTTCGACTAAAGTCGAAGTACCGACCCCACTCCGAACGGGACTTAGCCATTTTTATGCTAGAAAGTGACCGACCGCACAGCCCGAATCCAGGGAACTATTTTGGGCAAGAAAAGGTGCTTGCGGTCGGTCATAAAAGGACTTCCGGATAACTTTTTATTTACTGAAGGGATTGGTATGATTTTTGAGAGTGTTTATGTTTAAAGTATGCTGAGTCTGAATATGTGATTTTTATGTGAATATGATATATGGATTTAAAGTTATGAAAGTGGTGTAAAAGTATATTTCAAACTGTATGTATAATGGGATTATGTGTCACACCAAGGGGAGGGGATGTGTGGGATGTAACATCTATGCCATTGGTTATTTTATGCCTCCCCCTGGGTGTGGCCTGTATGTGTGAAATGGAAATAAAAGGCAGGCTGGATGAACCAGTCCTCAGTTCATGTTTTACCCTCATAATGGAGCTTGGTCTCGTTATTGGGGGAACCGGGATTACTAGTGACTAAGGACTGCTTATGGAGATTGTATGCTGCTTAGGTCCTATTGCTGTTCGGCTGAAAGGGGCGATACGTACGATTGGAGCTCGGAAGACGGTACCGTAACAACTGGTGGCAAGCGACGGGATGATCCTCAGCGCCCAAAGAGACCACTACGACCAGGAGTAAATGGAACTACAATACCAAAACCTGAGAAGAGCTACCCTAAAAGACTTATTAGAACAAAGAGGCGGACAGGCCAGTAACCTCAAGAAGAGGGACATTATTGCTTTATTGCTGGAAATGGATGGAGTATCAGCGGCAGAGGGAACCAATGGACCCAGCCCAGACGACAGAACCCCCGAGGAGGCAAGATTTGACCGGGCGGTAAGAATTAGGCTGGCCCATTATGGCCCCAACCCCTCTGCAGAGATTATCACCCAGGTTCAAGCCGCTGTGGAGGCCAACCTGCTACGCCAAAACGGTACTGCAGCAGCCCCAGTCACAGCAAACCCGGGGGACAAAAAGAAAGTGCCATTTGCAGCATTTAAAGCCTTCAGTGAGACAGAAGGAGAGATTGATGGGTACCTTGCTGATTTTGAACGGCAATGTTCCCTGCACAAGGTACCCCTGGAAGACTGGGTTGCTATACTGTCCGGCAAGTTATCCGGCCGGGCCAACGACGCTTTTCGGGCCATTCCTGATGAGGAGATCGGGGATTATGTGACCGTCAGGGAAGCTTTACTTGCCCGGTATGCCGTTACACCCGAGGCATACCGGAGGAGGTTCCGAGACACTGCTAAAACCACTGGGGACTCATACGTTGAATGGGCATGTAGGGTACATCGCACAGCTGCCCACTGGATGGCAGGGTGCCAGGCGGTGTCAGGAGAAGAGGTGCTGCAGATGTTTTTATTGGAACATTGCTTCGATAAATTGCCAACAGGGGTCAGAGAGTGGGTAAGGGACCGTAAACCCTCCACTCTACATGAGGCAGCTCGCCTGGCAGATGAGTATACCGATGCCCGCAGACTGGACAATTCCATCAGCAAGGCTCCCGCCAGAGTGGAATACAAACCAGCAACTACCACTTATCAGCCTCCCATGAATCGACCATCCGCACCCCCTCCGTCTGCCCAGTACCAACGTCCACCCCGGTTTAACTCCCGAGAGTACTCCCAACCCAGTCGGTGCTACCTGTGCAATCATATAGGGCACAAACGACCGGAGTGCCCGATGAACACTGCAAACCAGAGCCAGTCCTGGAGGAGACCCGCAGGGGCCCCTCCCCGAGCTCCTCTCCCAGCAGCCCACTGTGTAGGGGAAGAGGAATGCTGGGGCATCTTACATGAGGCAGACCCCATTCAGGCTGCCCACCAGGACAACCGACAACACCACCGACAAAATGTAAAGGTCGACGGAAGGGAGGTCAGTGGTCTACGAGACACTGGTGCAACCCTGACTTTGCTCCAGAAGCACCTGGTGTCCGAAGCTCAACATACCGGGGATACCGTGGCAGTACGAGTAGCCGGGGGTGCAGTATTTCGCCTACCCGTTGCCCGGGTACATTTGGATTGGGGAGTGGGTGCTAGACACGTGAATGTGGGGGTCATTAAGGATTTACCCGCTGATGTTCTCCTTGGCAATGACTTGGCTCCCCTTGTTTCGGCCTACGCCCCCATGGGTCCCGGTGCAGTGGACGCTGTCACGACCCGTGCCCAGACCCGTGCCGCCGAGGCCGGCCCACCTGCTGCTGAGACCCAGGTAAGACTCTCTACCCCGACTTGTACCTTAGACCAGGCCCCGTTAGGCTGGGATACCCCAGAGATGTACGGGAAAGAAACTAGGGAAGACCCGACATTAGCGACGTACAGGGCCAGGGCCGACGCTGGGGAAGAAGGAGTAGATGGGGAACACTACGAGTGGGTGGGGGATAGGCTGTACAGGATCCCGAAACCGTCCCAGAAACCGAATACCCCTCCGCAGAAACGACAACTAGTAGTACCTGCAAAGTATCGGCAGGAGATTCTGCGGATTGGGCATGATGTGCCGTTAGCGGGTCATCTAGGTTCCCACCGCACAGCTCATAGAATCACCCAAAACTTTTTCTGGCCCAATTTTAACCGAGATGTGCGGATGTATTGTAGCACGTGCGACACCTGTCAACGGGTAGGTAAGCGGGGAGATCATCCCAAAGCTAGGCTTCAGCCGATGCCTATCATTGGAGAACCCTTTTCCCGCATAGCCGTTGACATTGTGGGTCCACTGGCCAGGGCTAGTCCATCCGGTAAGAAATATATTCTTACTGTGATAGACTACGCCACACGTTACCCAGAGGCAGTAGCGCTGTCTAATATAGAGGCAGAGACGGTTGCTGATGCCCTGGTTAAAATTTTTACTAGGGTCGGGTTCCCTCAGGAGATCCTCTCTGATCAGGGAACTCAGTTTACCGCTGTGCTCACCCAGCAGCTGTGGAAGGTGTGCGGCATCAAACCGCTACTTAGTTCACCATATCATCCACAGACTAACGGTCTCTGCGAGCGATTTAATGGCACCCTCAAACAGATGCTGAGGACCTTTACTGACACTTGCAGGGACTGGGAGCGATTCCTGCCTCATCTGCTATTTGCATACAGAGAGGTGCCCCAGGAATCTACTGGGTTCTCCCCCTTTGAGTTACTCTATGGGAGAAGGGCTCGTGGACCCCTAGATCTCATTAGAGGACACTGGGAGGGGGAGACGGAGCAAGAAGGAACCCCCATAGTGCCATATGTTCTGGAACTCCGGGACCGCATGGAGAAACTATCCCTGATGGTAAGGGAAAATCTCCGGGCAGCCCAGGGGAGACAGAAGCGATGGTACGATCGGGGTGCCCGACAGCGGGTCTTCCAGGTTGGGCAGAAGGTTCTAGTGCTCAAACCTGTGAAGGCAAACAAGATGCAAGCATCTTGGCAGGGCCCGTATAAGGTGTTAGCTCAGGTGTGTGATACTACCTACCTTATAGCCAGCTGTTCAGATGAAAGGGTTCAGCGATCCTTTCATGTGAACATGCTCAAGGAGTATCAGGAGCGACCAGAGGATGTTGCGGCAGTTTGTGCCCCAGCTACTGATGACCCAGAGAACTTACCCTTACCTGACCTGTTAGAAAAAGATCCCCAGACTGACCTTACCAGCCTTGTGCAGCTAGGAGACCGACTAAACCCGGCCGAGAAGGAACAGGCAAGGCAGCTTCTGTGGGAGAAGCAGGCGACATTCTCCCAAGAACCCGGGTACACTACCCTAGCTGTGCACAAGGTCGAGACACCCGGACAGAATCCCCTACGACAACCCCCATACCGTATCCCTGAAGCAGTCCGAGAAGGAATGCGGAAGGAGATACAGGAGATGACCCGGCTGGGGGTTATTGAGCACTCAGATAGTCCGTGGGCTTCGCCTGTAGTCCTAGTGCCTAAGAAAGATGGGACCACCCGGTTTTGTGTGGATTACAGGCGGCTCAACGAGCGGACTACCACTGACGCCTACCCGATGCCCCGGGTAGACGAGTTATTAGACCGCATTGCCAGGGGGCGCTATCTGACCACCATTGACCTATGTAAAGGGTACTGGCAGATCCCCCTGGCCGAGGATGCTATCCCCAAGTCGGCATTCGTCACCCCGTTTGGCCTATACCAGTTCAAGGTTATGCCATTCGGGATGAAGAATGCTCCGGCTACCTTCCAGCGTATGGTGGATAGGCTCCTCGATGGCTTCCAGGGATTTGCATGTGCATACCTGGACGACATTGCGGTCTACAGTGAGTCCTGGGAAGACCACCTAGTACACGTGGGGGTAGTGCTGGACAAGATTCGGGCCGCCGGCCTGACTCTGAAACCGGACAAGTGCCATTTAGGCATGGCAGAAGTGCAGTACTTGGATCACAGGGTAGGATGTGGGAGCCAGCGGCCAGAACCAGCTAAGGTAGAGGCAGTAGCTAACTGGCCCACACCTATCACCAAGACCCAAGTGCTAGCCTTCCTAGGGACGGCAGGGTATTATCGACGTTTTGTCCCCGACTACAGCACGATTGCCAAGCCCCTGACTGACCTGACTAAAAAGAACCTACCTAGGCAGGTCCTGTGGTCTCCAGCTTGTGAAGCCGCGTTTCAGGCCCTGAAGCAGGCTCTTGTGAATGCCCCTGTCCTGGCTGCCCCAGTCCCTAACAAACGTTTTCTTGTCCACACAGATGCTTCCATGTATGGACTGGGGGCTGTGCTGAGCCAGGTCGGGGAGGATGGAGGAGAGCACCCTGTCGCATATCTCAGCAGAAAGTTACTACCTCGAGAAGTGAGTTATGCGGCAGTGGAGAAAGAGTGTTTAGCCCTGGTCTGGGCACTGAAGAAACTGAGCCCTTATTTATACGGACAAGAATTTTCTCTCGTAACAGACCACAACCCCCTTGTCTGGCTTAACCGGGTCTCAGGAGACAATGGCAGGCTGCTGAGGTGGAGTTTGGCATTGCAGCCTTATAATTTCACCATCAGCTACCGACCCGGTAAGCAGAATGGGAATGCGGATGGGTTATCCCGGCAAACAGACATCCCTATTTCTTCTAAGTCCGGTCATCCCCAAGTTGACCCGCCACAGGGTCAAGCCGGGTCTGCCGGAGTGTTCCACAAGGAGGGAGCCATGTGACAGACCCATCAGTCTGGACTAAACCTACTGGGTTCGTCTGATTTGCCCAGTGCTTATAATCCCTGGGAGATAATGTGAAGGATTGGTACTTTTTGTAAATGACACTTCGGACACAGTCGAAGCTGTCGAGGTACCGAAGTTACCAAAGATATCGAAGTTACCGAAGTCGTCGAGGTGGCCGGCATCGGACAAAGGACCACGTGGCGGCGGCCATTTTAACTTCGAACACGCCGACCCGTACTATCAACGGCACTTCGACACTTCGACTAAAGTCGAAGTACCGACCCCACTCCGAACGGGACTTAGCCATTTTTATGCTAGAAAGTGACCGACCGCACAGCCCGAATCCAGGGAACTATTTTGGGCAAGAAAAGGTGCTTGCGGTCGGTCATAAAAGGACTTCCGTATAACTTTTTATTTACTGAAGGGATTGGTATGATTTTTGAGAGTGTTTATGTTTAAAGTATGCTGAGTCTGAATATGTGATTTTTATGTGAATATGATATATGGATTTAAAGTTATGAAAGTGGTGTAAAAGTATATTTCAAACTGTATGTATAATGGGATTATGTGTCACACCAAGGGGAGGGGATGTGTGGGATGTAACATCTATGCCATTGGTTATTTTATGCCTCCCCCTGGGTGTGGCCTGTATGTGTGAAATGGAAATAAAAGGCAGGCTGGATGAACCAGTCCTCAGTTCATGTTTTACCCTCATAATGGAGCTTGGTCTCGTTATTGGGGGAACCGGGATTACTAGTGACTAAGGACTGCTTATGGAGATTGTATGCTGCTTAGGTCCTATTGCTGTTCGGCTGAAAGGGGCGATACGTACGATTGGAGCTCGGAAGACGGTACCGTAACAGTCAGCAGGGACAACGCCAGAAGAGAGAGAGCAGTTGAAGATGTGTGTTAAAGAAGGCACAAGATTGATAAAGTGAGATAGGACAGGATCGAGCGGGCAAGTACTGAACCTCTTGTTCAGTAGCCGTGGAGAAAGTCTGAAGGCTAGGAAAGGCATGATCTATGTATGGTTGAGAAAGAGAATGGCAAGGTGGGGAGAATTATTTCCTTAGCTCTACAATCTTGTCGGTAAAGTAGCATGCAAAGCTATGGGCTGTAAGGTTAGTTTGTGGGGTGGCCACAGCAGGGTGAAGAAGAGAGCTAAAGGTGTCAAAGAAACACCTGGGATTGCAGAAGCTTGAACTAATGAGAGAGGAAAAGTATGAATGTTTGGCGAGGGCAAGGGCTGCGCTGTATGAAAACAATATGAATCTATAATGAAGAAAAACAAAACGAAAACAAAATAGGTGTGGCTAGAATGATGGCGCTTCGTAATATTAAGTGAAATTATTTGGTTTAGCTGCTACATGCACTTAGTGGATACTCCAAGAAACCACTACAAACGTCAGACCAAAGAGAAAAACAAATTACCAAGTAGTTAGTCAATATACACAGAAACACCCACACTACTTGATAAAAGTGCAGCGCTAAATATAGTGTGATAATGGTGTAAATTATACACTTACCCCTTACAATACACTCGGGGTATACATGTAAAATAAAACAGAGAGAAAAAATATAGAGTAATATTGTACAATAATCCTTGATAAATTATTTTAATTTGGCGAGTAAAGAAAAAAACACATTTTTAAGAGCCTTTTATGAGTATATAGGCTCTAAACACATTTGCCTCTGTGCCTTTAAGGTAGGCAACAGCACCTGGGGAGTAAACCTTTTCCTTTCCTTCCCTCTGTCAGTAGGTGTATCTCCAAACAAAACACAGAAAACAGAAGAGGCCTCCTGGTGCAGATTATCTTACAGCAAATAGTGCACAATATATTTATGTACAGATCACTGCTCACCTTTTATAGAGCCTTTTGGTGACTGGCTCTAAGTATTACTGGCTTTAGTGTCAATTAGGAGGTGACACTTTCCTCAACCGGATTTCCAATACAAGGCAAAGTAGAGATGTATATAAGTAACTTAAAAAATTTAGCATTTATTTGAATAAAAAATGTAAGTGAAACAAATATAAAAGAATATAGTATATACAAAAAGTATACTGAGTGTTACTTCCTCTCTCTCCTTTTCTACCAGACACGCGTTTCGCCTTCTTTCTCGGCTTCCTCAGTTGGTAGTCTTGTTAGCTTGTTGGTGTCCGGTTTTTAAAAGTCCCTTGTACCTGCCTTTTTCTGTTTCCAATGCGGGCACTCAGCTGATTTTCATTCACGGCTCCGATTGCCGATACGTCACTTCCAGGTTTCACTTGGTGATTGCTGATACGTCACCAAATTAAAATAATTTATCAAGGATTATTGTACAATATTACTCTATATTTTTTCTCTCTGTTTTATTTTACATGTATACCCCGAGTGTGTTGTAAGGGGTAAGTGTATAATTTACACCATTATCACACTATATTTAGCGCTGCACTTTTATCAAGTAGTGTGGGAGTTTCTGTGTATATTGACTCACTACTTGGTAATTTGTTTTTCTCTATAATGAAGAAAGTCTGCCTGGGTGCAAGACTTCCTCAAGGAGCGTTCAGCACAATGGGACCAACTTTGCAGGTAGCGTGTTGATTTAGTATGCCACGGTGGGGGAGGGTAGTGTTATATGTGGAGATGGCCAGTGAGGGAAAAGAGAGGGAAGGGATGGCTAACAGTATATATAATATGAGGTTGAGGGTATTGCCAGCTACATGGGTGGGAGAATTAGCCCACTACAATGCGTGTGGCCGCCCAGTGGCCTTCCAGATCCCCGGCTGCAGGCGAGATGATGGGGATGTGTCCAGGGCCCTTGTGCTGAGTAGGTTCTGCAGGTACCACCATTGAGGACTGGGGGTAAGGCCTCATGTGGGTCAGGAGCCTCTTCTGCCAGTGAGGAAGGCTCATGTGGGTCTCTTTCCCCTGATCCCCTTCTGTCTCTCCCCTCCTCATCCATTCCCTGGTCTTTCCCTTGGGTCTCCCCCTTTGCCTTAAGTGGGGCCCCACTTGCCTCTGGGTGGACCCCCTGGTTTCCCTTCTTTCTATTTTTCATCCCTCTGCTTTGAATTGACTCAATTAGTATACAGGAAGGAAGAAGACCCCCCGCCGCTGGGTCCTCTTTTCTCCCTCCTTCCTTTTCCTCCCCTGCTCTTCTCCCTCTGCCCTCTGGGTCCCCTCTCCCCCCTGCTGGTCACTTACCTTGGCTGCCTCCTGGTTGGGAGTGTGGGCTCACCTCCTGTCCGTTGCTCTTCTCACAGGACCTGGCTGTTGTTACTGGAACTGCCCAGCAGGTGGCGCCTGGAACACCTTTGAGGAACACAGTGGACACTGGAATTTGTGGCAATCTGCCTTTACCTTCTGGGCTTGCTGTGCTGTGGTCGGAGTGCCAGGCATCAGCGGGTAAGTGCGGTGTTCCCTTTACTTTTAGTCAGTCGGGACCCGTGTTGGGGGGGGGGGTTGCTCTTAGGAATTCAGTTTTTTTTTTAGATCAGTGGGAGCAGGGGGTAACAGTTAGTGGGGAATCCACTATGGATAGTCAACTTAGGGTGGTTTGGTCCCCAGCCCAGCAAACCCTGAATGCACAGTCCTTGGGGCCCTCTGGGTCTATGTCAGTAGTTGGTAGTCGTCCATTGCCTACGGCGCCATCGGTGCCCTCGGCGACCTCGGCTCCCCTTTTGCCTGCGGTGTCCTTCGCAGTTCCTAGTGCGGGTGAAGCTTCCCAGGAGGCGGGCATTTCGGACGTTGCTCAGGGCGCTGCTAACATGTGCTGGTCTGGCCTGCTAGGCTTGCACTTGAAGCAAGAAACTAGGGAGAGGATTTGGAAAGGGGATTTCGTAGAGATATTTTCACATCTGCAATTGGAGGAAGCTCCTCCCTTGGTTGAGAAAGACAGTAAGGAATCCGAGAAAGACAAAGAGAAATATCGCTATAGAAAAATTCCCAAGACACTCAATTAGCTAAAGAGACAGACGGGGGCGCACGGCGATGACGTAGACTCAGGCACGCCACGCACGGGCGCTCGATGGGGCGGAGCTACATGGGTCGCAAGTGGATGAGAGTGGCGGGAAACTAGGAGAGGACTAATGCGGTAAAACAGCAACGCTGACGCCGAGCAGGGAGCTGTGAGAGGGCACCCGTCGACTCGGAGAAAAAGCACGGAGAAATTATACAGAGGAGAGGGGGAAGACAAGTGTAAAAAAGGAGACACCACTCCAGCAGATAAGTGCATTTATTTAAACATTTTATATGTGACTCAATATAGAGTGCACCGAAGGAGCTATAACATTGAATAACACTTGGAATAGCACACTATAAAGTCACAAAGTGGAAGGCAATAGCCAAATAGTGCTAATATTTTAATAAGGAGTGGATTGACCCCAATGCCTGTATAAGCTATATATAGACCCCGACTATCACTCTCCTCCCTCCATTATAAATTAGCAAGTTTTTTTTTTTTGTTTTTTTTTACTGGTACTGTTTCCTTCCGATTCTACTTGCTATATAGTTAAAGACCAGATTTATATAAGATAAATCTTATTGCAGAGATGGCTTCTAAAATACAGGAGAGAGCCACCTTAAAAAGGGATAAGAAAAACCCCAAAACAGGAAGGGATAGTAAAAAAATGCAGAGGAGGATGTTTTAACAACTTCAAGATTAGATCAGACATTAAACAGCTCAGAAAGCTATGCGAGTAACCAAATCTCGGCAGAGTTTTTGGAGCGATGTCTAAACTCCCAATCAGAGATATTAATGAAGCAAATAAATCAGAACTCAGAGGAGATTCTAAATCAAGTAAAGCTCCTAACGGAAAAAAATAACTGTGGTTGAAGAAAAAATAAATCATTTGGAATTTCAAGAGAAATTAATGAAAGATCAACATATCCATATGGAAAAAAAAATCAAAGATTTGGAGACAAAAATAGGTGATCTGGAAGATCGCTCTAGGCGAAATAATTTGCGACTAAGAAATATTCCAGAAGGAATCACCCAGGATAAGGTCCCAGAATTTCTGGATAAGCTATGGAAAGCTTGGGGGATAGAGACAGAGAAATTCAACCACTCACTAGAAAGATACCACAGACTGTACAGAGCTAAAAATATTCCAGAAACAAAACCGAGAGATATAATTTGCTGTTTCCAATCATTCCAATTTAAAGAGGAGATTTTGAAAATAAGCAAACTTAGGAAATCATCAGACGATGAATTTAAGGATATAATCGTATTTTCAGATTTATCCTATTTCACCAGAATGCAAAGGAAAGCATTCTCTTCTGTCACAGAAATTCTGAGAGCCAAGAAGGTTAAATATACATGGGGGTTCCCTACTACAATAAGAATATTCATAAATGATCAATTGGTAGTTTTAGATTCGGTAGACAAAGCTGTTACCTGGTTAAAAGATAAGAAGATGACGCAATAAGATAAAGCAAGAGGAGAGGGAGAGTGAAGGGGTGGAGAGAAGGGAAGGAAGGGAAAAAGAAAGTAAACGAGAGTTGCTATTTAGATAGAATTATTGTTGTTTTTTTTTTCTTTTTTCCTTTAAGAAGGTACACTAAGAAAGGTTTCTGGAGGTAAATTGAAATAACAAAAGATAGAGATCACGCCAGGAAAGTATGGGAAATAACCACAGGAATAAAGTTGAGTATAGAATACAATATTATTAATGTAGTAAAAATGAGCTGACACACAGAACCAAAAGAGATTTGATCTCACGGGTAGTCACGCATATTACTAATGTTATAAGTTAGAAATAAAATTTAACAATAGAGATTAAATGAGGTATTTTACATTAATTACATGCACCTAGAATAGATAGATATCACGGTATATTAACGAATAGCATGGGTCTGCAATTTGGATTAACAGTAATAAATAATTAAAAGGACATAGGCACAACTAGAAAATTAAGTAACAATAACACATGAATAAGGTGGAAATAGAAGAAAATATTAAAACATAGGTAAAGACTAAGATAATTTTTTTTTTCCCTCCTCCCTTTTCTTTTTCCACTCTACCACAATAGATCAATGTATTCCGCCCATAAGTTCTTAGTAGAACTTAGGGATTGCCTTGACAAGGCAACCAACATGTCTAGAAGAAGGTCCCTTAAGATTAGAGACCATAGTAAAAATGTTAGTATGACTGTGTGTGATTGGATAGTGAGTATGGAAGGCTTAGCGCTACGAGCTCATAGAATTTTTCTGAGGAAAGGCCAAGTGCGAGAGAAACAGGATAGAATATGGTAAAATTTGCCACAATTAATATACAGGGCTTAAATATCCCACATAAGAGATTAGCTTTCAGAGATTATTTAATAACAGAGAAAATTCAAGTATTTTTGATACAAGAGACGCATTGGATCTTAGGTGAAAGTATAAGATGGTTTGGTAATAATTTCCCTCTAATAGTGACTTCTTCTAAGAAAGAAGAAAAAAAAGCTGGAGTGGCTATAGGTTTTTCCAAATCACTTCAAGTAGAAATTAAACATAAGTATCTTGATATAGAGGGTAGATTTATAATATTGATTTGCGAAATTAATGGAGAATTGTATACAGTGGTGAATCTATATTTACCGAATGTAAATCCGATGAGACTGTTCTCCTATATATTAGAAAGAGTCGAAAGAGTAGCTATGGGAAATGTGGTAATAGGGGGAGATTTTAATTGTGTTTTGGACATAGAACTGGATAAAACTAACAAAAATAAGAATTTTGTGGATAAAAACAGTTTGAGAAATACTAGTACCTTCCAAAATATAATCAAGAAAAATAGTCTTTATGACATCTGGAGAGTTAAGAACCCATTAGTAAAAGATTATACATTTTATTCTTGGCCACATAACTCACACTCAAGAATCGACTTCTTCCTAGGAGACTCTAAAATATTAGATAAAGTAAAATATATACAGATAAATATAATGATTTGGTCGGATCACAATATCGTTATAATGGATATGAAGGATGGGAAACATCTCTACCCTAGAACCACATGGAAATTAGACGATTCAATAGTATACAATATCGAAAACTTGAATTTATTAAAAACATGGTCACAATATTTTTGGGAAGAAAACAAGTCAGAGGACACTTCAGAGTTAAATACCTGGTGTACATATAAAGCCGCTATTAGAGGACAATGCATAAACATTAAAAGTAGAGTTAGAAAAAAAGAAGGATTGGGTCTAGCAGAATTATATATTCAATTGTATAAAGTCTCCAGAGAATATAAATCAAATCTAAATAAAGAAGGGCAATTAAAGATAGCCAATCTCAAACAAATTATCAAGAAAAAATATCAGTAAACATAGAAAAAAAAATGATTAAATTAAAAATTAGATACTATTACAGACAAAATAAAGCAGATAACATTTTATCAAATCAACTGAAAAAGAGACAGGCAGATAATCGTATAGATAAAATTGTCCATGAAGGTAATACTTACAGAGCTCCAAATGAAATTGGAGAGATCTTTAATCAATACTATAGTTCACTTTATAATCTGCCAGATAGATCTACGGATGAATCCAAAGATATTTATATAAAAAATCTGGTACTACCAAAAATATCTACAGAACAACTAGATCTAATAAATAAGGACATCTCCAAAGAAGAAGTCATAGATGCAATAAATAATTTAGTTAATTATAAAACCCCAGGACCTGACGGTTTTAGTAACAGATTTTACAAATTAATGAAAGACATAATTGTTGAGCCGTTAACAAGATCTTTTAATGAGGCTGTAAAAAAAGGAGCATTTCCACAAGAAATGCTAAGAGCCAATATCTTACCAATTTTGAAACCAGGAAAAATAGCAACAGATGCCAAAAGTTACAGACCGATTTCACTGATAAACGTGGATGTCAAGATCTTTGCTACAATTATTGCAAAAAGACTAAAAATTATTTTGCCTGGAATTATCAACTCAGACCAGGTTGGATTTGTTCCTGGTAGAAACTCAGGAAATAATATCAGAAGGCTGTTGGATTCAATGGATCTGTCTGACAAGACATGTAATCCCCTCCTGATCCTGTCATTAGACGCAGAAAAAGCGTTTGACAGGGTCAGTTGGGGATTCATGTTTAAAGCTCTGGAGGCTTTTAATATTAAAGGATGGGTATCTGATGCGATTGTTTCTCTGTATAAGAAACCAGTGGCAAGGTCAGTAGGCCAAAATATCTGCTCAAACTGGTTTAATTTGGTAAATGGTACAAGGCAAGGGTGCCCTCTGTCGCCAATTCTGTACGTTATAACGGTAGAAATCTTTGCCTCAAAAATCAGACAAAACACATTAATTAAGGGCCTACCAATTTCAAAAGGGGACCTAAAGATTTCTTTGTACGCGGACGATACTCTGTTATATGTTGCCGACCCAGAAAAATCCCTCTTACATGTGATAACAGAAATAGAACAATACAGTAAAGTATCTAATTATAAACTGAACCTCTCTAAATCTACTGCAATGTATAGGAATATATCTTCAGATAAGATAATTAAACTACAAAACAAATATAATTTTGCTCAACCAGAAGAATTTACCTACCTGGGAATAAGAATAAACAAAAAATTAGAAAGAACCATGGAATCTAATTTTATACATCTCCTGAAAAACACAAATAAAGACCTAAAGGAATGGCGCCAGATAGAGATATCATGGTGGGGCAGAGTTAATACTCTGAGATATTATGTGCTACCTAAGTGGACCTATTTATTCAGGATGTTGCCATTATCTATCCCCATACCCTGGATAAAAATGATTAAATCTTCTTTTGCCAATTTTGTGTGGAGGGGAAAAAAACCTAGAATCAAATTAAATACTATGAGCAGTAATATAGATAGAGGGGGTTTAGGCTTCCCAGATATTGAAAGATTCTACGAAGTCGGAATAATCTATCATATCACAATGCTACAAAGGGAGATTTATTTAAAAGAGGCCTGGGGGAGGATAGAAACATATTTATGCCAATCCAACAACTTATCTAACATTATATGGAATAACAAAATATATGATTATTCATTATCATTTGTGCTGAATCAAATAATTCCTATATGGGAAAAAATAAAAAAGAAAATAGATACTAAGAACAAGGTATGGGGTTTTCAAAATATAGAAAGTCTTGAAAAAGACATTACAAATATCTCACTAAAAGTATGGAGAGATGTAAATATCAGGAAGGTCGAAGATTTAATGCTGAATGGTGAGATAAAGACTTTTGAACTATTAACAAGTACATTTCTCCTCCCAAATAGAGAGGTTTTCTCTTATTTGAGAGTTAGGAATTATTTGAAACATAAAATTTCTATAAACAGCGGGGAATTATATAATATGTTAAAAGTGATATTCACCAAAAAACAGAGAACCGCCCAACGGCAATAAAAAGCTGGGAAAAAATTCTGAAGTGCTCTATAGACTTGGAAGAATGGTTTGCTGCCATATCTAAAACAAACAAATGTGTACATTGTCTTTCTTTGATAGAAACTCACTTTAAAATGATTAATAACTGGTATCTGGTCCCCTCAAAAATATCGAAAATGTTTAATAATAATGATGATCTTTGCTGGAGGTGCGGCAAAGAGAAAGGAGATTATCTTCACATTTGGTGGAGCTGCAGAAGTGTAACCCCCCCTATGGTACATGACCAACTCATTATTACATAGCCTAAATGGAATAGGAATAAAAGTCACTCCAGACAGGATGTTACTACATATAAGGTGGCCTGCTTTTAGCAGAATGAACCAAATTTTGACAACACATTGCCTAATAGCAGCAAAGATCATCATTGCTAGGAACTGGAAAAAGTCACAAACTTTCTTAGAGATACAGCTTATTCAGCAATTAAAATACCAAATTCAAATGGAAATAGGGATGAATACAATTAAAAACCAATATAAAGAGCTTGATAAGTGGGAAAATTGGCTCATAAATCTGGAGATACTGGAGACCGAACGCACGACATAGGAGGAAGAGAGGGGGAGAGAGGAGGAAAGAGAGAGAAAAAGGGCTTCCTCAAAAAGAAAAAGAGAACGGAAAGGAAAAGAAAAAAAAATATATAAATAAATAAAAAAGTAGCAGCAAAGTACCGTGTGAATGTGGGTATGAATGAAGTTAGCATGGTTTTTCTTTCGTTTTCGGTAGTTTTTCCCTTTTTTCTTTTTCCCTTTCTCTTTTCCCCCCCTCCTCCAAGGAACAACAATAGGCAGCAGAAAAATATGAGTAATAGGACAGATAGAGGTGAATGTAAGGAGAGAGGGGAAGAAGGAGAAGGGAGAAATTGTTAAGGGGGTTCATAGAGCTAACTTATTTTAATGGAGGACTAAATAGTTAGAGACGAGCCAGCAAATGTTCATGATGACTAATATACCTGGCCCTATATGATGACAAACCTGAATTTATAAAGAGGCGGGTACAGTCTGAAACGAAAGATAAAAGAAAAAAAAAGAAAAAGAAAAGAAGGAAAGGAAAAGGAAAGGAAAAAAAAAAAGAAACAAATATAAAAGAATATAGTATATGCAAAAAGTATACTGAGTGTTACTTCCTCTCTCTCCTTTTCTACCAGACACGCGTTTCGCCTTCTTTCTCGGCTTCCTCAGTTGGTAGTCTTGTTAGCTTGTTGGTGTCCGGTTTTTAAAAGTCCCTTGTACCTGCCTTTTTCTGTTTCCAATGCGGGCACTCAGCTGATTTTCATTCACGGCTCCGATTGCCAATACGTCACTTCCAGGTTTCACTTGGT
This sequence comes from Pelobates fuscus, assembly GCF_036172605.1. Taxonomy (NCBI): domain Eukaryota; kingdom Metazoa; phylum Chordata; class Amphibia; order Anura; family Pelobatidae; genus Pelobates; species Pelobates fuscus. The sequence goes on from NC_086317.1 coordinate 222,403,647, forward strand.
GATTGCTGATACGTCACCAAATTAAAATAATTTATCAAGGATTATTGTACAATATTACTCTATATTTTTTCTCTCTGTTTTATTTTACATGTATACCCCGAGTGTGTTGTAAGGGGTAAGTGTATAATTTACACCATTATCACACTATATTTAGCGCTGCACTTTTATCAAGTAGTGTGGGAGTTTGTGTATATTGACTCACTACTTGGTAATTTGTTTTTCTCTATAATGAAGAAAGTCTGCCTGGGTGCAAGACTTCCTCAAGGAGCGTTCAGCACAATGGGACCAACTTTGCAGGTAGCGTGTTGATTTAGTATGCCACGGTGGGGGAGGGTAGTGTTATATGTGGAGATGGCCAGTGAGGGACAAGAGAGGGAAGGGATGGATAACAGTATATATAATATGAGGTTGAGGGTATTGCCAGCTACATGGGTGGGAGAATTAGCCCACTACAATGCGTGTGGCCGCCCAGTGGCCTTCCAGATCCCCGGCTGCAGGCGAGACGATGGGGATGTGTCCAGGGCCCTTGTGCTGAGTAGGTTCTGCAGGTACCACCATTGAGGACTGGGGGTAAGGCCTCATGTGGGTCAGGAGCCTCTTCTGCCAGTGAGGAAGGCTCATGTGGGTCTCTTTCTCCTGATCCCCTTCTGTCTCTCCCCTCCTCATCCATTCCCTGGTCTTTCCCTTGGGTCTCCCCCTTTGCCTTAAGTGGGGCCCCACTTGCCTCTGGGTGGACCCCCTGGTTTCCCTTCTTTCTATTTTTCATCCCTCTGCTTTGAATTGACTCAATTAGTATACAGGAAGGAAGAAGACCCCCTGCCGCTGGGTCCTCTTTTCTCCCTCCTTCCTTTTCCTCCCCTGATCTTCTCCCTCTGCCCTCTGGCCTCCCCACTGTTCCCTCTGGGTCCCCTCTCCCCCCTGCTGGTCACTTACCTTGGCTGCCTCCTGGTTGGGAGTGTGGGCTCACCTCCTGTCCGTTGCTCTTCTCACAGGACCTGGCTGCTGTTACTGGAACTGCCCAGCAGGTGGCGCCTGGAACACCTTTGAGGAACACAGTGGACACTGGAATTTGTGGCAATCTGCCTTTACCTTCTGGGCTTGCTGTGCTGTGGTCGGAGTGCCAGGCATCAGCGGGTAAGTGCGGTGTTCCCTTTACTTTTAACAGGACCCGTGTTGGGGGGGTTGCTCTTAGGAATTCAGTTTTTTTTTAGATCAGTGGGAGCAGGGGGTAACAGTTAGTGGGGAATCCACTATGGATAGTCAACTTAGGGTGGTTTGGTCCCCAGCCCAGCAAACCCTGAATGCACAGTCCTTGGGGCCCTCTGGGTCTATGTCAGTAGTTGGTAGTCGTCCATTGCCTACGGCGCCATCGGTGCCCTCGGCGACCTCGGCTCCCCTTTTGCCTGCGGTGTCCTTCGCAGTTCCTAGTGCGGGTGAAGCTTCCCAGGAGGCGGGCATTTCGGACGTTGCTCAGGGCGCTGCTAACATGTGCTGGTCTGGCCTGCTAGGCTTGCACTTGAAGCAAGAAACTAGGGAGAGGATTTGGAAAGGGGATTTCGTAGAGATATTTTCACACCTGCAATTGGAGGAAGCTCCTCCCTTGGTTGAGAAAGACAGTAAGGAATCCGAGAAAGACAAAGAGAAATATCGCTATAGAAAAATTCCCAAGACATTTGGAAATTGGATATGGGCGTTTTCTATCCTCACTAGCGTCATTGGGGAGAAGGCTCCCTAAAAATGCTCTGCGTTGTTCTTCAATCAGGACACTATCTGGAACGCTTTTTGTACCTATGGGGGGCTGGGTTGGTGGAGATACAACAAACAATTTCATCAGCAGCTAGCAGTGCGACCCTCTCTGTCCTGGGACCATATGGACATAGGCCTCTGGCTCTCAATTATGAATCACCCAGTGCCTCAATAAGGCACTTTTTCATCCTTTCTTGGGAGGACATCCTCTTCCTTATCAGCCCCCAACCAGAGGCCAGGCTGTTGTTGGAAATTCAAAGACAGTCACTGTAAGTGGTGGTCCTCGTGCCATTTCAAGCATGAGTGCTCTGGTTGTGGTGGTTCCCATCCTATCTCTCTCTGTTTCAAGCGGGGCAAAACTGGCGAGAAAGGGGACGTGGGGCTAAGGGTGACAATAAATGCAATGCAACCATGGTTCGACATTTATAAGAATTGTCGGGCAGCCCGGATCCTATTGGAGGGTTTAGAGCTAGGTTTCTGGATCCTCTTTTCGGTTCGCCCTTCCTTACTTACAGTTCGGACCTTCGGTCAATACGGGAATTCCCCGAGGTAGTTCAGGAGAAGCTTAACAAGGAAGTATCCTTGGGCCAGTTTGCCAGCCCCTTTTGTGTGCCCCCTATGTTCAATCTGTCAGTTTCCCTTTTGGGTGTGGTGCCCAAGAAGAAACAGGGTGAATATCGCCTGATCATTTGTTGTACCCTCCGGAGGGTTCGGTAAATGATGACATTTCTGCTGAAGTTTGCACGGTTTGCTACGCGTCCTTTGATGCGGCGGTCTGCATGGTCTGTGCTGCAGGTCCTGGGGCCTTGTTGGCAAAGGCAGATGTGAAATCGGCTTCCAGCTGCTAACGATTGTCCTCATCTCCTGGGTTGAACTTTTGATGGTCAGTTTTATGTGGATATGTGCCTCCCTATCCTGGTTTTATTTTGAGTGCTTTAGAACTTTCCTGGAGTGGGTACTGTAAAGGTAAGTGGGGGTCGACTCCCTTTTGAACTATCTGGATGACTTCTTCTGTGTGATTCTTGGGGAGGTGTTTCAGCGTTTCTGTGTTCCGTTGGCCCACGACAAGACCATGGGTCCGGTTACGTACCTTAGTTTCTGGACATTGAGATTGATTCTGTGGCTGGGGAATGTCAGATGCCCCTGACTAAGGTTCAAGACCTCCGGCAGAAGGTGTCACTGGCTCTGGGGTGACGTAAGATTCAGCTGCGCTGCCTGCTGTCTCTCCTAGGTAAGCTGAACTTCGCCTGTCCGATTTTACCCATTGGGTGAGTCTTTAACAGGCATCTGCCGGTGGTGAAGTCTGGGGTTACTCGCCCTCAGCACTTTATTCGGCGTAATCGGCCATTGCGGTATGACCTGGTTGTCTGGGATTCCTTATGGGCCTCCTATAATGGTAGAACGTACTGGCAGGACCCGGAGGTCTCTAACACTGACCTCCACCTGTTAACTGATGCAGAAGGCTCAGGAGGTTTTGGGGCCATTTTGGGGTCTCAATGGTACACTGACTCTTGGCCGGTAGGCTGGAAGGCAGCAGTGCTCACGCAAAATCTGGCTTTCCTAGAGCTCTTCCCCTTTCTGGTGGCATTAGGTATGGGGTCCCCAACTCATGGACAGGTGGGTAGTTGTTTTACACTGCGACTATCTAGGGGTGGTGCAGGCTATCAATCAATTGACCGCCTCCTCTCCCCCGGTGATATGCTTGCTGCGGCGCTTGGTTCTGCACTGTTTGGGTTTTTAATGTGTCTTGTAGGGCTGAGCATATCTCGTGGGTTCACAATGTAATGACCAATGCTATCTCTCATTCGCAGTAGGACGTATTTTGGGTGGTGGCTCCACAGGCCAAATTGGAGGGCGTCCCGTGCCCAGTGGAGATGTGGTCGCTTGGTCTGGCAGACTGATGGAGCTGGCCCGTGGGTTGGTCTCAGCGGCCACTTGGGCCCGCTACAGTAAGGTGTGGAGTGAATGGGACGGGTAGGAGCATTGCCTTGGGGGTTTCCAGGATTCGTCTGCTCTTAGGGGCTTGGAGTCTGCTGGGTTATCCCCCTCCGTGATTTCTTCGCACTTTTCAGGGCTCAGCTTCCTGTTCAATTTTCAAGGATAGGAGGATGCTACCAAGACATTTATGGTTCGCCAGGCCCTTAAAGGTTTAAGTCAGGGAGTATAGAATGGAAGGAAGGGATCAGCGCTCTCTATCTATACAAGATGCAACAGAAACAATAATAAATAAGTAAAAAGTGGCAGCACACCTAAAAAGTAGGGCTCCCTCACAGGCCTTACAACGGAAATGGTACAAAAAAAGAAAGGAAGGCAGCGCCACTAAAAAACACATAAATTAAAAGAGCATAGAATAGGCACACTAAAATGCAATATATATATAACAGATAATATGCAAATAGAAGTCCAGAATAAATAGTCTGACTGGTAGATGAATCAAACAACAAGGTATATCTTTGTAGAGGTGAACACAGTCTTTAGTAGTGGGGGATTCTTCAGAGTGGTGTAGATGCGTATTTGTACATCATATGAAATAAAAAAAATAACAACTGATGGTGTAGTATGTCCCGAAAGGGGTAGAAGCAATAAAAGAGTATATGGTCCTACTCACGTTTTCAAGAGCTATGGACTTAGCTCTAGTGTGGATAACGTACAGTGGTATAATCCCCACTTACGTGAGGGATACGTGAGGTCTTAGTATTCTTTCTTGATTAGGGGACCATATGTTGAAATAAAAGCAGGAACAGCAAGAGTGCTCAAAGTATAAAATGCCAGAGGTGAGAAGATAAAAAAACAAGTGGTTACTCACATTTAGTTGAACAGACTAACTGGTCAATGAATACAGCTTGAGTGGTATAATCCCCACCTAGAATTCTTGGGAGTAATATCCTCACTGGAAAAAACACTTCTGGTGCCGGATAAAAGGATGGTAGTAGTAAAAAAGTAAAATAATAATAGTAATAAAAAGTAAGATGGCTAACTCACAGTAAGAAAGTGGCCAAAATACCTTTATTTAAAACAACATAGTTTAAAAACCACAGCGCGTTTCGCCCTTAGGCTTTATCAAGTGGAGATCAGAAAGTACATCCTGTTACATAGAGGTATATATAGGCAGTGAACATATTTAAAAAAGGCGCCAAAATGACGTCATAATTCCGTTTTTTTTGCTACATTTTATATGTGTGAGTGAGTACATACCTATATAGGAAACATGTGATAGTTTAAAATTAAAAATGAGGTTTTATACTCACAATACCTTGCATATTATATTTAGATAGAACAGTCACATGATCGGCGGCCATTTTAGTATTTTCAGGCCATGCCGCAAAGAATTATGGGGTATGTAGGCACAGACCAGCAATATAATTAATGTTGGAAGAGGGAGGGTTTATGTATGCGGCGGTGGCCATGTTGTATATATATTATTCTACATATATAAAGCCAAACTGAATATTAAGATGACAGAGGGCAACATTTGTCATTAATACAAGTGAAAGGCCAGGGGAATTCATTTAGGCAATAAAACTAGAATAGAATAATAATATTAATATCCATATAGGCTCGAAGAATAAACACAATAAGAGCAAGCACTTGCTGGGTAGAGTATATAAGTGATAAATGATCTCTCTTACTGTACAGTTAGTGGTGATATCACAGTGGAGTATAAAAACATAAAATGAAATAGATGTTTGTAAAATATATAGGATAAAGAAAAAAGCTTGCAGATTGGATATGCACGTAAAGAAATTGGTAATACATAATATGTGTAATTATTCAAATAATTATTCAATATATAAGTATATATTTCATGCATAAAATAATTATAAAAGATAATAAAATATAAGAAATATATTATAAAAAATTAAACAGGTCGAACTCTACATTAAGACCTTCGGGGGTAAGGGTTTTTAAAAGGAACACCCAGTGCATTTCTTTTTGTCCCAGTAATTATTTTAGGTCCCCTCCCTTCCAGGGTAATTTACATCTTTGGATCCCAGTATATTTAAAAAATGTAGGGTCTTTGTTGTGTTGAATAAAATGCTTTGAAACAGAGTGATTCAGGTAGCCTTTGAAAATATTTCTACAGTGTTCCGCTAACCTTATTTTTAAGCATCGTGTGGTCATACCCACATACTGGAGGTCACATGGGCACTCCAATAGGTATACAACATTCTTAGTAGTGCAACATATTAAATCTTGAATAGGGTATGTAATACCTGTTTTGTTTGAGGTAAATTGTGTTGTTTTTTCATGTGCTGTTTTGGTCAGTGGATCTGCAGACAATGCATCTGTTGCATTTAAGAAAACCTTTAGAATTTGATAAAAATGATGATTGCTTGTATTGGCTTTTTTTGTATAATTTTTAGTAAGCATTGTCTTTAGGTTTGGGGCCCTCTAAAATGATATGGGGTTTATCTGGGATGAGTGTCTTTAAAATTTTGTCTTGTTTTAAAATGTGCCAGTGTTTTTGAATAGTTTTTTTCACAATTTTATTCTTATTGTCAAAGTTAAAGATGATCGGCATGGATGGTGGGTCTTTATTTTTATTCGTATTATATTCTAAGAGATCGAGCCTTTCTTTTTGTTTCACTGCTTTGAGGGATTCTTTTAGCTTTTCTTTTGGGTAATTTTTACAGATAAATTGAGCTTCTAGTGTTCTAGCTTGTTCGTCGAAATCTGTATTGAGGGAACAGTTCCTGCGAAGACGTAGGAACTGACCTTTAGGGACCCCATCTAACTATGGTTTGGTAGTGTTTTAAAAAAAAGTTCTAGTGTTAATATTCCCATCCTGGATAAAAATGCGGATGTCTAAAAAATTAATTAAATCTTTGCTGTGTTCTGATGTTAAAATGATGCCACTATTGTTGTTGTTTAGGTGGTTTAAAAAAAGCTTAAGTGAGGTTTCAGGACCTTTCCAGATAAAAAACAAGTCGTCTATGTATCTAAAATAGGATACTAGGTTTGCTTTCCAGGGGTGATCTCCCCAGATTGCTTTAGACTCCCAATTGTCCATAAAAAGATTGGCATAACTTGGTGAAAACCTAGTACCCATAGCTGTGCCTTGTCTTTGAATGTAAAAAGTGTCTAAAACCCAAAAATAGTTTTTCGTTAAAATAATTTTTATCCCTTCTATGATAAAATAAATTTGTTTTTCTGGAATTTTATTATCTGTTTTAATCTATTTAAAACTGCTTCACAGCCTAATTCGTGGGGGATTATGGTGTACAGAGACTGGACATCACAAGTGACTAGAATAAAATCTGGATGGCAGGTAAAAAAAATTAAAAAGCGTAAGAGAGACATGGAATCTTTTAAGTATGACCTCATAAGTTTGACTGATGGTTGTAATAAAATGTCAATATACTCTGATAAGTTTGATAAAACAGAATTGATCCCGGAGACAATATGTCTGCCTGGTGGATTGGTCTCATTCTTGTGTATTTTTGGTAAAAAATATATAACTGGAATTTTTGGATGAGGTATATTTAAATAAGCAAATTATTTTTTGTTGAGGATATTGGAATTTAAGCCTTTGGTTAAAAATGATATAAGGGAGTTTTGGATGGTATGGGTTGGGTCTGATAGTAGCTTGTCATATACTTTGGGGTCATTAAGCTGTCTAAATGCTTCTTTGATGTACATTTCTTGTGAGAGTATGACTAGGCCGTCCCCTTTATCGGCTGGTTTGATGACTATAGTGTCATCTTTTTTAAGATCTGTGAGAGATTTTCTTTCTTGAAAGGTTAAGTTATATTGGTTATATTTATAATATTTGTGGTTGGTTTTTTTGGAGGTATTAATTTTTTCTAAGTCTTGCTTTACCAAATTCTCAAAAACTTCTATCGGGCCAGATTTGAAACTTGAAGGGTAAAAATAAGAGTTATTCTTAAGGGTGGTGTTTATCACTGGTATCTCCTCATTAATACATGGTGGTGTGGGGGAATTGTTGGCTTGTCCATGATTAATAGATTGATTATCAATTCTGCTGCTAAAAAATCTTTTTAGTGTAGCTTTCCTAACAAACTTATTTATATCTAAAAAGGCTTGGAATGGTTGATAGGGATTGGTAGGTGCAAATTTGAGGTCAGGGAGTGTCTTCTCGGGACTCAAGGCGTCCTGTCTCAGGTGCTCTCTTGGCTAGTTTGTGTGAGTCATTACCTAAGGTTTGCCATTCTGTCTTTGAGGCCCATCTATTTCGGCTGGCTTTTTTCCTGGCATTCTTTGGGGCCATGATCGGGGAGCTGGTGTGCCCTAGTCTTCAGCGAGTGGGGGGGTGCTTTTAGGTGATGTTACTTGTGCAGCGGGACCTTTTTTTTTCTTTAGGATTCGCCACTCGAACACTGATGTCTTTGGGAAGGGTAAGTGGGTCTGCTTGGGTGTAGTGCCGGGCTCTGGCATTTGTCCCATTTTTTCCTTGGTGAGTATTGTTCCTTCCGCCCGGCCCTCCCCCTTTTGGTTCACGTGGATGGAAGCTTTCTCTCCCACTTTCAATTTGTTAGGGTGTTCCACTTGGGGCTTTAATTCCTGGGTATTGATGGCAGGGAGTTCAGGGTTCATTCTATAAAGGCCTCTAGGCTTGGCATGCCAGTGCGGTTAGTTCAAAGGTGGGAGTCGGGGCATTATATTTCTTATGTCCGCCCTGCCGGTCTCCTTCGTTGATTTCTCTCTGCAGGTCCTTTTCCCCCCAGAGTATGGATCATGGGACACTCCTATGTCTATTGGGGACACTCCTATGTCTATTGGGCCAAAAGGCTTGCGGCAGTCCGGCCATTAGGTCTTACACCTTCTGAAGCAGAGGTTTGGTGATTTGGCAGCAGAGGCATGAGGGGGTGCAGCTCATCCCCGACCTGGCTCAGCTGTCCTGCCTCCTGAGTGTCCTTGTCATCCATCTGGGGGGGATGACCTGGGTTCGGTACCCATAGCAAGGCACGCAATTTAGTTTTATTCATGGATGTATGCCTAGGAGGGTTTTTAGATATGTTTTGGGGGCACGGGTGCACTTAATGGAGGCCAGGCTCAACTTATTTAATCTTGTCATGCAGGAAGCAGTGGAACAAGCCTTGGGTGGTTTATGTGCGGTTCCATGCTGATTTTAGGTGTAAAACAGCAGGGTTGTGGCCGTGGGTATGTCCTTGCCAATTAAGTTTGAGGTGGTTATGTCAACATGTGGTCTCAGTTTCAGGTCTCAACCTCCCCTGCTCTAAAGGTTACCTGTTTGGATGTGCCCACCAAGCAAGAAAAAAGGTTGGCTGGTGGTAAGCATTGGGATGAAAAATAAATTTATGCCGGGGGGAGGGTCATAGGCTCATGGTCAGTATCTTGGCAAGGGTAGTTGGGTTATACTGTATGACACTATATGTTAACCTATTTGTTAAGTTACGGTTATTTATGTTTGACATTTGGTTTATATCAAGTAAAGATATAGATTAAAAATAAATTATGGATGTGTTATACAGTATTTTTCATATGTTATAATACATACTGTGGCCTGTTTCATCCATATTGCGTTGTCTGTAATTGTTTTGGTGGTAAGTGGGATAGTTCTCTGCTATTATGCTACATCACGATTCCCCACTACATACATAGAAGACCCTGGGGAGATAGCACAGCTAAGCGGACAAGGGCACATGTATGAGTGTGGGGATGGATGCGTGTGATTGGTTGTGTATGAATGTGTGGGTGGGATTATGTGGTGTGTGAATTTGGTGGGGTGGTCTTACCTCAGTGCCATTTGGGATTCAGGCCAGCAAACACCTTCCCTCCTGCCTGCCCCATTGTTACATTTAGTTGCAGCTAGCCAGGGGTATGCCCTTGCCAATTAAGTTTGAGGTGGTTATGTCAATGTGTGGAATGAGGTGGTCAAGTTTCAGGTCTCAACCTCCCCTGCTCTAAAGGGTTCACCTGTGTAGTACCTGTGTAGACGTTCCCACTGAGCAAAGAAAAAGGTCGGCTGGTGGTAAGCATTGGGATATAAAAGGAATTTATGCCGATGGGGGAGGTGAGAAGAAGTGGTGCATAGGCTCATGGTCAGTATATTGGCAAGGACGGTTGTGTTATCCTGTATTACACTATATGTTAACCTATTTGTTAAGTTATCGTTATTTATGTCTGATGTTTGGTTTATATGACGCAAAGATAAAGATTAAAAATAAATTATGCATGTGTTATACAGTATTTATAATATGTTATAATAAATGCTGTGGCCTGTTTCAACCATATTACGTTGTCTGTCATTATGTGGGTGGTAAGTGGGATAGTTCTCTGTTATTATGCTGCATCACAATTCCCCACTACGTACATACAAGTACATTACGCATGACTTACTGAAGTGCTATCGATGGTTTTCTGCACAGGATGGAGAATGTAAAGCTGTATTTTAACCCCTTAAGGACGGAGGACGGTTCAGGACCGTCATCTGCATTTTTGCGTTGCCGACCGGTGACGGTCCTGAACCGTCCTAACGGTCCAATGTACTTACCCGATCGCCGTCATTCCCCCGGCGGCGATCGGCGGTGCTCCCGGTGTGGGGAGACTGCCTGCAGCCCAGACAGTCTCCCCTTGGCGGTTTAGGACCCCTGTGGCCATGTGATCGCCCAACAGGGCGACCACATGGTCACAATAGGTGTCCTAGTGTCTGCCTGCAGGGGGACTGTCAGGCAGTCTCCCTGCCAGTGTAAAATCAGAAAAAAAATTTAAGTGAAAGTTAATAAAAAAAAAATATTATTATATATGTGTATATATATGATATATAGACATATATTATACCTATATAATATATGTCTATATATCATATATATAATGTCATGCTAAGTGTATTTTTATATTAATATGTATATATATTAATATAAAAATACACTTATAATTAAATTACACACGTATATATATAATATATATAATAACTATATATATTGTATATATATATATTATTATAAAATACAAATAATAAGTAATTTAAATTAAATAAAAAAAATGTAAAATAATAATAAAAATGTAAAAAAAATTATATATCTATACGAAATTTTATTCTAACTGTATTTTGATATTAATATATATATATATATTTATATCAAAATATGCTTAGAGGGGGGCGGGGCCTGACTGTCATGGAGGAGAGACGTGCTTTGCTCGAGCTCCTCTCCTCCACGAGCCAAAACTGCGGTTTTAACCCTCATCCAACCTCAGTGGGAGCAGAATAAGTGACTTACACAATCCCTGACTCACCGGAGACCCACTGCAGGGCGATAAAAGGTGTAGGAGGCGAACCAGCGGCACAGCTCTATCAATGCGGCCTGTCGTGCACCGGCCAGGGGAGGCGGCCGATCTCCTGAGCCGGGACCGCTCGATGGCGACTAGCTCTGAACCGAAGCCCCGTTACCCCCCCCCTTGGACTGGTGGGGGTGATCCCAGTCCACCCCTTGGAGGAAGCCCTGAGATGGTGGAAGATGCAAACTACGGCGACAAGCCCAAAATGGCGGCTGCTGTGGCTGCCCCCAGCTACCCTGAAGTCAAATATGACATCCTGTCCAGACTTGACCGCATTTTCAATGACTTCTGGTGCAAACTGGAAACCAGAATGTGCCAACCAGCTCTGAACTACCCAGGCGACCACTCACCGCACAAGCCATCCCCAAACATCCAGCTGAAGTCCACAGCCGCGACAAAGCATCGAGCCCTAATATGGCGGCGGGGCGGGAAACGTACCTCGCTGGGACGCACGGCTGCTCCAACGACAAAGAGCAAATACACACCACGGTCCTCGGCTGTACTAGCGGCTATAACCTCACCCTGGCGGAGAATCAAACAACACGCGCCCCTCAAGCACAAGACAGCACAGACTCACACACTCAAGCGGAGCAGAGGCAGACCGCGCAAGTCGATGATCCAGAGGGGAACCCCAAGCTGGACAGGAGCATGGGCCAGGCACCAAACACCCTGGCTACATGGCATACAGCTTGCCTCTGGGCTACAGGACTGTGCACTACCCTTGGAGGGAATAGGCTGAACGGGAAGCTGGGACTGAGCGGAGAGGTGACTGTTCACGTTAAGCATCTTCTCCACAATATAAGCAATGATTTTATTTAACTTTCATTTAAGTGTTTTGCATTCAGTTAACCTCCTTCGTAATGTAGAAATATAAAAAGCAAACCAGATCAGTGGCTCCTCACTTATGCAGGTCTTTTCTTAAACTGATAGTCTGATTACCAGTCTGTGTCACGTACAAGCAACCCCCATGTCTTAGATTAATTCATTCATTGTGGCAATAGTCAGTTTGACTCCTGTACTCATAGATAGCAGGCAGTATATGACACCATAATCGTTCCCTCCTCAAGCATGGAACACAACTATGTCTTTAATATTTCTTGTCTAACCTGTTAATGCAATATACCTACAATCCGATGTGCAACTAGTTCAGTTAAACGCAATGTTATACCATAAAGCGACACCTTTAGCTTGTTATCTTTACGTAATATCTAAAAAAAAAGTGCACTGTCTATCCACCCCCCACTGTAACTAATGTCTTGAAATCTGCATATGGAATGCCGTTGGGGTACCATATGTATGCCTGTGACCACTATACGCACTGCAAAAATAAAGAATTTAAAAAAAAAAAAACATATGCTTAGAATGAAATTGTATATATATCTATGTATATATAAATAAAAAGAATGCAAACTATTCATATGTCCATATACAAAATTACATAAATAATTAAATAAATATACACGTAGACTTCAAATATATAAATATGCATATATATTTAAATTCTACGTGCGGATTTATGTAATATTTTTACATAATTAAGTTATTTTATTGATTGCAATTTAAGGGACCTGCCTGCCAACCCAGGCCGAAAGTCCAGAGAATTTAATTTGCTATCACTGTATTTTACCCTGTAACGTTCTACGACACCCTAAAACCTGTACATGGGGGGTACTGTTTTACTTGGGAGACTTCGCTGAACACAAATATTAGTGATTCAAAACAGTAAAACTTATCACAGTGATGATATTGTCAGTGAAAGTGACTTTTTTTTGCATTTTTCACACACAAACAGCACTTTTACTGATGATATAATTGTTGTGATACATTTTCCAGTTTTGAAACACTAATATTTGTGTTCATCAAAGTCTCCTGAGTAGAACAAGACCCCCCATGTACAGGTTTTATAGCGTTTTTGAAAGTTACAGGGTCAAATATATGGGTCAAATATTTTTACATTGAAAATGGCCAGGTTGGTTACGTTGCCTTTGAGAGCGTATGGTAGCCCAGGAATGAGAATTACCCCCATGATGGCATACCATTTGCAAAAGAAGACAACCCAAGGTATTGCAAATGGGGTATGTCCAGTCTTTTTTAGTAACCACTTAGTCACAAACACTGGCCAAAATTAGCGTTCACTTTAGTTTTTTACTTTTTTCACACACAAACAAATATGAACGCTAACTTTGGCCAGTGTTTGCGACTAAGTGGCTACTAAAAAAGTCTGGACATACCCCATATTGAATACCCTGGGTTGTCTACTTTAAAAAAAATATGTACATGTGGGGTGTTATTTAGCGATTTATGACAGATAATAGTGTTACAATGTCACTATTGATACATTTTAAAAATGTATGTTTTGAAACCGCAATATCCTACTTGTACTTATAGCCCTATAACATGCAAAAAAATAGCAAAAAGCACGTAAACACTGGGTTATTTTTGAACTCAGGACAACATTTTGAATCTATTTAGCAGTTTTTTTCATTCGCTTTTGTAAATGAGTAAAAGATTTTTCACATAAAAGTCAAAAAACATGTATTTTTTTCAATTTTTCATCATATTTTTTCATTTTTTTAAAATTAAATTACATGAGATTATACAAATAATGGTATGTAAAGAAAGCCCCTTTTGTCCTGAAAAAAACAATATATAATTTGTATGGGAACAGTAAATGAGAGAGCGGAAAATTACAGCTAAACACAAACACCACAAAAGTGTAAAAAGATGCCTGGTCGCAAATGTACAACATCGCAAAAACAGTCCGGTCCTTAAGGGGTTAAATCCATATTTGAAAGAAAAATAGACACTTTGTAAACATTTTACCATGATTAACTTGACTTTGTGCAGAGTTGAGGGTATGGGAAACTACATTTTCACCCTGTGCATTAAAACATTTCCCCCCATACATTTTGCCCCATTACCACCACATTTCATGTCAAAGGCTTAGGCAAAAATTTTGTTTTCTTTCTCATCCCTTTTATCCCTTCTCAACTCATCTCTTTTGTTTCTCTCTCTCTGCCAACGTCTCTTCATTTTTGTTCCACTGTCTACTTACCAATCTAATCTGATTGTGTGCAGGTGCACCAATGTGTGTGCGTTTAAAGTTTCATGGTGGGCTATGTATGTGTTAGATGAGATATCTATGTGGGGAGACTATTTGTATTGCTGTGTGAATTGGGAGGCTGTGTGTGTTGTGGGAATTCTGAGAATGTGAAATGGAGAGGTTGTGTGTGTCAGTTATGTGTCAGTGTTCCAATATACTATTCCTTACCATATCCTCTGAAAAGATATTCCATTCACAAACAACGTATTCTGTGAAATCTCAAGCATGTAGTTTAGCATTGTTCTGTACTTATACTGTAACACCACATTCTTTTGCTAGTATGATTTGCATAAGAACATAGGCTCCGGAGTAAAAATTAAATGTTTGTACAATACACTATATTCACAAAAATTAAGAAATTAGATCAGAGCGTAGAAAACAAAACACATGATATTTTGCACTTACATATTTACCGCTATGTGGTATGAAAGGAAGTATAAATAACGTACCACTCAGGTATATTTATCAGATAGATAACGTGGAATTAAAAATGCAAGCACTAGTGACCATTTTGCAGTAAAATATTAAATATTACCAGAAAAGGGTTAAACACATCTCCAAGAGGGTTGTTTTCTTTAAATACTTTGTTCTTTTTTATACCATCCATAACCCCAAAATTGATAGTCATGACATAATTGGGCAGATTTTCCCACTGAACAGAACACAGATATTGTTCAATAGCCAATGGAGGGGGGCGAGTTGTATCGATTCCAACTCCTTTTCTTTAGAAAAAGAAAAAAGGAAAAAGAACAGAAGAAGCACAGAGAGATTGCGGGGGGAGTACACAAGCAAAATGAAAAGCTATCTTAGCACAGTCATTGTACTAATAGTACAAGCTTTTGTGTTCAAGACTGTAAATTGCTTGCGCTTTCTGCACATGATAGTACAGGGTCTTACAATTGATAAAACTGTCATTTGCTTTCTTTCTTTTTTTTCTGCATTACTGCCTATGGATTCATTTATCCCATTATTATTGGGAATTTAACTCTAAACTACCAAAAAGTTATGGTAAGCATTTATAATACATGTCTTTTGGAATTAAAATAATTCAAAAAACTAAATAAAATGTAAATACATAGAAAATGTACACCCCCTCCACAAACTCCCCTTGCCATAAAGCAACTGAAAGGGGCTACTCATAGATATACATTCAGAGGTGACTCATAAAAAAGTAAAAATAGGAAGAAATAAAATTTATAGAAATAAAGGATAATATTTATAAAGCTTATCAATTACCTAAGCACTTATCCTAGTTAAGACGCCAATAGTATAGTACATCTTTATTATAACACTAAATAATTAACAGCATATAGCGGGCACCCTTTGCTGATACAGCTTTCTTCTGTAAGTGGTCAGTGTAAACACGGAACACTGCTACTGTCTAATTTTTCGGGTCCACAACCTTTGCCATATCATTATTATTTCCATATCTTATAGCTTTGATTATCAAACTGGATGGTTCTGGATAGGACACAATACATACAGGAATCTTATAGGTTTTTAGATTGATGAAGAAACTTGTGTGAAAATGTTACAGAAAATTTTAAAAATCATATTACAGTTCTTTTAAAAAAAATAAAAAAAAAAGTCTTAAAAGTGATATTTTAACCAAAGTTGAATTTAATTATTTATTTCATCCCCCAGGATGTCTCATTGTAAGTGGAAAAAATGTATAATATGCCTGAATAAGTGGATAATGTTTGCCAAAATATACCGAACAAGCTCCTTCATATCGTAAAGACACCTCCCAGGTAATGAGGGAGTTGTCATCTATCCCTTGGAGACAGGAATATATGTGGGTCACAATGAATGTTATTTCAATATATGCAGTCATTGACCATCTTAAAAGCTTATCAGCAGTGAAAGAAGTTCTTCATCAAGATCCAGATATGGATCCCTATTAGGTCCGATTTATTTTTGATTGCATGCAATTCATTCTCACCCATAATTAGTTCTGGTTCAAGGAAAAGTACTTCCTCCAGAAATGTGGCAAGTGGAGATTTGCTCCCAGTTATGCCAAAATGTTTGTAGCTGTCTGGGAAGCTAAAAACATCTGAAGTAATAACACCTACTACCATAATCTCATGTTTTGTAGGAGGTACATTGATGATGTCCTCATGATCTAGAGGGGAGATGAAGATAAATTATAAGAGCTTTTACCTGTCATCAACAAGAATACATATGGTTTGAAATGTTTTAAAAATATAAGAATAATATAGATTTATTAGATATTACTTTTAAGATAAAGATTTTAAGATAAAAAAAATATTTTTTAATCCTATGGATGGAAATAGTTTAATAATTTTAACAGTTGACATTATTTAAATGGCTAACCTATATCCCCAAGAATCAATGTATTAGAAAAAAACGTAATTGTTCTAAACAGGGTGATTGTAACTAACAAGCCAAGATTTTAGAGGAAAACTTAGCATAAAGATTTATCAGAAAGGTTAATGAACAAAATAAGGGAAAATGTATTAACTCTAATAAAAAAAAGAAGAAAACGGGTTACAAAATGAATACAATTATGCTTTAATGATCTAATGCAACACGTCAGCAGACATATATGGAAAAATATATTATATATATATTAAATATATATTGTTAGAGGACCCTGTTTTAGATAAGATTTTACCAAAGAAACCAATTAGAGTTTTTAAACAAGCTAATATTTAAAAAATATAATAATAATTAAAAAATTAATTGGTTCCAAGTGAAGAAGATTTATAAAAGAAATACTTTTAATACAATTTTTGAGACCCAGATTGATCCATGTGCCTAAATTAAAAAAGGCAAAACACAAAGTCTGAAAGGCTTATAACTAAAGATAAGTTTTGTATAGTTTTAACCCCTTCCTCCCAGCGGGACCCTGAGGGTGGGGGGGGGGGGGGGGAACCTATTAACACTATAGAGGCAGGAAAACAAGTTTTTTTCCTGGCACTATAGTGGTCCTTTAATAAAGGAAAATGTATTATGAGCAAAAAATAGTCACAGTGCATACACAAATATAGTTGACAATCAAATTATTTGCACCAACAACAGATAAAAACAAAAGGGATAAAATAACAAAAGTCCTAATCATTTACTCAGGTTTACAATGTAACTTCTGCCCCATGGGGTCTCTGGTAAGAAAGATGGTGACTCACTTAGAATTAGATTCTGGCCCTTTAAGCAAGTACAATGCACA
This sequence comes from Pelobates fuscus, assembly GCF_036172605.1. NCBI lineage: Eukaryota > Metazoa > Chordata > Amphibia > Anura > Pelobatidae > Pelobates > Pelobates fuscus. The sequence continues at coordinate 222,420,944 of NC_086317.1, forward strand.
CTTCAGTATCATTAGAAATATACCCTGTGGATTACCAAGCCTTGCCCAGAGGTGGAGATAAGGTGTACCTATAGTAACTATAAGTGACCACCCCCTTGTGTTTCAGACCAACATTACTTGGACGAAGCACGTGAATCGTAGCGAAGTTCTGGGCAAATTTCTGGGCGAATTTCTAGTGTATTTTGACTGATCCAGGCTACTCAGGACATTTGAAGTGCCTATCGAACTCACCTTTTTAGATCTTTCAACCTGTATATGTGAACTGGAACATTTTCTGGACACACTACTTACATTATTCATAAATGTGACTGCCATTCTGGGGTCAAGATGGATTTTTCCCCTAGCTTGTTGCAAAATTGGAAGTGCTTCAAACTGTTTTTTTTTTGTGCCTTATTTTGGATCAAAGGCAGAAAACAAATGTGAGTAAGGCTGAACTTGATGGACACATGTCTCTTTTCAGCCTATGTAACTATGTAACTCTGTAATATGAACAGGTTGTTGATCAAAGGAGAAAACCAATTGTAATCTAATTGTAAACGTCATATTTTTGGTGACATAATTGGAAATGCTACAATTGTTTCTTGTTTTTTTTACCTTATTTTTGGTTAATAGCATAATGTAATAGTTTCAGTTTTAAAATTTGAACTTTATGAACTTTAGTCTTTTTTCAGTGTTTGCAGATGACACAAAACTCTGTAAAGTAATACAATGTGAGCAAGATATTACTTTGCTGCAGAGTGATTTAGGTAGACTGGGGGACAGGCCACTAAAATGGCATATTAAATTTAATATAGAGAAATGCAAAGTTATGCACTTCGGGGTCAAGAATGCACAAGCAACGTACACCCTAAATGGTAGTGAATTAGGGGTAACAACACACAAGAAGGATTTGGGAATTGTTAGAGACAACAAATTAGGAAGCAATATGCAATGTCAAACTACAGTTGCTATGGCCAGTAAAGTTTTGTCATGTATAAATAGGGGCATAAATTCTGAAATTATAATTTTGCCTCTTCATAAATCGCTGGTAAGACCACACCTTGAATATGCTGTGCAATTTTGGCACCTTAAAGAAGGTTATCATGGCACTAGAAAAAGTTCAGAGAAGAGCTACAAAATTGATAAAAGGAATGGAGCATTTTAGTTATGAAGAAAGGTTAAAAAATGTAAATCTCTTTAGTTTGGAAAACGGTGCCTCAGAGGGGATATGATAACATTATACCAATATATTCATGGCCAGTACAAACCATTATCTGGAACTCTATTCATAAATAGGGCTATTCATAGGACACAAGGTAACGCATTTAAGCTGGAAGAAAGGAGATTTAATCTAAGGCAAATAAATTGTTTTTTTTACAGTAAGGGATTATTCGAAAATAATCCATTCAGATCAAATTAGATTTGTCCCAGGTCGGTCCGCTTTAAATAATACAAGAAGGATAGTTGATATACTGGACATGGCGCATAGACATGAAATGCCCCTCCTAGCCCTGTCGTTGGATGCAGAAAATGCGTTCGACAGGGTTGAGTGGGGCTACTTAGAAGGAGTTCTTCAGGCATTCTGAATAAGGGGCTGGATTTACAGAGCCATTCTTGCTCTCTATTCCTGCCCTACGGCAAGAACGGTGGGTCCCAATATATCGGCGGGGTGGTTTGCTCTTGGAAATGGTATGAGACAGGGTTGTCCACATTATTGTACATTATGTCGATTGAACCTCTGGCCATTAGTATAAGAAGTAATCCATTTATTAAGGGTTTTCTCACTAATCAGCTAAATATAAAAATCTCGCTATACGCGGATGACGCATTAATTATGATCACTTCGCCCCAGGACTCTATGCCTCCACTTATGAAAGTAATTGAGAAATACAGTAGGGTTTCTAACTTTAGGTTGAATATCTTGAAATCTAGGGCAATGTACGTCAATTTAGATACAACGGTGGTAAACAGACTACAGGGAGTGCAGAATTATTAGGCAAATGAGTATTTTGACCACATCATCCTCTTTATGCATGTTGTCTTACTCCAAGCTGTATAGGCTCGAAAGCCTACTACCAATTAAGCATATTAGGTGATGTGCATCTCTGTAATGAGAAGGGGTGTGGTCTAATGACATCAACACCCTATATCAGGTTTGCATAATTATTAGGCAACTTCCTTTCCTTTGGCAAAATGGGTCAAAAGAAGGACTTGACAGGCTCAGAAAAATCAAAAATAGTGAGATATCTTGCAGAGGGATGCAGCACTCTTAAAATTGCAAAGCTTCTGAAGCGTGATCATCGAACAATCAAGCGTTTCATTCAAAATAGTCAACAGGGTCGCAAGAAGCGTGTGGAGAAACCAAGGCGCAAAATTACTGCCCATGAACTGAGAAAAGTCAAGCGTGCAGCTGCCAATATGCCACTTGCCACCAGTTTGGCCATATTTCAGAGCTGCAACATCACTGGAGTGCCCAAAAGCACAAGGTGTGCAATACTCAGAGACATGGCCAAGGTAAGAAAGGCTGAAAGACGGCCACCACTGAAGAAGACACACAAGCTGAAACGTCCTACTGGGCCAAGAAATATCTCAAGACTGATTTTTCTAAGGTTTTATGGACTGATGAAATGAGAGTGAGTCTTGATGGGCCAGATGGATGGATTGATAAAGGGCAGAGAGCTCCAGTCTGACTCAGACGCCATCAAGGTGGAGGTGGAGTACTGGTTTGGGCTGGTATCATCAAAGATGAGCTTGTGGGGCCTTTTCGGGTTGAGGATGGAGTCAAGCTCAACTCCCAGTCCTACTGCCAGTTTCTGGAAGACACCTTCTTCAAGCAGTGGTACAGGAAGAAGTCTGCATCCTTCAAGAAAAACATGATTTTCATGCAGGATAATGCTCCATCACACGCGTCCAAGTACTCCACAGCGTGGCTGGCAAGAAAGGGTATAAAAGAAGAAAATCTAATGACATGGCCTCCTTGTTCACCTGATCTGAACCCCATTGAGAACCTGTGGTCCATCATCAAATGTGAGATTTACAAGGAGGGAAAACAGTACACCTCTCTGAACAGTGTCTGGGAGGCTGTGGTTGCTACTGCACGCAATGTTGATGGTGAACAGATCAAAACACTGACAGAATCCATGGATGGCAGGCTTTTGAGTGTCCTTGCAAAGAAAGGTGGCTATATTGGTCACTGATTTGTTTTTGTTATGTTTTAGAATGTCAGAAATGTATATTTGTGAATGTTGAGATGTTATATTGGTTTCACTGGTAAAAATAAATAATTGAAATGGGTATATATTTGTTTTTTGTTAAGTTGCCTAATAATTATGCACAGTAATAGTCACCTGCACACACAGATATCCCCCTAAAATAGCTATAACTAAAAACAAACTAAAAACTACTTCCAAAAATATTCAGCTTTGATATTAATGAGTTTTTGGGGTTCATTGAGAACATGGTTGTTGTTCAATAATAAAATTAATCCTCAAAAATACAACTTGCCTAATAATTCTGCACTCCCTGTATCAATTAATTATAAATTTACCTGGACTAATAGGGAAATAAATTATCTAGGAATAGTCATACCGACCAAGGTCAATGATATAATAGAGAGAAATGTTCTAACTCTCTTGAAAAATATGAATTATGAATTGCAAAAATTGAAAAAACCTGGAAATAACGTGGATGGGGAAAATGAATATTATAAATTCTTATATTTTGCAACAATGGTCCTATTTTTTCTCCATGATTCCTCTTATGATGCCTAAACCCTGGTTGGATATGATCCAATCGAGTTTCTCTAGATTTATCTGGAAAAACAAAACACCGCGAATACGTTTTAAAATTCTTTCTAAAAAACTTAAAAATGGAGGATTGAATTTCCCCAATATTATTTACAATTACCACGCTGGTATGATCAGGCATATCTATAAGTTACAAGACCCTCAACATGAGGAGGAACCTTGGTATGCACGAGAGGCACAAGCAGCCTTGCCGATGAAACTACAATATGTCATGTGGAAAGATGATAAGGGTAAAAGTAAGATTTTCACACAGGTAAACTCTACAATACTAATCCAACTTCTAGACGTATGGCAAGATATTATAAAACAATTAGGTTGTCGGAATTGTATACCAAGGACTTGCAGCCTTAAAGATTTAGAACAAAATGTAGAAGATTTATGCCTTAAATGGTGGATGAATAAAGGTATAACTATTATCTCAGACATATAATTAAGCACAGTAAATTGTGGGAACCGCACTCAATCCCAGCGGCCACAGGTGCTCCAGAGCAGGATCAGCAATCCCAGAATAATAGATAAAGAAGAAAGACTCACAGGCACTCCGAATTCAAGCCGCACTCCGAATTACAATAAAACTGCCTGCGGCTTGGATTCGGAGTGCGGCTTGAATTCGGAGTGCCTGTGAGTCTTTCTTCTTTAGGTAATAATATAATGTCATTTCAACAGATTGCAGACATCTATCAGCTTTCTTCTAAATACATTTTTACTTATTTAAGAATTAAAAATTATTTGGATACTTCTATTATTGATTCTGTCTCTCCTACTTCTAGATGTATAGAAACTATTTTTTGCTACAAACCCATTAATAGAATTACCTCACATGCCAATTTATTGTTGGACGTGGTAAATGACGGCCCTAATAACAAATTAGAAGAAAACCCTGCCACTGCCCTTTTGCATATAAACTTGCATTCCAAATCACTGAAACTAAGTTGTATAGCGGTGCACTGTTTAGTGGCCGTTAAAATTATAATTGCTCGAAGCTGGAAATCATCCATTCCCTTTCAAAAGATTCACTTGATTAAACAAATTAAATATCAATTGACTATGGAAACCAATCTGATTAAAGGACCACTCTAGTGCCAGGAAAACATACTCGATTTCCTGGCACTAGAGTGCCCTGAGGGTGCCCCCACCCTCAGGGTCCCCCTCCCGCCCGGCTCTGGAAAGGGGAAAAGGGTTAAAACGTACCTTTTTCCAGCGCTGGGCGAGGAGCTCTCCTCCTCCTCTCCGCCTCCGATCCTCCCCGTCGGCTGAATGCGCACGCGCGGCAAGAGCTGCGCGCGCATTCAGCCGGTCTCATAGGAAAGCATTTACAATGCTTTCCTATGGATGCTTGCGTGCTCTCACTGTGATTTTCACAGTGAGAATCACGTAAGCGCCTCTAGCGGCTGTCAATGAGACAGCCACTAGAGGATTAGGGGGAAGGCTTAACCCATTAATAAACATAGCAGTTTCTCTGAAACTGCTATGTTTATAAAAAAAATGGGTTAACCCTAGCTGGACCTGGCACCCAGACCACTTCATTAAGCTGAAGTGGTCTGGGTGCCTAGAGTGGTCCTTTAATAATGTGACTAATGCAATTTATAAGAAAGGGATATACAAGATGTGGTTGGACAATATCTTATTAATATATGGCTGACCTTAGTACTATTGCCTATAGTTGGATTCCTCATAATTCACAATGTATTATTTTTTTATTTTTTTTGCCCATAAGAATAAGTTGGATTGGATCTCGTCTTTAAGTAATAAAGTGATAGAGAAGGAAGGGAGTAGTGGGAAAAGGATTCGGTTATAAGTCTTTTGGACATAAGATGGTAGATTTATCTGTTAAAATTATTTTAGGACTAATTTTTTCCCACTCTGATGGTGTGAAAGATTGTTTGTATGTTTGGGGTTTTGCATTGTACAAAAGGAAAGGTAATAGGCGCTCACTATAGTAACCAGGCAGCAGTATACAGAACAAGGATTGCCCAACCTTGTGAGTGAATAACAGAAAAAGAGAAGGCGTATACCGCGCTTATTGTTTTAAATGTAAAATATACAAAAAATACATACATATGTTCTTGGATATTCCAATTAATCGTGACCTCAAAGAGAAATAGAAATAAAAAGATAATAGCGCAATACAGCAAATGTTGTCTAAAAATAGATGATAAGTAACTATGTACAGTCCACTCACATGAAAAAGAGCTATAACAGAGCTCTACTGTGAAGCGCTTGGACGGCACAATCCCCGTCTTTGGATAAGTAGTGGTTGCCACAGATGTTTTCAAGGTGCCATGTGTGTAGTTGATATAAAAGAAAAGATAGCAGCAATATGGTGAAGTAAGTCCAAATGGTAAAATAGATAATAAATAGTAATGTACTTACACTTTCCAGAGCATATAACCTGCTCTAGTGTAAACAGCTTGGGTGGTATGATCCCCACCAAGGATATACAGGACACCAGGAAATGAAGATTATAAGTCTAGAAAGTAACTTAAAAGTATACTTTAATATAAACAAACTAAACAATGAAATATAAAATATAGATATAAAATATAGTCCCACTTTACGCGTTTCGCCTAATAGGCTTCTTCAGAAGTGTGGTGTGAAGTTCAAACAGTCCGTTTATATATCTTCATTGATGAGTAGATGATTTCCTGGTGAGATGACTTCCAGGTTTCGGCTTGGTGCTGACGCGCATGCGTCAAACCGGAAATGGCGCGGCATCCGTGTCGCACCGGAAGTGACGCGATGTTCTAATTCAGGCCGGGAATGGCCGCGGCGTTTCCATAGGGGGAGGGGGGAGTGTGATATCGTGACGCTTTTGGGACGCACGCATTACCAGGAAGTGGTGTGCGTAGCGTTCCAGACGTCGCTCACCCCAAAGTCCAATCTAGAAAAGAGTATGGGCTATTGTAATGGGAATATGGCGTGGCGGCCATATTTGATAAGGGCAATAGTCCGTGGAGATAAAGAAACATAATAACACAATGTTAGATGATAATTATGATACAAGCAATATATACAGGGAAGGTAAACAATATAATAATATACAATAACATAAATAAATGCAAAGATCATATTGTCAGAATATAAACAGGGATAAAGGGGCAGCATCACTAAATGGTGAATATCTCTGAGATGGATTTGGTGACACTAGCTTATACAGATAAGACTGATAATCATACACAATTCTCTGGATATAGATATTAAGAATAAGTGCACCCAATTTATAGATATTAGGGCATATTTTAAGAAAGGATGGACAAAAAATAGTGGAGTGGAGTTGGAAAAAATATATAATATGATTAAAAACTTATAGCTGAAAAAAAAAGTATAAAAATTATATTAAAAATATTAAAGAGATATATATTTAAAAAAAATAAAATATCAAAATATCTGGTAAGGAAAAATAAAAAAATAAAAAAAAATAAAAAACTTTAAAAAACTTTATTAAGAATATAATAAAAAATTATAAAAAATTAAACAGATCCAAGTCCACATTCAGCCCCTTGGGGTGTAGGGTATCTAGTTGGTATACCCATTGCATTTCAGTTTGTCCGATCTTTCTTATAATATCTCCCCCTCTCCAGTGGTTTTTCACTATTTTAATTCCAATAAAAGTAAGATGTTTAGGGTCATTATTATGCCTATTCCACGCATGCTTAAACTCCTTCCCTGTGTTAACCTCTACCACTTCAGCTGGTTGGCTATTCCATGTATCCACTACCCTCTCAGTAAAGTAATACGTCCTGATATTATTTTTAAACCTTTGCCCCTCTAATTTAAGACTATGTCCTCTTGTTGTGGTAGTTTTTCTTCTTTTAAATATAGTCTCCTCCTTTACTGTGTTGATTCCCTTGTATTTTAATGTTTCTATCATATCCCCCCTGTCTCATCTTTCTTCCAAGCTATACATGTTAAGGTCATTTAATCTTTCCTTGTATGTTTTATCCTGCAATCCATGAACCAGTTTAGTAGCCCTTCTCTGAACTCTCTATAGAGTATCAATATGAAACAGTTTAGTAGCCCTTCTCTGAACTCTCTATAGAGTATCAATATGAACCAGTTGTAGCCCTTTTCTGAATCCTCTCTAGAGCATCAACCCTGTTACATATCTTAGTATCATTAACAAAAAGACATACCTTACCATAAAGACCTTCTGCAATATCACTAATAAAAAATATTAAAGAGAATGGGTCCAAGTACAGATAGAGATGTCACGAACATAAAATTTTCTGTTCGCGAATGGCGAACGTGAACTTCCACAAATGTTCGCGAATGGGCGTACCGGCGAACCGCCATAGACTTCAATAGGCAGGCGAATTTTAAAACCCACAGGGACTCTTTATGGCCACAATGGTGATGGAAATGTTGTTTCAAGGGGACTAACACCTGGACTGTGGCATGCCGGAGGGAGATCCATGGCAAAACTCCCATGGAAAATTACATAGTTAATGCAGTCTGGTTTCAATCCATAAAGGGCATAAATCACCTAACATTCCTAAATTGTTTTTGTTTTTTTTGTTTGTTTTTTTCTTTCTTTTTTTATAACAAAAGAAAAAAAAGAAGACTAAAAAGGATGGAAAAAAGGAAAGAAAGGAAAGAAAAAAGAGAAGAAAAAAACCCAACAAAAAACAAAAACAAAAAAGAAAGGTTCTTCCGTTACTTCTAACATTAGTGGACTACTAGCTTATCTTCAGTATGTCTTGAAATATTCTTACTGTGGTGTTATCTTACTATGGTATTTCTAACCAATGCATTCGCCATATATCCCGTATCTTATAGTAATGGTCTCTCTTCCCCTGAGTGGCCCAATGAACCTCTTCGAGTTCCCTCAAAACTTCCACTCTAGAAATCCATTGTTCTTTAGTCGGAATACTAGATTTAAGCCAAAACAACGGGATCATAGCATTTGCCTCATTCAATAGATAGCTCAACAAAATCTGTTTGTGATTCTCCTTGAAGGAAGCTGACCAACCCAACAAAATATTGGATGGAGACAGCTGGTCCAGCGTTGGAAATTTTTTATAAATGACACTCAATACCTGTATCCAATAGCTCCCAATGATTTTGCACTCCCACCATATGTGTTCCATATTCGCTTCCCTCTCGCCACATCTCCAACATCCATCAGAAGCTAGTGCTCCAAATTTTCCAAGTCGGTCTGGGGTATTATACCATCTAGTAACTCTTTAAAAAAAACAATTTTCCTAGAAGTGCTCACCTGAGCCTTCATCCCCAGTTTGAACACAAAGGACCAATCATTGCTATCCATTTGAATATTCAAACCTTGCGTCCATTTCAGTTGGAATGAAGGGACAGTCTTCTCCATAGCCCCTCTATGAATTAAACTGTATATACTAGACAAGTAACGCTTTTTCTCTATACCAGGACCACAAAGTGACTCAAAGCCTGTTCTATCTCTCGTCTGCCAATATGGTAGCACTTTTTGGTTTATAAAGAACTTTAAATACCTAATACCCATTCTATCTGTGCTGTCATATTGTCCCATAATGGGAACTCTCTTAATCTATTGCGTGTTTCATCTGTTATAAAACTTGTTACTAAAGGGTCTACCTCTCCTGTAATTTATGACCCGAACCAAACTGGAACTCCAAATTAGATCCTAAATTGTTTGGAATAACGTCCTTTAAAACATCAGGTATGATGTTGTATCGATCAGGTAGTGTAAGGGTTACGCCCGCTTCACAGTGACAGACCAAACTTCCCGTTTAACGCACCGCAAACAACCGCAAACAGTCCATTTGCACAACCGCAAACTCCCAATTTGCACAAGTTTGGATACCAAGCTAGCCATGTCCCGTTCCTTGTCCTCACTGATGTCATTGAAGGTGTCTTCCCCCACCCAGCCACGTACAACACCAAGGGTCTCCGAAAGGTGACAACAAGCCCCCTGTATTTTTTTTAAAAATGTACACTACTGTTACACCAGATATGAGTTGCACTGGTGTGACACTGTGACCTGGCAGGCCCTGAAAAGCACACGTGTGAAGGAAACTGACTGCTATTATTTCACAGTCAAATTTCTAGTTTTTTTTTTTTTTAATGTACATTACTGTTACACCAGATATGAGTTGCACTGGTGTGACACTGTGCCCTGGCAGGCCCTGAAATGCACACGTGTGAAGGAAACGGACTGCTATTATATTACAGTCAAAAAAGTTGTTTTTTTTTTAAATGCAAGCTATTGTCACACCAGATATGAGTGGTGGCACTGGGCAAGTGGGCACAGTATACGCTGTGAGCCTGACACACACGCTGGCAGGCAGGCAACTGCAATTAGATTAAACAGGAAAAAAAAAAAAGCAGACTGATGTTCTAGCCCTAAAAAGGGCTTTTTGGGGTGCTGTCCTTACAGCAGAGATCAGATGAGTCCTTCAGGACTGTAGTGGACACTGAATACACTAGCCTAGCTATCGATTTCCCTATTAAATCATCAGCAGCTACACTGTCCTTCCACTCACTAAGAATGCAGCTTCCGGGGGGCGGGGCCTAGCTGTCATGGAGGAAAGACGCACTTCGTGTGAGCTCCCTCAATATCTCACTTTAAGCAGCTATCAACAAGCGAATTTCACCTCAGAAGGGGATGACCCAGCAATGTTGCTCCTACCTGACCGACCCGACATGCTTAATAGCGGTCAGCAACTCAACAGAGTCTTACTTACCTCCGCGTGGCAAGTGTGGCCTGGTGCTCACCGGGCGGGAGAGGCGACCGATCTCCCGATCCTGGAATGCCCAGGAGCAGCTACTTCCCAGCAGGAGCTCCGTTACCCCCCCTCGGACCGGTGGGGGTTATCCCGGTCAACCCCTGAGAGGCTGTCTGGAGCTAATGGACGCACAGAGCACAGCCGCCCAGGCTGACATACTCATCTGCGACTCTCCCAATATGGCGGCAGCCATGTGTCCTCCTGGTACCAGCAAAGCATGGCAGGATATTGAGTCTAAGCTGGGAAGACTCTTTAATCAATATTGGAAGCAAATAACAAGCAGGAAGCCCCAACAAGCTCCACCACAGCCCCAACAAGCTCCACCACAGCTAAGCAAAGCAGTCCCCATTAAAATCCACCACACAAAAGGCGTCGAAGACAGGACCAGAGGCACAAACAGAAATGCAGAGCCTGCCCCACGTCAAGCACTCGCCTCCACCTTAAGCCACCACAATCCCGCACTGGACATGAAGCACCACCGGGACAGATCCGACCACCCGACAAAAGCTTCCACCACCTCAAGCCGCGAACCCGGCACTCAGCCAGAGACTTGCCTTTGTTGTTCCAGGTATCAGGGACTCCCAGGGTCTCCACCTGGCGCCCAGAAGGGATCGGATGAGCACAAGCAGTAAACAGCAGCCTGCCAAGCATGTCCCACTATAGCCGATCCTCCACACCATGCCTTTGATCACATGAACTGCTCTCTGCACATTAACTAATCGTAAAGTAGCAAGCATTTAAACATGTCATTATTTCACCTCCTAAAGAGTTTATTGTCGTAGTTCCTTACATGCCTTTACCTTAACCGTTCATGTATTATGTTATTCACTAGTCTCATCTCATGGGGCGACTCACACTTGATTTATAACTAGTGGTGGAGCTGCTGATATAAATACACAGTTGATAACGTGCAAGCTACACCCTAAACATGACAGCCATCTTTCACAACAATGTACTGCTATATACTCATACCCTCAGTGCAACTAGCCATGATATACGCACGTTCAGCCTAGCATGCTCAAATATAACACACTTCTGTCTAAAAAAAAAGAATGCAGCTTCCGAATGAATCTAAAATGGATGCTGTCCAGGAGGTGGGAGGGTCTGGGAGGGAGGGTCTGCTGCTGATTGGCTGGAATGTGCCTGCTGACTGTGAGGTACAGGGTCAAAGTTTACTCAATGATGATGAATAAGGGGCGGACCGAACATCGCATATGTTCGCCGTCCATGGCGAACGCGAACAAGCTATGTTCGCCAGGAACTATTCGCCAGCGAACCGCTCGGGACATCACTAAGTACAGATACTTGAGGTACCCAACTGGTGTCAAGCCCATGCTTTAAATATACTCCACTGACTAAAACCCTATGTTGCCTGTCACTCTGCCACTGCCTTACCCATTCAACAATATTGGAATCCAAACGTAAAGATTGCAGTTTACCGATAAGCCTTCTATGTGCAACAGTGTCAAAAGCCTTACTGAAATCTAGGTAAGCAATGTCTACTGCACCACCCTGGTATATATTATTTTAGTTACCCAATCAAAAAAATCTATAAGATTAGTTTGGCATGATCTCCCTGAAGTAAACCCATGTTGTCTCTGATCTTGAAATCCATGTGATTTTAGATGTTTAACAATCCTATCCTTTAATATGGTTTCAATCACTTTCCCCACTACTGAAGTAAGACTTACTGGCCTATAGTTGCCTGACTCCTCCCTACTACCTTTCTTGTGAATGGGCACAATATTTGCTAACTTCCAATATTCTAGGACTACTCCTGTTAACAATGATTATTTAAATAAATCTGTTAATGGTTTTGCTAGTACACCACTAAGCTCTTTTAATAACTTTGGGTGTATTCCATCAGGCCCCATTGACTTATTTGTCTTTACTTTTGACAGTTGCAATAGAACCTCTTCCTCTGTAAACTCACATGTCACAACTGACAAATGGATATAATTTCGAATTAGTGGGGTAATAGCTGCTTGATCCAAGGAGATATCTGACTGCCATTTTGGGGTCAAGAAGGAATTTCTTCCTAGTTTCTTGCAAAATTAGAAGCGCCTCAGACTGTTTTTTTTTTTCCTTCTTTTGGATCAACAGCAAACACATATGTGAGGAAGGCTCAAGTATGTAAGTATGTAACTAGTTATATGGACAATATAGACATTTAGACACTTCATCTCATTGGAGTTGTCTGGATGCACTGTCCCTGTCCCCTTAACCCTATGATCGAAAGCATTGCAGTTTCAGAGACGCTGTAATGTTTATATTGCAGGGTTAAGAATGACTCTAGTGGAACTCTTTCGAACCACTACAGGAAAGCATTGATTCAATAGTTTCGTAATGCATAAGTGGCTTACAGCAGATGTGCATTAGGTATCCCTAGCACTCTGACATTGGAGAAAGTGGCGATAGAGAAAGTGCTGAATGATTTCAGAGCTGGAATGAGGTTTGTGTTTAATGGGGTTTTAACTTAATTTGATTATTTTCTGGGCCTATCCTTTTCTACAATAATAGAATAATTATTGTAGAAAAGCATTTCAACCACAGCTTTTCTATGAGATGCTCTGATTTCAGTTTTCAGTCAGAGTGTAAACAGGTTAAAGGACCACTATAGGCACCCAGACCACTTCAGCTTAATGAAGTGGTCTGGGTGCCAGGTCCCTTTTTGCAGTAAACATAGCAGTTTAAGAGAAACTGCTATGTTTACCTATGGGTTAATCCAGCCTCTAGTGGCTGTCTCATTGACAGCCTCTAGAGGCGCTTCCGCGCTTCTCACTGTGATTTTCACAGTGAGAAGACACTTGCGTCTATAGGAGTACGAGTACGTTTTCCTGGCACTATAGTGGTCCTTTAAGAAGAAAATCCTCAAACTGTCTGATTTACAGTCAGGATGGTTTACCTAGGAAGATTTATAAAAGTGCTGATTGCTTTTGAAAAGGGAAAAGACAGTTAACACATAAACCACTTCAGCAAACATATCACTTTATGTGTTTGAATCATTTCTCTAACCTGAAACAGATATTGTTTTCTATCACCTCTCATCCCCTCTGACACATTGTCTTTCCTCTTGTCTTCCATTACCCCACTTTCTTCTAGATTGCAAGCTCATCTGAGCAGGAACGTATTCACTTCTCATCTCTCAACATTTAACATTTTTTGAATCACTGAATTCTAATTGTAAAGCAATGAAACAAAATATGTTAATGCTATATGTGGCGAAACCGACCTCGCCACGTGTCCTTGGAGGGGGCTGATTGCCCGCCTCTTGCCTTTGGACTATGGACCAGACTTTATGGGAATGTGATACCCCAGATAGCCATACCATGGAGCCTATTCATATAATGAAAGACTATGGGAAAGACTTTAGCTCCATGGCAATTGTACTGTGTGAGTAGGATCTGCGCGCTATTCGGTAGTTGCTATCATTGAAGGAAAAATGAATTCCCAAGTTTATCAAGACATTTTGCAGGAGAACTTAAGGCCATCTGTCTACCAGCTGAAGCTCAACAGAAGATGGGTGTTGCGAAACATGCTTCTAGAAGCTTATCACATTGGGAGGCATTCAGCAAATTAAATATGAGATGGTATATGGTACCCTCCAAAGTAGCTCAACTCTATCCAGGAATATCTACAGCTTGCTGGAGATGCCAAAAGAGCATAGGCAACTTGTTGCATATTTTTTGGGAGTGCCCATTGATAATACCACTTTGGTAGGAAGTGGAAACCTTTTTTAAAAGGGGATTAAAGGTAGATATTAAGTGGCAACCAGAAAGCTATTTGCTTCACATGTTTCAGATAACACCTAAGGAGGAAGCATTAACAATAATGATACACTGTTTATTAGCAACTAAAATAGCTATAGCTTATAGGTGGAAACAAATTCAGCCACCTTTGTTCAAAGAGGTTATGGTACGCTTAGACTCCTCAAGTTGCTATGAGAGAATGGCAAGTCGTTTGGCAGGAAGGGAAGGAAAATTCAAACTTTTGTGGCAAAAATGGTTTAATGTTAGGAATATGTATATATAGGAGCTAGGTTATGGTTAAGAAGGTAGTAGAGAAATTAAATTAATTTAAATAAAATAAGTTATTAGTTAGTGGCGTTATAAAAAGGTCTTATGCGCGCAAATAAGCTTTATAGATTGGTTTATGCAATTTATAAAAGAATATATTAAAGTAGCAGTGTACTGGATAGGCGTAAAGGAAAAGAAAAGTAGAAGGGAAAAAAAGGGGAAAAAAAGGGAAAAGAAGGGGATATGAAAAAATGTAAACTATGACAGCATTTTCTCTTTTTTTTATTTTTTATTATATATACTTATATGCAAGAATGGTTTAGGAATATAATAGAGATTTGAGTTAAACACCACTAAATAATGTTGATTAGTGATGTGATATGTTTTTGTTGTTTTTTTTATTTTATTTTTATATTGTGTTTTTTTTTTTTCTTGTGTTCTGTTTTCTGGTTTTTGTCTATGTAATTGTTGTAGTATGTATATATACTGAAATAAAAATAAATTAAAAAAAAAAGAAGATGGGTGTTGCAACAGGACAATGACCCAAAGCATAGAAGTAAATCAACAACAGAATGGCTTAAACAGAAGAAAATATGCCTTCTGAAGTGGCCCAGTCAGAGTCCTGACCTCAACCCGATTGAGATGCTGTGGCATGACCTCAAGAAAGCGATTCACACCAGACATCCCAAGAATATGGCTGAACTGAAACAGTTTTGTAATGAGGAATGGTCAAGAATTACTCCTGACTGTTGTGCATGTCTGATCTGCAACTACAGGAAACGTTTGGTTGAAGTTATTGCTGCCAAAGGAGGTTTAACCAGTTATTAAATTCAAGGGTTCACATAGTTTTTCCACCTGCACTGTGAATGTTTACATAATGTGTTCAATAAAAACATGGCAACATTTCATTCTTTGTGTGTAATTAGTTTAAGCAGACTGTGATTGTCTATTGTTGTGACTTAGATGATGATCATAGATGATGATGATGACCATATCATTCCAAAGGGTTCACATACTTTTTTTTGCAACTGTATGTATTTATTTATATTGTGTATATATATATATATATATATATATATATATATAAAATAGAAAACTCTTGCACTCCAACTATAGCAAATGGTACCAGGTGCCCAATTCCAAATTCATAAAATATCAAAAATTTAAATTGTATATATATATATATATATATATATATATATATATATATATATAAAATATCAAAAAATTACCGGCACTCATGGGTTTCTTTCATCCAATTTATTGTAGATAATAAATTGGATGAGAGAAACCCATGAGTGCCGGTAATTTTTTGATATTTTATATATATATATATACAATTTAAATCTGCTTCTTGGTATGTATATATATATATATATATATATATATATATATATATATATATATATATATATTGTATGTATGTATATACATACATACAACAAAGTAGCCTTGCACTCCTACTTACAGTTTATCAGACCTGGTGCTCGATAGCACAAAATTGTATATAAACAGGAAAATAGGTATCAGCACTCCAAAGGTTTCCAAAGTAAACTCGTCTAATTAAAAACACCAAATATAGGGTGAGGTAGAGGCAAAAAATGCCTACAAAATTCAAAGTATAATCAAAGAAAATTAAACCTGTGCTGCAGATACTCCACATTGAAGCCCAACAGTGTATATACCACCAAAAACCCAGGTGCTACCACAATTTATTTGAGGACAAAGTTAAATCAGCAAACGTTTTGGGCAGCAGCCCTTTCTCAATGCTTATGCCATTGCTAATGTCATTAGCATTGAGAAAGGGCTGCTGCCCAAAACGAGATGTCATAGTTAGTAAGGACTGGGGTATATATATATTTTGTGTAGTGATCCAATTCCCTCCCTCCTCATTATCATTTTGCTTAGTTTTTGGCTGATAATGATTTTGCATCTAGTGGTGAACTTTAATAACATGCAAGCCAGGCTCAATTTTCATACTCTCTGACTCCATACTAGTAGAAGGCATTTACTACGCTATGTTTTGGCTGTGGGAAATATGCTCCCCTGACCAGCTCATGACTGTGTCCCACTGGGGCTAAGCTCTCGTTATATAGTCAGGTCTGGTGATAAGCAAATGAAGACAAGTATACAACATCTTATTGGCTTTTGGAATCAATTTATTCACTCAGGATCCCGAGGAAGAGAAAATGCTTCTTCCTATGCATTAATAAGTGAGGGACTAAAGGCTGAAACATGTAAAAAGATGGCAGCAACTAATTAAAAAAAAAAAATGAACCGCATAAAAAAACATGAAAGTCATTAGTGGTGGGACAAACAGTGGAATATATACAAACAATTAACACAAATACTGGAGACTGGTAGAGAAAAGAGAGGTGGAAAAATACACTTGAAGAGACAGAGGAAAAGAGATTGGCAGAGAGTCATGGGGAACTTGTGAGGGAGAGGAAGAGGCAAAGGAGACACCGTGGCAGAAAGAGCACAATATAGGGTCCAAGAATTACAATGAAAAGGGTAAGAGAGTTGGGGAAAAACTGAAGGGAAATGATATAGATAAAAGCAACAGTAGTGGACAGAGTTAACAAAGAAACTATTGGAGAGGGCTGTAAAAAGGTTGGCAATGCCTTTGTGCATGACATGTAGTGGACACTTGTTTTCAGAACTCATAATGTGAGGCTAGGTGGACTGCTGGGAATAGGCAATTATCAGGAACAAAAAAAGGTGGAGGGGGAGGCGACACCACAGGTGAAAAAAAATGATTTTAAAATAGCATATATACAAGACACTACATAAGAGAGAATATATAAAAGATAAAAATCCAAAAAGAGTTTGAAATATAGATAATGAATAATAATCAGGAGTCCAAAAAGTAGGTCCAAAAGAGTCTATGCCTGATAAATACAGCAAAAAGTCCAAATAAAACCTTATATAAGAAGTCAATCACAATCTTGTTAGGGGAAGTATTCCTCAATAAGGTATGGGCATGGGATATTCGTGAGATCTGTATGAAAAAAATAATAAGACAGCTAATAATGGTGCAGTATATCCCAACAGGTACTTAGTACTTTTTTGTAAGAGGTCTATATGGTCCTACTCATGTTTTCCAGAGCTATAAAACTAGCTCTAGTGTGAATGGCATACAGTGGTACAATCCCCACTTATGGGATATATGAAGTTTTGTAGTAGATGGATATCTTGTTGGTAAAAGAAACAATAATAGTGCTTATTGTATAAAAGCCAGAGGTGAAATAATAAAATACTAAGTTGTTACTCACATTTTATTGAGCAGGCAGACCAAGGATTTGTTGGAGTAAAATTCTCACTGGAACAATACAAACTCTGGTGCCAGGTAAAACTAAAGGTAACAATAAATAAATAAAAGAGTAAAATGGTAAAAATAAAGGCAAAAATAAATAAATAAATAAATAAGAGTAAAATACCACAATGCGTTTCTCCCCTTAAGGTTTTCTCAAGTGGATAAAAACATGTACCTGACAACACTGGCTTTATATAGGCCTCATATTACGTGATTTTGGCCCCAAAAGTACATCATCGTCTCATAACTTTATTATAGAACACGTTTGAGCCATATTGGAGAACTAGAACTAGCTCAGGTATAACTGGCATTCAGTGGCGTCGAGTCCCCACTGGTAGGATATAGGTGTTGGTATGCAGAAGTGGTCCTCGGTATGGAGAGAAAATAGAACCAAATATAGTGCTCACTGTATATATTATAAGGCAGGTAGGTATAGAAACGTAAAGTACTCACATTTACCGTATATACTCGAGTATAAGCCGACCCGAATATAAGCCGAGGCCCCTAATTTTACCCCAAAAAACTGGGAAAAATGATTGAGTATAAGACTAGGGTGGGAAATGCAGCAGCTACTGGTAAATTTCAAAAATAAAAATAGATACCAATAAAATTACAATAATTGAGGCATCAGTAGGTTAAAGGTTTTTGAATATTTATTTCAAAGAAAAACAATATGGTATCAACAATAACTTTAACAGTACAAAAACCAACTAAAGCTAAAACAGCTAAAATAGTTAAAATCCTTCAAAACTGGATTCCTCATCGTCTGTATGTCCAAACAGAGCTTCAACTGTAGCTGGTGTGAGGTTATCAGCGTAGACATTGTCATCATCACTGAGTTCGCAGTCATCACCATCACTGCTGTCCTCATACAAAGCGCTGTCTTCACTGCCATCCATAGCATTACTAATGCCACATTTCTTGAAGGCGCGTTGCACCATGTCCTCTGGAATCTCTTCCCATGCAACACGAACCCATGTTGCTATCAATTCTGTCGGGCTTCATCAGATTTCCAACTTTTGTCAGTCGGGGTTGACCAGATGACATCCATTCATGCCACCTCTTTCGCACACGGTCTTTGAAAGGTTTATTTAAACACACATCTAGGGGCTGCAATACAGATGTAAGCCCACCTGGAATAATGGCCAAAGTAACTTGAGAAGACTTTGCCAATTTTTTTATGTCATCAGATGTGTGGGCTCTGAACATATCCCAAACTAGCAATGATGTTTTTTTCTTTAAGGCTGCTCCTGGTCGTCCGTTCCAAATTTCTTTGCCATTTTTTTGTTCCGTCTTCATCCATCCAGCCTTTAACATGTGCGCGCACTGTAATTCGTGGTGGGAATTTGACCTTTTTAGGCAAGGTCTTTCTTTTAAAAATAATGACAGGCCGTAGCTTAGTTCCATTAGCCAAACATGACAGAACAACTGTGAAATGTTTTTTTTAATTTCCTGTGGTTCTGAGTAAAATAGTTTTTTCTCCCAAACTTGCCACAGTTCTGTTGCTTGGAAGAACAAAGGTCATAGGTGTTTCATCCATATTCCCAATATCTCCCAGGTCATAGTTATGGATCCTTCTTTGTTTTATGATGAATGAATGGAATGACATCACTTTTTCATCAAGGTCTTTTGGCAACTTCTGGGAAATCTTTGTTCTTTGCCGCAAACATAGGGCAAACCTATTCATGAAGCGGGTACACCATCCTGCTGATGCAACAAAATTTTCAATGCCTGGTGCTTTTAATTTGTCATCTTTAGCCATTTGAAGGGCACGTAAGCGAATTCCCATGCGTGTTACGCAGTAACCATTTTGATGACACTCCATAACCCATTTATTCAATTCAGTCTCCAGAGCCCCATATGAAGTCGTTAAACCACGTCAAGCTTTTTTTGCCTTTGGAATCTTTTCCAAATCAGCTTTCATATTCCGCCACTCCCTCACTTGTTTTTCGCCAACACAAAATTCCCTACTTGCAATACTGTTATTGCTTTCTTCTGCTCTTGACACAACCTTGAGCTTGAAACCAGCTTCGTATGACCTGCGTTTTTGTTTTGGTCCGGGATTAGAAGTACTGGGATCCATTCCTAACAGGATTAAAAGAAAGACTTTGAAAAAGAATGCCAACTATGTTTGCATAGAGCAGCCTGTGTTGGGGCTCATACTATACACGCAGTGTTACTGCATGCGCTGCGTTAGGGCCGGCGTGCAGGAGAAAAGAAGAGAGGTGATATCAACAGTCATTGGACCACCCACAGAGGCTGTAGAGGATGAGTGGGAGACACTGGAGAACACCCGCACTGCACCGGAGAAGTGGTAAGTGGGACCAGTGGCCCCTCCCTCCTTCTTACCCCCCCAACAGACAATAACACACACACACATACAGAGACACACACACATACATACAGGCACACATACATACAGAGACACACACACACATACATACAGAGACATACAGCAACACACACACATACAGAGACACATACAGAGACACATACATACAGAGACACACACACACATACATACATACAGAGACACACACACACATACAGAGACACACACATACATACAGAGACACACACACATACATACATACAGACACACACATACAAAGACACATACATACAGGCACACATACATACAGACACACACACATACAAAGACACATACATACAGACAGATCGACACAGTCAGACACACACAAGCCATACATACAAAGACACATACAAACAGACAGGCACACATACATATTACAGACAGACAGACACATACATACAAACACACACACACTCTCTCTCTCTCACACACACACACACATACTTAATATTAAATATACCGTAGATAATATTTAAGTCACCCTCCTGTTGCCTACCTTTTAGGTGCAAAAGGGTGACTCAGGTTGATGGGAGTCTGACTCCAATTTCTGACTGACTCCCTGTATATAATGCAGTGTGTGCATTATATATATATATATATATATATAAAGAAATAAACTTGTCACTCACCCTTTTCAAAGAATTTTTTTCAATGTTCTTGCCTGGGTGCCGACCTCAGCGTCAGTATAAATATTCCAATGTGATAATAAGGTGCACTCACAGGGCTTTTTTCAGTAACTTACTTTATTTTTAAGAAGTGAATTCCATGTGAAAGTATCATAAATCGACGTTTCGACCCCTATAGGGTCTTTTTTTTTTTTGATCTTGAAAAAGACCCTATAGGGGTCGAAACGTCGATTTATGATACTTTCACATGGAATTCACTTCTTAAAAATAAAGTAAGTTACTGAAAAAAGCCCTGTGAGTGCACCTTATTATCACATTGGAATATATATATATATATATATATATATATATATATATATATATATATATATATATATATATATATATACACACACACACACACTCTGCATTATATACAGAGTGTGTGTGCATATAATGCACACACTCTGCATTAAATACAGGGAGTCAGAAAAGGGAGTCAGACTCCCATCAATCTGAGTCACCCTCGTGCACCTAAAATGCAGAGTGTGTGTGCATATAATGCAGAGTGTATGTGTATATAATGCACACACTCTACATTATATACACACATCTGAATTTTATGTGCAAGAGGGTGACTCAGATTGATGGGAGTCTGACTCCCTTTTCTGACTCCCTGTATTTAATGCAGAGTGTGTGCATTATATACACACACACTCTGCATTAAATACAGGGAGTTAGAAAAGGGAGTTAGACTCCCATCAATCTGGGCATTTATTTATTTTAATAATTCAATATTTAACAGGGTTTTTTTTTTTTTTGTCCCCCCCTCCCTACTTCATACTTGGCCAGGGAGGGGAGCTGTCCAGGGGGTGGAGGGGGGGCTGTCCAGGGGTGGGGGGGGGGCTGTCCAGGGGGAGGGGAGGCTGTCCAGGGGAAAGCCGGTACTTACTGCCGGTGTAAATCTCGCGGTCTGCTCCCAGTGTAAATCTCGCGGCCTGCGTGTCTCGCAAGATTTACACTGGGAGCTTTACAGAGGAGCCGCGCGGACGTGCTGGGAGCTGACCGGAGCTGCTGTAAAGGTAAGTAACAGCTTCTCCGGCCCCCAACATGTCATGGTCTGTATTATGGCAATGTAAGTTGCCATAATACAGACCTAGAGTCGAGTATAAGACGAGGGGGCTTTTTGAGCACAAAAATATGTGCCAAAAAACTCGTCTTATACTCGAGTATATACGGTAAGTGAGCAGGATATACTGCTCACTGTGATAGCGTAGGTGGTACAATCCCCACCTGGGATTCTTGCGCGAATGATTAATCCAATGTAGTAGATGACCAGGTTAAAGTAAATTAAAATAAAATAATACTATAAAAGGTAAAATGATAAAAAAGGGTATATGGCACATACAGGGTTAAAGAGGCCAATATTCCTATAATAGTACACGTAAAAAATATTAAAAACAGCCAAAACGCGTTTCGCCACACAGGACTTTATCAACTGGCAATAAAAACAGAAACCTGGTACAGAATAGTATATATAGGCAGTAAATCAATTAACTATTCAAATTATAGTATATAAATATAGTATTTATTAAAACGAAGATTGTGTAGTACATAAAGCATAAAAATTGTTAGAGCATAAAAATTATCTGCACTTCCCTATTCGGGTGGTCACGTGGGGCGCGGGAACTGATGACGCGCTTACGTCACGTGACTCGCCCCCATTAGTTGTGGGAAATGTAGGCTGCATTGAGGCTAAAGGACTAACCCCAGACATGCACAACTCACTCAATAACCCATTCACATACCAAGAACTCACTGCGGCAATTAAAGCAGCCCCGAATGGAAAGAGCCCAGGTCCGGATGGGTACTCAAACAAATATTATAAAATATTCACCCCCCAACTGGGCCCGCACATGCTGACAACATTTAACTCGCTGAAGTCAGGAACCACAATAGACTAAAACCCCTACTAACAAGGTTAATACACTCAGACCAAGCAGGCTTCACCCCAAACAGGGAAGTAAAGGACAACACCATCAAAATAATGAACATTGGTGTTGGCCCAAAAATCCGAACACTGCTAATCAGCACAGACACCGAAAAAGCATTCGATAGGGTGGACTGGTCCCTACTCTTTGAAGTGCTGAGGGACATGGGGTATGGGGAACAGTGGGTGACGTGGTCACTATACTCCCAACCACAGGCTAGGGTGCAGGTCAACGGCACGTACTCCGACCCCCCGCCTATTCTTTTTTTTTTTCAATCTTTCTTTATTGAAACAAGCATTGAAATGGGTACAGAATTAAGAAGAAGGGTCATACGGTTTGTTTACAGGCAGGGAACATGTTAACACATTGTCACAGCTCCTTTGAGCAGTAGTTTCTTTTTATGTTATTTGAGCGTTCCATTTAATAACCAGCATAGTACAGTAAAAATGAAAGTAGGTATTCGAAATCTGTGTATAATATCCTTAATTGTGGGTGACTATTATGTCAATCTGTATTTTGCGGGGAATGAAACGTAACAGCAGAATCAGTATCGGAAAGTGTCGAATCGATGATACAATTCTAGTGATGCTATGGAGCACATAGGAAACAATATACAGTATAATCAGAGATAACAGCAGTGTAAACACCTACAGTGAAATCAACTGCGGCAGGAAGTCGGGAGTACAAAGCTATGTCAGGTGAGTCCAGTGGTTAACTAGGTGTAGATGAGAGGTTCACAGGATAGCATACTAAGATGCTAGGCTTTGTAGTATATCATCTGCGGTGGGACTTGCGTATCCTGTGACCAAGACACCGGTTGATAAGTGGGTATAGTCTGTGGGTGCACATCCTGAGATTGTTAGGGCGGGTCTAAGGAAGTCGTGTTTGAGGAAACCTATACAGGTGCCGCCGAAGGAGGCGGTGGTCCGTTATATCTTCGGGGCGTCTATGGGTAATACGGCCTACTAGTGGGTGTGTTGGTTTTTATGTTGGTATGTGGTTGATCGATTAGCAGCGGGTGCCGCCAGTCCGTTCTGGAATGTGGATGTCCATAGGATGGTCCATGCATAGGCATCAGCTAGTCCGTTTGTCTGGGACTGTCGGGTGGAGGAGGGGGAGAGAGGGGGGAAATGGTGGGTGGGGGGTGGACGAGTTGGAGGCCTCCTGCTCCCCATCTCGGTGACCGTGAGGTACCACAGCCATGGCGTCCAGGTGCGGGTACATTTCTCCAATCTATCCTGTAGCGTTGCCGTAAGGGATTCCATGGTGTATATTTCTCCCACTTTGTCTAACCACTGCTGGAGCGTGGGCGCGTCCCGCCGTTTCCACATTGTGGGGATCAGCGAGGTGGCTGCTGTCAGTAAGTGTTTTAGCAGGGACTTTTTATAGGTAGAGAGTGGCATGTCAGTGTGGTGTAGTAGCATGGGTAGGGGTTGGAACGGTAGGGTAATATCCGTGATTTGTTGGATGGAGTCTCTGATCATTGTCCAGAAGGGGGTGATCCCAGGGCAGGACCACCAGATATGGAGGTAGGAGCCATCGGCGGCACCACATCTCCAGCAGTCTCCGTGGGTCTCTGCGTCCATGCGGTGCAGAGTGTCTGGCCCTGCCTATTCTTAATGGCACGAGGCAGGGATGTCCGCTCTCCCCTCTACTATTTATATTGGCCCTGGAACCATTCCTTAACACAGTATGGTCCAATAAGAACATACACGACATTCGAGGTACACACACCCATTACAAGATCTCCTATTCACCATAACTGACCCAGCGACCTCCGTGCCCCACCTACTGTCCGAGTTATCAAACTACTCGAACATATCCAACTTTAAGGTGAACTACGATAAGAGTGAGATACTCCCAATAGTGATTGCAGACCGAATGCTCACTGAAATCAAAATGACATTCCCCTTCAAAATCGCCCGACAACAC
This sequence comes from Pelobates fuscus, assembly GCF_036172605.1. NCBI lineage: Eukaryota > Metazoa > Chordata > Amphibia > Anura > Pelobatidae > Pelobates > Pelobates fuscus. The sequence continues at coordinate 222,445,682 of NC_086317.1, forward strand.
ATCAAATATCTAGGGATAAAAATCACTCCAAACCTACAAGACATATACACCCTAAACTTTACACCACTACTCCAAGCTCTTAAGAGAGACACCGCAAGATGAAACAAACCACATTTCTCCTGGATAGGCAGGATAAACATTATTAAAATGAACGCCCTTCCCTGCCAACTCTATCTGTACCAAATACTGCCCATAGAGGTACCCCCCTTCGCCTTCGTATAGTATACAGGTTTTCCCACAAGGTTACCACCCACGTCAGACACTCCCAGCTAAGGCACACAAACCCTCCCCTCTGCCTGTGATATAATTACTGAACACATTGGGCTAAGCTAATTATCACAGGCAGAAAATATACAGTTTTACACAATATTCATAAGTTCAAAACTATACATGCAATTTCCATTTATATTTTCTGAACCAGCATAATCAATGAGCAAACATATTTAAAAATCATCCGAATTGGCCCAGTGGTTCGAAAGATAGTTGGAAGTCATATTTGACCGACTGCAAGCATGGCTTTCATGCCCAAAACAGTTCCACAGATTTAAGCTGTACAGCTGGTCTATCTTCTCCTCTGTCCTGGAGATAATTGCACCTCTAAGCTGACTGCCACATGCAGAGTTTATATATAACAAAGCACCATCAACCACTGCAAATGAAGAGAAGAATAGAAACCTTTCATTTCTCCTCTTCTTTCTTTAACTTTTCCTACTCTGACTGCCAGGCGCAAAAAAACAGTATAGAGGCACCCAATTGCAGGGTAATAATAATAATTAGCAATTTTTATAGCACTTTTCTCCCTGTGAGACTCAAAGTACTTTACAAATATCTAAAACATATATAAAAGAGTTTCTGATAGTCAGATGAGCTGACCGAATGCTTGGTAAAAAAAGGTTCCAGATTGTGGGGACAGTGTGGCTCAATGCTCGGGAACCTGAGTTTGTCTTTATCCTGGGCACTGACAAGAGGGATTTGTTAACTGACCGAAGTGAGTGGTATAGGATATATGGTGTTGGGAGTTCTTTCAGGTATTGTGGGCCTTGATTGTTTAAGGCTTTGAAGGTTAAAATATAAATGTAGGGATATATACATATAATAAGAGAATACCAACATTTTGTTCTTTATAGATATATACTCCTTAGAATTATACGCAAGTATATTATATTTTTTAAAAAAATATATCTCAATTACGCCCCCAAAGTAGAGCTTTTTTAGTATAATATTGTTATTAGTAAATACATTCTTCTTACATGTTCTTGTACAGTGACAAAACAAATATGGGAAATTCTTACCTGTATCACATTTTAGCTTAGTAAAAAAATGAATAAAAAACAAAAAAATCTGTTGATTGTACAGTATACACGAACAGGTTAATCCTATTATTCCAAATAATTTTCTAGGATTCCCAAGAGTGCCGGCATCCAGTATTAGAAGAATGTATAATCCAGTATCACAGCTGGAGATTTTCACTAAGCACCATTAGAGAAAATTTTTGACTAATACAATCACTGAATTATTCATTTCTCTGCAAGTGCCACAGGGCATTTCTTTGCATGTAAACAGCATACAAAAATGTCTGTTAATGACATCAACTACAATCAGCCTATCGTGAAGAATCCTGAGGCGCTTGTTCGTAACCTAAGCTGTGAACTGTCTAAAGTAACGATATGACAACAGATGTATCGGGGGTAAGATTTGCCCATAGACATTTGTGCTAACAGCAAGCGGTAAATGTTATTTTATTTGTGAATCCCAATTTAAGTGTGCCTTTAATACCACAGATAAAAGAAGTGTTTGCTGTAAAAAAAATTGTGAATGTGTAGCAAAATCCAGAGCTTATCTCTACAGAATGGAAGTGTGTTACAACACAGCTATATGATACACTTATGGCTTGGCAAAAGTTGAAATATTCATATTCCTTTGAAGTGTCGAAAATTTGAGAACTTACTGAAAGTCAGAACTACCTTGTGCTAAAATGAGGCAAAATAGCAATTAAATCTCACTGATGAGATATTCTGAAAGGATATGTTGTACTGGAACTATGCAAATTGCCACCAAGAAGCCTCATTAAATTAAAGAGAAGAAAAAAACATATTTCACCTGCAATCAATGTCATGAGATATAAAAGATAATTTCTAAACACACATTCATCATGTAACCCTTTACCCCTGTGCCAAAGAAGCATTGTGAATTCATTATTACCCGAAGAAAAGTAATTTTGTCGTTCTCTTGCCTAAATTCTATTTAGTTCAGCGAGGAGATTTAACATTTGTAGATTTGTCAAGCGTAGAAGATCTGCGAACAGGAGAAGAAAGGGGGTAGATAGGGATGGGGCAATGGGTGGGCATTGACAGGACACAATTGTGTTATTCTGATGTGCATGTACACCAAGAGGAAAGGCTCCCCTAAATTTAACACAAATAAGTGTAACTTTTCTTAATCATATGCCTTTGCCTCAGTCTGGTTTTTGAGGAGATTTGTTTTTCAAATTCTGTATCACCCAAGTAGAAAATGTTACAGAACAAGTCTGCAAGTACCACTAAAATACAACATGCTAACTATTGTAAAACTTTGACATGTTTTTTTTTTCCTCTCTTGGGTATATTCTTGCCAGTTTCTTTCAATAAAGGTTCATACCTTTTTGTACACGATATTTGCCACCATGAGCTTTCTGTTGTATTTCTTTTTTTTTATATCAAATGTTTTATTTCGTTTTTAACAGAACAGAGAAGAGAAAAGATCATTATGTTATCATGAAACTTGCAGGTCCCTAAAGCATTAGCAAGCATTTGGTCTCACAGAACCATGCCAAGGCTACTAACAACAAAAACATCACTAAACACCCCCCCCCCCCCCCCATTAAAGGTAAAATATAGCCATCAGACCACTTTACCTCAAGACAGGGCCTTCTCTGTGATGTTGCCAATTTCCAGCACCAAGGCTCCCTTGGCACCCCTGACCACTCCCCCCTCGCTGACATCATAGAGAAGGACCTGCGTCCTCTGTAAGCGTCCAATTCAAGTGAAACTTTATTTGATTTATTTTTTGCACTGTAGGGACAGGAACACTATAGTGTTAGGAATACAGATATGTAGCACTAAGTAGAGACTCCACTCAGCTGGCTCTGCAACTCAATGGAAATGCCTAAAAATCCTTCTTAAAGGATACTAGGAATGTGCAAAACCTACTGAAACAGAGTAGCTTTTAAACCAGTCCTGTTTTTTACATACCTGGATGCTCTCAAGTAAGCTTATCCAAATAGCTGCCAATGAGGAGAGAGAGGCCCTGCGGAACTGAAACCTATTGAAAAATTAAAGAAGCACTAATGAATATGCTACGATTGGCAAATAATCCTTCCTCTTCAAAAAAGTTAAAATTAGCCAGCAATGCCTGACTATGAACAAAGCTTTCACCCTCATCCATGGGTACATTAAAAGATATTCAGACTCTCCAGTCTTACAACTATTTTGTTTTATTCTTTCTTTGAGGCAAAAGCACTGCTTCACATTCTAGCTGCAGTCAAAAAAAAAAAAAAAAGGCATAAGCAATGGATGGAACTTTAACCCGTTGTTTTACCTTTCTACCAAATCTAACTGGACCCACACCTCCTTAAAAAAAGATAAACAAGTGTTTCTATACCAAATGGCATTCATTTCCCTTTAGCCTGGCAGATGAAATACTAAACTGTGATTGGATGGCTTGAAATCCATCCAATCACAGTGCTCTGTGTCATTTTACAAGCGTGGGAAAGTTCCAAAGAACTTTCCCATGCTTGTAAAATGACACAGAGCACTGTGATTGGATGGATTTCAAGCCATCCAATCACAGTGCTCTGTGTCATTTTACAAGCGTGGGAAAATTCCAAAGAACTTTCCCACGCTTGTAAAATGACAAAGAGCACTCTGATTGGCTTAAACCCACCAATCAGAGTGTTCTTAGGCTAATTGCAGGGCGGGGCAAGGCTTTATAAGCCTTGCCCCACCCTGCGGAGCTCAGTCTGCGCGGAGCCCTCCATGGGTGAAGATGGATTATTTTTTTGTGCGCTCGGGTTTTTTCTTTTTCGTCGGGTTTTTTTTTTGCGCTCTGGTTTTTTATTTTATTTTTAGTTCGACGGCTATGATGGTTTTTTATTTGGCCTTTTTTGGGGCTGAAAAATGAAGATTTTAGAAAAAAGAAGACGTCGAATGGTAAGTTTAATTTTACTTTACAGGTTAGCAATTTTATTCCCCCCTCACTATTTTTTAGGGTGAGGGGGGTAGGTAGGGGCATTTTTTATTTGGGTGGGGGGTGGGTGACTAGGGGCTTGGGCACCCCTAGTCATCTTGATGGGGGGGGGAATTTACTTAGTGCCCCCACCCGCCACCCAGGGGTGGGGGCGGGGGGAGGACAGTAGATCCCCCCCCTTATTACTATTATGGCCCCCACCCGCCGCCCAGGGGTGGGGGCCGGGGGGGGGAGGACAGTAGATCCCCCCCCTTATTACTATTATGGCCCCCACCCGCCGCCCAGGGGTGGGGGCCGGGGGGGGGAGGACAGTAGATCCCCCCCTTATTACTATTATGGCCCCCACCCGCCGCCCAGGGGTGGGGGCCGGGGGGGAGGACAGTAGGCCCCCCCCCTTTTTTTCCATTAGGGCCCCCACCCGCCGCCCAGGGGTGGGGGCCGGGGGCTGGAGGACAGTAGGTCCCCTCCCCCTATTACTATTATGGCCCCCACCCGCCGCCCAGCGGTGGGGGCCGGGGGGGAGGACAGTAGGTCCCCCCCTATTACTATTATGGCCCCCACCCGCCGCCCAGGGGTGGGGGCCGGGGGGGGAGGACAGTAGGTCCCCCCCTATTACTATTATGGCCCCCACCCGCCGCCCAGGGGTGGGGGCCTGGGGGGGGAGGACAGTAGGTCCCCCCCTATTACTATTATGGCCCCCACCCGCCGCCCAGGGGTGGGGGCCGGGGGGTGGAGGACAGTAGGTCCCCCCCTTATTACTATTATGGCCCCCACCCGCCGCCCAGGGGTGGGGGCCTGAGGGGAGGAGAGTAGGTCCCCCCTCATTCCCATTATGGCCCCCACCCGCCGTCCAGGGGTGGGGGCCGGCGGGGGAGGACAGTAGGTCCCCCGTCGGCCCCCCTTATTACCCTTTTTTTTTTTTTTTACAGTGAGCAGCCACAGGCTGCTCACTGTTTAGTGGACATGCCCCTACTCGCGATATAGCGAGTAGGGGCATTGGGGAGATTTTAATCTCCCTTGTGCTATTATGGGGGTCATATTGACCCCCATAGAGTGAGGAGGGGACCTGGGGGGGCTTATGAAGTGGTGGGGAGCACTGCTCCCTGCCGCTTCTGTCTTTACATATTGCAAGGAGGGAGCTGCACGCCGGTAGCTCCCTCCTTGTAATAAACCGAACAAACAAACGAACACTGATACACAGTGTTAGTTTGTTCGTCTGATTTTTTCTATTCATTCATTCGTCTGTCTGATGAATGAATGAATAGGTGAAATTCCCGTTCGCATGTCCAGATGTTTCACTGGGCATGTGCGGGAATCTCACAGTCTGTGTAGTGTGGGTAGATGACGTGTCCCACAGGGACTTCACCTACCCACACAAAGATGGCGGCGCCCTGAATATAGATCGGGGCAGAAAATAAAGAATAAAAAATAGGTAATGTGGGGGGCATAGGGGCATTTGGGGATGACTAGGGGGTCGATTGGATGTAGTTGAGGCGGGAGGGGGGTTAAAAAAAAAAAACGGAATTCGGCATGACAGTGCCGCTTTAAGTTAAAGTTGTTTAGATGACTATAGTGTCCATTTCCACATCTACTGCTGTGAAATTTCTTCCATTTATGCTTTTTTTCTATTTGAATGTCTAATTTAGTTCTCTTAATGATATTGTTAGAAAAATAGAGGAATTAAAGAAAATTGTGATGTACGTACCTTTTTTTAGTGCATGAGCTACCTACTTCTAAAGGCCCCAGGCATCTTTCACAATCAATAATACATTATCAATGTATGCCTATATCCTATTAACATTGTCATTTCATTTAAAATACTAACATATTCTGCAGCACTATATAATACCATCATCCATTAAGTATTTTTATAGGCCCTTTTTTCAGATTATTACTTCATGTTATTTTTGCACATTCATTTTGCACATTTCACTTTGCTTGTTAATTTTATAATTCATTAAAAAAGTAAACCTAGAGTAATAATATTTAAAATAGAAATATGAAAGGGAGCATTCTTTCTCAAAACAGGGTGACTGATTCTAACATTAGATGATTATTTGTGTTATTATGGTATTCCCTCTGTTGTGCCAATTTGTTGCCACTACCAGTAATGAATCATTTGTCTAGTCCTAGCATAACATGATTGCTAGTGTGAGAGATAATAGATAAGCATCACATATAATGTGTATGAGTTTCATGGCACTAACACTGTGTAACCAGTATGATTGGAATTTTCAGGAACTTCTTGATCAATAAACCTCTGAAAGCTGGACCCTTTATTTATGCTTTGAAACTTATCTGTTCTCCCGTTCACACGTGCAGTAAGATCAGAACAAATATTTCAAGGGGAAATGAAGGAAGGATTTCTACAAAGATGTGTTGCACTCACGACTATATTTCTTTATGCTTGGTGCTTCACCTACAGAGTAGCAAATAGACTTGGAGAATCATTGGTCTAAACTGCAATTCAGCCAAATTTGGTCTTAGTAGGTGATTGGCCAATATTTAGATTTTTGAGCCACCACACATCAAAATCTCTGTGGAACTGACTTGCACAAACCCAAAACATGCTTGCTTTCATTCTTGATTTGGAGTCCCATTCCTGGCACCAGAGCAAAGAAGCAACTTTGCCACTATGGACAAGAGGTCTGCCTAGTCATGTAGGCTATATATACTGTCCAATCAAGAGGTAGAATACAACATTTAATTGATAGGAGACAGCCAGTAAATGTTGGCGTGTTGATTTTATTTGCAGGTCAAGTGAAAGTTAACCAATAGCGGATAAATAGGAGGAGCAATAAAATCAATCTACACTGATTAGCCACCACATTAAAACTACCTGCTTAATGTGTAGGTCCCCCTCATGCTGCCAAAACAGCTTTGATGCATTGAGGCATGAACTCCACTAGACCTCTGAGCATGTCCTGTGATATCTGTCACATTAGCAACAGATCCTTTATATCCTGCAAGTTGCAGGATTAGATTTGTTGTTTTAACACATCCCACAGATGCTCAATGGGATTGAGATCTGGGGAATCTGGGGGCCAAGGAAACACCTTGAACTCTTTTTCATGTTCCTCAAACTATTTCTAAACATTTTTTGCAGTGTGGCAGGGTTCATTATCATGCTAAATTAGTCCATTGCCCCAGGGAACACCGTTGCTGTGAAGGTGTGTACACGGTCTACAGCAATCGCTAGGTAGGTGGTACATTCCAAAGTAACATCCACATAAATGCTAGAACCCAAGGTTTCCCAGCAGAACATTGCTCTGAATGTTACACTAGAAAAAGAGTACTTGAAAACCAGGGAGCTCATACCAGTGGGGTAATAAAAAAGTCCCCAGTTACCCCTTTGTCACTTAGGACACCAGGCAGGGAACTCCAAATCCTTATGAAGTAATGCAAACAAATAAAATAATGCCAGAAAATGCAAGCGCTCTGAATCCAAAATGAAAGGTTTATTCCACAAGGTAAATAAACAGACAGGGGGGAAAAAGCCAAGTAAAAATCTTCCTTACATGTTTCGGCCACTGGATCCTTAGATATAGAAGTAATTCACAGATACAAATGCCATCCTTAAATATAGAATATGGTGAGTTTAAAAACTCCTATCCCTTCCATAATCTTACATGAAAAGAAAGAAAAGAAGGAGAGAAAAATATATGTCTTTACCTTTTTTCTAGAGAGAAGTTATTGTTCTACATGCACTGACAATTTTGATACCCAAGGGGACTACCATCTGGGCTCTGACTTGTCGATCTATGATCTATGTGAAAAAGATCTTAATTTACCAGCAACCAATATTGTTACTGATGTTCTCACTTTCAAGGATCAGGGTGATTTAATTGATTTAGAACATCTCTGGCAGAAATCTAATGATCCAAACCTAGAACGACAGAACCCCATTCTTTTTAAGATTTAAAAGCAATATCTAATGTTTATTCTACCTACATATGTTCCCTTGTAAAATCTTTATTCATGAAACTTGTAAAATATGATCTGATTAGATTATGTAATAGATTTAAATGTAGATTTCAAGATAATCTTTCTTCTGAGGAACGTTTGGCTTTGAAAAAATCTTACGAGAAATAATAACATTGTTATAAGGCATTCGGATAATGGTGTCAAGGTTGTTGTCATGAATAGGGAAGATTAAAAACTAGAGGCGTTGAGACAGTTATCAGATGAATGTACCTATGTCAAACGTCTTCTGGATCCTACACAATAATTTTCCACCTCTTTATCAGAATTGGTAAACTGGGGTTTCTGTATGGGTGTTCTGAATAAGAAGGAAACATCAATAAAACCCAACCGAGAGTCCCTATATTTTACCATTTTACCATTTATCTAAAATTCACAAGCCAATATCTAATCCCCCTGGTGGCCCTATAATAGCAGGAAATGATTATTTGGGGGAGAGACACCAAACATCGTTTATCTAAACTTCAGCATATCAAATGGAAAACAGGATCTTTGTGGGTTTCTTTGGACGTCAGTTCTTTATATTCCTCTATTCACCATAATCTGGACTACAGACTGTGTCTTACTTTCTTAAGTTTTATTCAGGTTTTTCTAATAATGTTCAGAATTTCTTGCTAATTTGTTTGGGCTTTCTTTTGATGTTATACTTTTTTGGGAGTGGTAACCAAGAGTCTCTTGTGCAGTATATTGATACTAATAATAAGAACACTTACACTTTATCGTTTACTGTGACATGCAATTAATGATGTCGCAAACATGAAATTTTCCGTTCGCGAATGGCGAACGCGAACTTCCGCAAATGTTCGTGAATGGGCGAACCCGGTGAACCGCCATAGACTTCAATAGGCAGGCGAATTTTAAAACCCACAGGGACTCTTTCTGGCCACAATAGTGATGGGCCCCCACCCACCTGAGCGGTAGGTGGGGGCCCTAAACAAGAATAAGGGGGGGGACCTAATGTCCTCCCCATGGCCCCCACCCCTGAGCGGTGGGTAGGGGCCCTAAACACAAATTGGTGGGGGAACCTAATGTCCTCGCCGTGGCCCCCACCCCTGAGCAGTGGGTGGGGGCCCTAAATACCAATAGGGGGGACTTATTGTCCTCCCTCCCGGCTCCCACCCCTGAGCGACGGGTGGGGGCCCTAAATACCAATAGGCGGACCTATTGTCCTCCCCTCCAGCCCCCACCCCTGAGCGGTGGGTGGGGGCCCTAAATACCAATAGGGGGGGACCTATTGTCCTCGTCCCCGGCCCCCACCCCTGAGCGGTGGGTGGGGGCCCTAAATACCAATAGGGGGGGACCTATTGTCCTCCCCCCCGGCCCCCACCCCTGAGCGGCGGGTGGGGCCCTAAATACCAATAGGGGGCACCTAATGTCCTCCCCCCTGGCCCCCACCCCTGTGCGGCAGGTGGGGGCCCTAAATGCCAATAGGGGGGCCTATTGTCCTCCCCCTGGCCCCCACCGCTAAACGGAGGGTGGGCGCCCTAAATACCAATAGGGTGGGACGACCTATTGTCCTTCGCCCCGGCCCCCACCCCTGAGCGGCAGGTGGGGGCCCTAAAATAAATGTTCCCCCCAGGTGACTAGGGGTCCCCAAACCCCAAGTCATCCCCCCCCAAAAAAAATTATCCCCCTACCTAGCCCCCTCACCCTAAAAATAATGAGGGGGGAGTCAATAAAGCTAAAAACCTGTAAATAAATAAACAATAAACTTACCATTAGATGTCTTCTTTTTTCTAAAATCTTCTTTCTTCAGCCCCCAAAAAGGCCAAATAAAAAGCCAATATAACCGTCGCACTTAAAAAAAAAAAAAAAACGCAAAAAAAAAATAATCCTTGTTCACCCTTCGAGGGCACGCCACGTACTGAGCTCCGCAGGGCGGGTCAAGGCTTATAAAGCCTTGCCACGCCCTGCAATTAGGCTTAGAACACTCTGATTGGTTTGTTTAAGCCAATCAGAGTGCTCTGTGTCATTTTACACAGCGTGGGAAAATTCCAAAGAACTTTCCCACGCTGTGTAAAATGACACAGAGCACTCTGATTGGGTGGATTTCAAGCCACCCAATCAGAGTGCTCTGTGTCATTTTACACAGCATGGGAAAGTTCTGTGGAATTTTCCCACGCTGTGTAATTTGACTCATAACTCTTTGATTGGTTACTTAATCCACCATGTTATGAGTCAAATTACACAGCGTGGGAAAATTCCACAGAACTTTCCCACGCTGTGTAAAATGACACAGAGCACTCTGATTGGTGGATTTCAAACCAACCAATCAGAGTGCTGTGACAGGTAAATTTAGAGACTTACCTGTCAATCTCTTCATTCACCTGTCAGAGCATTCTGATTGGATGGCTTAAACCCACCAATCAGAGTGCTCTGAGTCTAATTGCAGGGCGGGGCAAGGCTTTATAAAATTTGTCCTGCCCTGCGGAGCTCAGTACGTGGCGTGCCCTCGAAGGGTGAACAAGGATTAATTTTTTTTGCGCTCGTTTTTTTTTTTTTTCAAAGTGCGACGGTTATATTGGCTTTTTATTTGCCCTTTTTGGGGACTGAAGAAAGAAGATTTTAGAAAAAATAAGACATCTAATGGTAAGTTTATTTTTATTTATTTACTTTTTTTTTAGCTTTATTGACTCCCCCCTCATTATTTTTAGGGTGAGGGGGGCAGGTAGGGGGGAGGGGGTGATTAGGAGTTTGGGGACCCTAGTCACCTAGGGGGGACATTTTTAAAATCCTTATGAAGTAATGCAAAAAAAATAAAAAATGCCAGAAAAAGCAAGCGCTCTGAATCCAAAATGAAAGGTTTACAGTTATCAGATGAATGTACCTATGTCAAACTTCTTCTGGATCCTACACAAGAATTTTCCAACTCTTTATCAGAATTGGTAAACTGGGGTTTCTGTATGGGTGTTCTGAATAAGAATGAAACATCAATAAAACCCAACCGAGAGTCCCTATATTTTACCATTTTACCATTTATCTAAAATTCACAAGCCAATATCTAATCCCCCTGATGGCCCTATAATAGCAGGAAATGATTATTTGGGGGAGAGACACCAAACATCTTTTATCTAAACTTCAGCATATCAAATGGAAAACAGGATCTTTGTGGGTTTCTTTGGACGTCAGTTCTTTATATTCCTCTATTCACCATAATCTGGACTACAGACTGTGTCTTACTTTCTTAAGTTTTATTCAGGTTTTTCTAATAATGTTCAGAATTTCTTGCTAATTTGTTTGGGTTTTCTTTTGATGTTATACTTTTTTGGGAGTGGTAACCAAGAGTCTCTTGTGCAGTATATTGATACTAATAATAAGAACACTTACACTTTATCGTTTACTGTGACATGCAATTAGTGATGTCGCAAACATGAAATTTTCCGTTTGCGAATGGCGAACGCGAACTTCCGCAAATGTTCGCGAACGGGCGAACCCGGTGAACCGCCATAGACTTCAATAGGCAGGTGAATTTTAAAACCCACAGGGACTCTTTCTGGCCACAATAGTGATGGGCCCCCACCCACCTGAGCGGTGGGTGGAGGCCCTAAACAAGAATAAGGGGGGGACCTAATGTCCTCCCCCTGGCCCCCACCCTTGAGTGGCAGGTGGGGGTCCTTAACACAAATTGGGGGGGACCTAATGTCCTCCCCCTGGCCCCCACCCCTGAGCGGTGGGTGGGGGCCCTAAATACCAATAGCGGGGGACCTATTGTCCTCCCCCCGGCCCCCACCCCTGAGCGGCGGGTGGGGGCCCTAAATACCAATAGGGGGGACTTATTTTCCTCCCTCCCGGCTCCCACCCCTGAGCGACGGGTGGGGGCCCTAAATACCAATAGGGGGGACCTATTGTCCTCCCCTCCAGCCCCCACCCCTGAGCGGTGGGTGGGGGCCCCCTATTGGTATTTAGGGCCCCCACCCTCTGCTCAGGGGTAGGGGCCGGGGGGAGGACAATATGTCCCCCCTATTGGTATTTAGGGCTTCCAAACCAACCAATCAGAGTCCTGTGACAGGTAAATGTAGAGACTTACCTGTCAGTCTCTTCATTTACCTGTCAGAGCATTCTGATTGGATGGCTTAAACCCACCAATCAGAGTGCTCTGAGTGTAATTGCAGGGCGGGGCAAGGCTTTATAAGCCTTATCCCGCCCTGCGGAGCTCAGTACGCGGCGTGCCCTCGAAGGGTGAACAAGGATTCATTTTTTAGATTGGCTTTTTATTTGGCCTTTTTGGGGACTGAAGAAAGAAGATTTTAGAAAAAAGAAGACATCTAATGGTAAGTTTATTTGTATTTATTTACAGGTTTTTAGTTTTATTGACTCCCCCCTAATTATTTTTAGGGTGAGGGGGGTAGGTACGGGGATCATTTTTTTTGGGGGGGGGAGGGGGTGACTAGGAGTTTGGGGACCCCTAGTCACCTAGGGGGGACATTTTTTTTAGGGCCCCCACCCGCCGCTCAGGGGTGGGGGCCGAGGGAGAGGACAATAGGTCCCCCCTATTGGTATTTAGGGCCACCACCCGCCGCTCAGGGGTGGGGGCCGGGGGGAGGACAATAGGTCCCCCCCTATTGGTATTTAGGGCCCCCACCCTCCGCTCAGGGGTGGGGGCCGGGGGGAGGACAATATGTCCCCCCTATTGGTATTTAGGGCCCCTACCCGCTGCTCAGGGGTGGGGGCCTGGGGGGAGGACAATAGGTCCCCCCCTATTGGTATTTAGGGCCCCCACCCGCCGCTCAGGGGTGGGGGCTGGGGGAGGACAATAGGTCCCCCCTATTGGTATTTAGGGCCCCCACCCGCTGCTCAGGGATGGGGGCCAGGGGGAGGACAATAGGTCCCCCCTATTGGTATTTAGGGCCCCCACACGCCGCTCAGGGGTGGGGGCCAGGGGGGTGGACAATATGTCCTCTCCCCTTTTTTTACTTTAGGGCCCCCACCCGCTCAGGGAGGAGGGACCCTTTTTTTTTTTAACAGTGAGCAGCCACAGGCTGCTCACTGTTTAATAGACATGCCCCTACTTGCGGTATTGCGAGTAGGGGCACAATTTACTAATACTAAGTAATTTTTACTTAGCATTAGTAAATTTGGCTGAAAGACCACAAAAAAAAAATAGGGGGCGGACCGAACATCGCAAATGTTCGCCGTCCGTGGCAAACGCGAACACGCTATGTTCGCCTGGAACTATTCGCCAGCCATCCGTTCGGGACATCACTACATGCAATAGTTCTAAAATACTTTTTGGGATTTATGTTTTACTGTCTCTACCACAGGTAGCATTATGACAGATAATTTTAGAAAATCTTCAGGGAACTCCATTCTCTTGGCAACTAGTTGCCATCCAAAGCATACATTTACAGGAATTCCTGTAGGGGAATTAATTTGCATTAGACATAATTGCTCAGATAACCATATTGTAACGGAACTTGCCGTATTTCGACCGAGTACCTTCCGTTGATGTCAATAAAGTAAACCACTCCCATTCATTCCAGCAGAAATCCTCCCCTCTGCCTGTGATACAATTATCTCAACACAATAGACTAGCTTAATTATCACAGGCAGAAAAAATACAGTTTTTACACAATATTCATAACTTTAAAAGAATACATCACATTCACATAAAAATTCAGAATCAGCATACTTCAAATACAAACATATGTCAAAATCATACAAATTAGTCCAGTGGTTCAAAAGTTAGTTGGAAATCCCTTTTTTGACCAACTGCAAGCATGGCTTGGGTGTGGTAAGCCAATTATCTCCAGCATACAGAAAATATCTTAATTTACAACAACAGTAAAAAATACATAAAAATACATAATTCCTATCATACTGAAGAGAACCCCCACATTCATCCACAGATAGCTTGGATCTGAGCGCTCAATATATCCAAACAGCGCTCAGATCCCACAAACAGAATAAAATCGCCATGGGGTTTAAGTTTAACAAGGGCCATACACAGTCCAATAGAAGTCCATACCCCCTAAATGCTGGTTTAAAAGGGTACAATCTCCCAGGGGCCATAGTCACAGGGCAGGAGGCTGGCAAACAGGCCTCTCCAGGACCAAGTGGCGAAGTGCACTTCGTCACACATATCTTTGAGATTCACACCAGTAGACTTAAGAAACATTTCTTAGGTAGAGGCTACAGATAGGACATTATCAATAAGGGCTATAGTATAGCCAAAAGACATCCAAGAGAATCTCTATTATTGGAATCTAAAGGGTCTTCTAGAACAAAGGGGATTTGAATGATTGAGGTGTTTCCTTCTGCTCTTGATTTAGTGCTGAATATGCAGTTTTACATAAACATCTCTCCATTCTTAGGACTCATGGTTTTTACAAACCTATTATTCCTAATACCATCAATTTCAGCTCACGCAGAGCTCCAACTTTGGGTTCTCTTGTCTCTCCCAGTCACTTGAAATTTTACAACAAAAACAGTTGTTATTTTGATACCAAAGCTTCTACATGTTATTCCTCTATTGACAACAATGTTTTTGAGATCTTCCACTTTATCAATTGCAGGACAAGGAATGTGATTTATCTCATCACATGCTTCAAATGTAAAATTCAAAACATGGGTTAGACCCAACGTGAACATAGGGAATGGATTAGGTAACACATTGTGGATATCAACAACATTTATTTTAATTCTAAAGTTAGTCATCAGTTTGATATAAGTAATTGGGGGAGATGTTTCTCATTATTCCTTTCAGATTATCCAAAATATATGCCAAACTAATCTTATTGATTCTTTTTGATTAGGTTAATAAAATAATAGTCCGGGATGGTGCATTATGCATTGATAACTAGATTTCAGTGAGGCTTTTGACACTGTTCCACATAGAAGGATCATCAATAAACTGCAATATTTAAGTATGGATTCTAAGATTTTAGAATGGGTAAGGCAGTGGCTTAGTGACGGGCAACAGAGGGATGTAGTCAATGGAGTATATTCGAAGCATGGGCTTGTCACCAGTGGGGTACCTCAGGGATCTGTACTTGGACCCATTCTCTTTAATATTTTTATTAGTGATATTGCAGAAGGTCTTGATGGTAAGGTATGTCTTATTGCTAATGATAATAAGATATGTAACAGGGTTGATGTTCCAGGAGGGATGATGCAAATGGCAAATGATTTAGGTAAATTAGAAAAATGGTCAGAGCTGTCACAACTGGCATTTAACTTGGATAAGTGAAAGATAATGCATCTTGGGCATAAAAAATGGAAGATTATATAATATTTGATACAGTACTAACCTCAACATCTGAGGTAGGGGTTTAGTGGGTAATTATTTCAGATGACTTAAACATAGGCAGACAACGTAATAGAGCAGCAGGAAATGCTAGCAGAATGCTTGGTTGTACCGGGAGAGGTATTAGCAGTAGAACACTGGTGAGACCTCACTTGGAGTATTGCAGTACTGGAGACTGTATCTCCAGAAGGATATTGATACTTTGGAAAATTTAAAGGATCTTAACATATATAGCTTGGAGGAAAGACGAGACAGATGGTATATTACAGAAACATTTAAATACATAAAGTGAATAAACACAGTAAAGGAAGAGACTATAATTAAAAGAAGAAAAAATACCACAATGAGAGGACATAGTCTTGAATTAGAGGGGAAAGGGTTTAAAAATAATATCAGGAAGTATTATTTTTCTGAGAGGGTTGTGGATACATGAAATAGCCTTCCAGCTAAAGTGGTAGAGGTTAACACAGTGAGGGAGTTTAAGCATGCGTAGGATAGGCATAAGGCTATCCTAACTATAAGATAAGGCCAGGAACTAAGGAAAGTAGTTAGAAAATTGGGCAGACTAGATGGGCCAAATGGTTCTTATCTACCGTCACATTCTTTGTTTCCCAATATACAGTTTAACAGGTTTGTGTTACGTGTTTGTAGAAAGACAATCATTTTTTGGGTATTGTGCTGTCCAGTAATAAAGAAAAAGGTTCCTCTTGCCTAGTTACTGCCACAGTGGCACTCACACAAGCTTTAAGTGGTAGTTACCTTTTTCATTCATCCTAATGTAATTCTAATGGCAATGGCTAGTGCAATGTCCTAATGCTAGTCTCTGCCACCTAACACTAACTTGGAATCACCAATTTACGGTTTGACAGTTTTTTTTTTTAAATGTTTGTAGAAAGAAAATCATTTTTTAACCTTTTTTTTCTGTGTGTGATCAGTCTAATGTGTACTGTGCATATCCACCAAACACAAATGCATTTTGCAACACAGACAATTTTTTTTGCTCAATAACGTTGTGTTAGTTTACATATTACAGAGTCACTCATGTAATGTAATATTACATCATTTATTGCAATAAGAAAAACAAATCCACCCTCAACAATGTTCCATCCTAATCCCAAGAAGAAATTGAGGAAGGGTAGGGAAAGGAGTTGTGTTCTCAAATCAATCATCAGCAGTAGTGCTGTAGCCTCTGAACACCTCTCTCTCAGCAATTAGGACTCCTCCACCACTGTCTCCAACACCACTGCTGTTACCATCACTATTAGTAGTATTCTGTAGACTTGGAGATTTGTTTCAGAACTGCAGTTTTCTAAATTTGGTTCGATCGGGTAATTCGTTGAATATCCAAAGTACAAGTCGGGATGTACCTGAATCCCAAGGCAAACAAACTGCGCAATGTTGAACATATTTGGTTAGAGCCATGATTGTGAATTCCGCCTCTAGTGGAAAACAAAAGATGATGAGAAACAAAATATGATTGATGGCTAGGGGAGAGTCACTTAATGTTGATTTTATTCACAGGTCAAATGAGAAATTAGCAATAAAGGGGGAAAAATGGAGGAGCAGTAAAAATTAAATATGTACATATTTATTTGTTATGCAATATAAATATATATTTAGCTACTTCTGTTTTTCTCTTTATTTGTTACTTTTTCTTACTTGATCTGTATAGAAAATGTTGCAAACATCAGTGCTCTGCAAAATATATACAATTTTATACATTTGTACAAGCTTTTCTGTTCATCTGATGCAATTTCTGAATTAGATTCTTGGTTCTGAACTTCTGTCGAGCGAAGCAGACAAACCCATTTGTGTGTCTCATGTGCTTTTCTGTATGTGCCTGTGTGCTTGTATACCCATGTCCTTCTTAACTACAAAAATAGGGGTTCTCAAATGTGTACCCTTGTTACAGATCTACAGAGTTAATCTGGCTCTGCTCTCCCAAGAATGTAACAAAACAATACTTTGAAGCTTATGCTGCATCTCAAAATTTAAAGAAAATATCTGATAAAACATTTTTGTTATAATGAAAACTGTTTGTGAAACAATCAGGGCTCATGCAATGAAATAACATTGAATCCATATATAATTTAAACCCCTATTGTTCTTGGTGTGAAATGCTCATCATACACAATTTAGTGTTATATAAAAAAGATTTAGCCACAGCATGTTTTGTTATGTCCTTGAATATATTTGAATACAGCAATTGATATAAACATCTGTATCTGTAAATGCATACAATACGAAGACACACCATTTCTAAGCATTTTGTTCTATTTGCTTTTAAAACATGTTTTTGTTGATCATAGATCTAGATTTAATATCATATGTAATAAGTATTTAATATTGATTTCCAAATGATTTTATATATTTTTTTTTTTTTAATTCTTTATTTTTGTTGTGCATGTTTAACAATCGCAAGACATTGATGCCACAACAGCATTTTTAGACAACGTTCACATACAAGAGTGTATACTGTTATGTAGCATTTAGAAGGTACGCACATATTTTTTGTATTGTGATAACAAAATCAAGCTGGGTACATGCTGGTGAGCCTTAATGACTTCTTCTATCGTTTGGTTACATTAGCGTAAGGTAGACTGTGGCAGGCGTGGATATAACGATAGCTATACAATCAAAAACAGTGCCCGGTAAATTTTCGTGGTATACAGGCTATGGCTTAAGCATTCATCATATGGCAAAAGCCAGTTGTTGCAGACTAGTCAGCTATTCTGAGAATACATTACATTAACTGTGAATGGAATCCTGTGGGAGTAATTTCCACACTAAGCAGTATCAATAAGGGAGATCAGATATTGGTATCCAAATAGCATTATTCAGGCTTGGTCTAGGGAAGAGGCAAGATTGTTACACTGGCCCTAGCTATCCTCATTGCTATTCTCTTACTATGTTAATCTCAGTAGCAGGGGTTAGCAAGGTGTAAGAGAACATAATACATAATACATGACATTCAAGCTTCGGTGTGTGACTTTTAAGGGCTAAATTAGCAAACCAGGTCGTTGAGGAGAGAGTCCAGACCAGTATCAGTCCCACATGTTAGCCTAGCTGATTCCGTCTGGTATGGTATTCTGCTTGCCAGTAAAATCGCTGTGTATGGTTCTGTCCCTGTGCTTGTCCCAGTTCACAGAGTGCTGCAGGTTCCATCGGTTTTGCAGTGTCACTGAGTTGCATGGTGTTAGTTCGTGCCTCGGTTAGCGGTGTCTAGGTGTGTGCGGGCATTGAGGGTAGTCGATGGGCGTTGTGGCTGTGGTGTCGGCTTGGGTCAACAGGTTAGCAGGGTTACCGCCGGTGGGCCTCTTCAATCGGTCCTTGTCAGTTCCGACCACAGGGACATAGAGTGGGTGAGTGAGTGGAGCTTCTGAGGGCCCCTCCAGCCAGCGCTACCCTCCACCTCCAGCCCCAGCCCGCCCGCCCGCCTCGCAGTCGGAAGGCAGGATTGTTTGGGTGATGCTCAGCTAGGTGGTTCCGTCTGCATACAGGCGAGGCCGCTTCAACCATTGTGGGCCGCAGCGCCGCCATTTTAGCGCCCTAGCTCCTAGCGCATAGCTTAGTAGGGCGGTGTGACCCTCCGCTGGGGACCGGGATAACCCCCCCGGTCCATGGGGGGGGAGGCGAGGCCCTCGAGGCGCATCCCAAGGCTGTCACAGGGTGGCCAGGTTCGCAAGCAGGACGGCGGCCGTCCGTCCCGCTCTCCACCCCCGTAGGCCGCAGGCCCCAAAGTCCCATATCGCTCCCTGGAGGCTCTGGAACTCCCGATCTCAGGGACTGCGGTGGCTCCGGCTTCTGCCTGGGTGCTCATGACTGCCTCCGGTCACTCAGATTTCGGTGATGGAAGAGTTTTGTGCCATTGGGGACCAAAGTAGCCAGGAGCCTCTCCGGCCTGCGACCGGTCAGCATGGCGGTCAGGCCCCGCCCCCCATGATTTTATATTTTTAGATACATGTTTACAGTTATTTTTTCAGCATATTAAAAATAAAAAAATCATATAATATATATATATATATATATATATATATATATTAATATATCAAAATATTAGAAAACTAATTTTTTTTTAAGATATTAAATCATTTGTAAAAAATATCCAACAATATTAAATCAGTGTCGATATCAGAAATTTGATATATGCTGTTTGTGAATAGAAATTTACCCCTAGAGGGTATACTATGGCTTGCAGTGTAAAGTAACTTTTAAAGGACAACTATAACAATACAAATGTGTATTTCTAACACCATGTTAGGTTACATATACTGAAAATAATATATCAAGGCCAAAATCTCTGATCAGCTAACTGTATTCACGTGTATTTGAGAGCCAGTCTCTCTAAATTGTTAGCAATGAGAAATTGAGAGTGGGTCTTTATTTTAAGATATTTAACCACAGAAGAAAATGCATACGGAGGAACAGCACTGAGTAACCAAACAGGAACAAAAAAATTAAATAAAAAACACTATATATATGTGTGTATATATGTCACTGGCTTTATACATCTTCCTTATTTCTGTTTCAAAGCTGTTGTATACAGCAAACATAAACTCCAAGGAATCCATGTTTAAAATGGAATGAGGCAAAAATGTGATTCTTTGTTGAACTAATTTGCATATGCCCACCCTAACATCACTGAAAATTTGAGTGGAAAAAGCAAGTCTTACGGCTTGACTGGTGTGCAGATCTTTGTTTAACATTGTATTGACTATATATATATATATATATATGTTTGACAAACTCCCCTTTTCAAACTCCCCTCTTCTGTCCACAGACTATGGACCATGTAAAATGTGATATAAAAGTCTCAGTTTGTGTATTTGGACTATATGGTACGGGAACCGAACAGCCGCACAAGCCGGAGACCACCCTGGAGCTTGTTAAGCCTAATTGCTACTTTATAACAATTTCCACCTCGTATTCTAAGTGTTCGTCTGGGTGGGCCCAATTCCTATGGATGACCACAAGGTGGTGTCCATTTTGTTCGCATGAACGCAGGCCGCGGTGTTTGGTCGTCGAGTTCATGGAACTATTTTCAAATACTGAAACTCCCCATCACTGCTGGACTTCCATGATCGCCTGCGTTCGGTTCGACAACACTTAGAAAGACACTGTTCGGTGGAAACATTCCCACGAACAAGGGGAACAAGCTAAAGGGTAAGACTATTGACTATGTTCGGTAGTTTTGTTTGTTTTTAAACTACCGAACTAGACCGACCGCAAGCCCTGATTCTCTGGTACTATTTTGGCCATGGGACCATGCATGCGGTCGGTCAAACAAATGACTTCAAGAAAATTCCTGAAAATGCTGAACTGATCTGGGGATATGATGGTCACCCAGACCAGGGCTATCAGGGAATGTAACTCTGTGAGGTTTCTATGTATTTTTAGGGTGTTTGGGAAAAAGTATGTTTTTTCTGTGCTTGGAGATAATTGGATTAGATTAGTACTGTTCCTGATCCTATTATTTTACAGGAACACAGAAGGGATTATCTGATATGAATGGGAATGTCCTGGATCTGAGAGCCGATGGAATTGTGTATTTGTTTCTACTGTGGTTTACTCTTAGGTCCAGGGGGGAGTGCCCCTTGCATGGGGACATGCATATAAGGCCAGTTGTGGCTGCCATTAAAGTATTCCAGCTTGTACTCCCAGAACTATGTGTCATCTGGTTACTGGGAGGGGAAAGGGCTACTCTTTAATCACTGTTCCAGTGTGGAGGATTCAACGGGGAAAGTCATCCAGTGCTTGGGGATGTCTAGAGCAAATTCCCCATTCGACTCCAGGAGGGAGCAGTTACAGGACTAGAGCTCCCAGGACTGAGTGCCGTCCAGTGCCTGGGGGTTGCTAGAGCAAGTTCCCCATTCAAATGTGACTGTGGGTAGAAGTGCTACGGTGTATCCGCTGTCCCAGCTAGGATGCGGTCCTTGGCGGAGGTACCTAGTCAGGGGTACAGGGAGCTCCGTTACTATATATATATATATATATAATAAACAATACACAAGATCCAGCGCACTCTCCTATCTACTAAACAGCAACTTCAATGTTGACAGATTTTATTAGTTTTTAAAAGTTTTTTTAAAAACACCTAATCTAGGCAAAAAAAATAATGGTGATTTAGTTACATTATATGATCATACATTGCATAAGCCTGCCACAACGTCAATGTACCCCATCTTTGGCAGGTCCTACTCTCACAGTCTAATGTCTGCTCTTTTGAGATTAACCCACTTACTTGGGAAAAAATTCCATCTGAGGCTCTCTGCAGTACAAGGCTAAATAGGGACCTGAGATGAGGCACCTGTAACAGGGAGGGGTGCAGAACCAAGGAGTTGGCTAGACTCCCAAATATATATATATGGAACATGGGGGGGGTGGTTGCACTCACCTGAACATGCTTAAATGGGGTGCTGCTGGGGGCCATATTATGAAATACACAAGATCCAGCGCACTCTCCTATCTACTAAACAGCAACTTCAATGTTGACAGATTTTATTAGTTTTTAAAAGGTTTTGTTTAAAAACACCTTATCTAGGCAAAAAATACTGGGGATTTAGTTACATTATATGATCATACATTGCATAAGCCTGCCACAACGTCAATGTACCCCATCTTTGGCAGGTCCTACTCTCACAGTCTAATGTCTGCTCTTATGAGATTAACCCACTTACTTGGGGAAAAATTATATATATATATATATATATATATATATATACACACACACTGCTCCAAAAAATAAAGGGAACAAAAAAAAACACATCATAGATCTAAATGAATTAAATATTCTTCTGAAATACTTTGTTCTTTACATAGTTGAATGTGCTGACAACAAAATCACACAGAAATAAAAAAATGGAAATAAATTTTTTTAACCCATGGAGGTCTGGATTTGGAGTCACACTCAAAATTAAAGTGGAAAAACACACTATAGGCTGATCCAAATTTGATGTAATGTCCTTAAAACAAAAATGAGGCTCAGTAGTGTGTGTGGCCTCCATGTGCCTGTATGACCTTCCTACAACGCCTGTGCATGCTCCTGATGAGGGGGCGGATGGTCTCCTGAGGGATCTCCTCCCAGACCTGGACTAAAGCATATGCCAACTCCTGGACAGTCTGTGGTGCAATGTGACGTTGGTGGATGAGACATGATGTCCCAGATGTGCTCAATTGGATTCAGGTCTGGGGAACAGGTGGGCCAGTCCATAATATCAATGCCTTTGTCTTGCAGGAACTGCTGACACACTCCAGCCACATGAGGTCTAGCATTGTCTTGCATTAGGAGGAACCCAGGGCCAACCGCACCAGCATATGGTTTCACAAGGAGTCTGAGGATCTCATATCGGTACCTAATGGCAGCCAGGCTACCTCTGGCGAGCACATGGAGGGCTGTGCAGCCCCCAAAGAAATGCCACCCCACAACATTACTGACCCACTGTCAACCCGGTCATGCTGGAGGATGTTGCAGGCAGCAGAACATTCTCCACGGCGTCTCCAGACTCTGACACGTCTGTCACATATGCTCTGTGTGAACCTGCTTTCATCTGTGAAGAGCACAGGGCGCCAGTGGCGAATTTGCCAATGTTGGTGTTCTCTGGCAAATGCCAAACATCCTGCACGGTGTTGGGCTGTAAGCACAACCCCCCACCTGTGGACTTTGGGCCATCATACCACCCTCATGGAGTCTGTTTCTGACCATTTGAGCAGACACATGCACATTTGTGGCCTGCTGGAGGTTATTTTGCAGGGCTCTGGAAGTGCTCCTCCTGTACCTCCATGCACAAAGGCGAAGGTAGCGGTCCTGCTGCTGGGTTGTTGCCCTCCTACGGCCTCCTCCACGTCTCCTGATGTACTGGCTTGTCTCCTGGTAGCGCCTCCATGCTCTGGACACTACGCTGACAGACACAGCAAACCTTCTTGCCACAGCTTGCATTGATGTACCATTCTGGATGAGCTGCACTTCCTGAGCCACTTGTGTGGGTTGTAGACTCCGTCTCATGCTACCACTAGAGTGAAATCACCGCCAGCATTCAAAAGTGACCAAAACATCAGCCAGGAAGCATAGGAACTGAGAAGTGGTCTGTGGTCACCACCTGCAGAACCACTCCTTTATTGGGGGTGTCTTGCTAATTGCCTATAGTTTCCACCTGTTATCTATCCCATTTGCACAACAGCATGTGAAATTGATTGTCACTCAATGTTGCTTCCTAAGTGGATAGTTTGATTTCACAGAAGTGTGATTGACTTGGAGTTACATTTTATTATTTAAGTGTTCCCTTTATTTTTTTGAGCAGTGTATATAAACATTTACAGTTTCTGGCACTCATCATAACATCCAAAAATAAAGTAATGGTACCCGGGTGCTTCTAAGCGCAAAAATCTACGCTATGATAAATGAAAGAGTACAATCGTTGAGACAACCACCCTCATGAAGGGAGAGCAATAACTCGCATTTTCGCCCAAAGACAGTCCAGACACAAACGCTGGGATCACATTTCTTTAGTTCAATGCATTTTGTACATCACCTTATTTGTTTATTTGTTTCTTTGTTACAACAAATATTTCCGTGTTAAGACTATCTGTTAAGAGATGTCCCTTTCTGTATCAGTAGCCAGGGACTCTAGGTACTACTAACATTTACTCTAACAATAGAAATAGCCTAATAATCACAATTAGGGGACTTTCCCTCGTAGTTGAGGTTACTCATCCCTGATACAACTGATTAAGCTCTCACTATTCTTATAGTATACACTTTGACTAGATACGGGATTTAGCCCCATACTTAGAGACCAGACTAGATAACAAACGGAAATAAGTAATTTTTAGTATAAAAAAAAAAAAAAAAAGTAACTGGAACCATCCCCTAAAACAGAACATGGTCTTAATAACCAATTATCTAAGTTCTTCCCTTCCCTAGCATACACCGTTCACACTATTATCTATAGGTCACCTGACCTTCTCTCCTAAAGAATGTTTAAACGAATAGGATCAATAAGTCCCGGGTCCTAGGTACACACTTGTAGCACACAACTCCAACTAAATTACGGTTCTCTCTCTAGTGAAGAGATTGAACTATATTCCCCTTTAGGGAAAACACTGCTGGGTGTAATCATCTACAACTCTTTCATATTCTTACTACACAGTTAAGAAAACACATCTTGAGACAGAGAGTACATGACCCACGGAGAAATATACTTCGGAATTCATACACTCACCTTTACAGTATACCTGCAAAACGACATTATTCCAATAATAGTGCTGAGAGGTCAATTTAGTTGTACTGAAGTGATTTTCTTGTTGTTGATATTGATACGTATCTTCCTTGTATTTTTTGTTTATTTCTCTTTTTCTTTTCTATGTTGTATTATATATGCAGTAAGGTTCGGTTAGTGCCTGACAAGGGTCTCCCACCGAAAGCATAAACCACTTACCTGTGTTACTACGACTGAGACTTACCCTCCACTGTGAATACTGAGTCTACTGCGCGACCGGGTGTCCGGGGCAGGCCTGGGGGACTCTCTGGTCTCCTATCGGAAGAGTCCCATTAGGAGGTACCCTGCATCACCATCGCTCCTCACCTTCACACCAAAGTTTTCCTTAGGAAGCTTTGGAAGCCGCTCCATCTCACCAACATTACACAACTTACTATCCAAAACTATCTCAGCACTGAACACACTCCAGGCTCCATAGTAACAATTTCACGATAGTAATGTCTACTTCTCTACTACTCTTTCTTTTCACCCCCCACCGGCACTTACACACGTATAGACACAATTTTTCTCCACCATAGACACCTGCCCCTAATTACCTCAGCATCCTATGGCCCTATCACGTGGTCTGACCACGCACCACTCGCACTCAAGCTGACCATCCCCTCGATCCCTAATACCACTGCTCAATGGAAACTCAATGACTTGATATTGAATAATGCGGAAGCTATTACCCAAATAAAAGAAACAGCCACAAATTACTTTAGAGAAAATACTAACCCAGACACGACGCCAATCATGACATGGGAGGTGCATAAGGCAGTACTTAGAGGAGAATTAATTAGGATAGCATCAACACTAAAATGCAAGAGGGAACAAACAATCATCCAACTCACCCAAGATATTAAAACCCTGGAAAGTAAACACCAGGGCACCTCTTCCTTAGAAAATTACAATCTATTGCTCACTAAAAGGTCGGAACTCACATCGTTTCTAACACTAAATGCAAAACGTAAACTCTCGCTCACTAAGAGCTCCTATTACACGCAGGGAGGCAAAGCGGGGAAACTCCTTGCTCAAGCACTCCAGGCAGAAAGACAATCCAGCTTCATCTCCGAAATGAAATCCGAGAACGGTAACCTCACCTGTAACATGCCAGACATACTCAAAGCATTCCATAAATTTTATACTAATCTGTACAACCTGAAAACCTCCCAACCCACATCACAAGACATACTAGATTTCCTGACACCCAGAATTAAACGTACCCTACCATCCATAGACAAGGCATTCCTTGACGAACCCATCTCCATTGACGAATTCCTTCAGGTAGTTAAAACTATCCCCATTGGCAAAAGCCCAGGCCCAGACGGCTTCACTGGGAAATACTATAAATTAATGTCTCAAACCCTAGCACAGCCCTTTATCAACGCATTTAATGCCCAAAAATTGTCAACTAGTATCCCCAAGTCTGCGCTAGAGGCGACCATTACTTTAATACCGAAACCGGGAAAAGATCCTACGTCGTGTGGCAGCTATCGACCTATCTCGTTGATAAACACAGATCTCAAAATTCTCACAAAAATTATGGCTAATAGACTGAAACCTCTATTACCTAGCCTTATCCACCAAGACCAGGCCGGTTTTGTTCCATGTAGAGAAGCAAAACACAACACAACTAAAATCATTAATCTTGTACATTGGGCTCAATCACGCAAAATTAACAGCATTCTATTGGCTATCGATGCGGAGAAAGCATTCGATAGAGTTAGCTGGGCGCTACTACAACATACACTGCAACAGTTAGGCTTTGGCCCACGCTGGCAAGAGTGGTTGAGCTCCATCTACTCCACGCCGACAGCTAGATTGAGGGTCAATGGCCAGTTATCTCAGCCAGTAACCATCACTAATGGGACGAGACAAGGGTGCCCTCTTTCTCCTATTCTGTTCATTTTAGTCTTGGAACCGTTCCTTCAGGGGATCAGAGACAATAAAAATATCCAGGGCTTTGGGATTGATAAACAGGAATACAAAGTCACAGCCTTCGCTGATGACCTGTTACTCACAATTACAAATCCGCTCTCGACTTTACCCCACTTAATAGCAGAGATGGAAACTTATAGTAAAGTCTCCAACTTTCAGGCGAACCTAACTAAATGCGACCTTCTACCAATTCACACCACGGGAACCACAGATATACTACTACAGTCTAAATTCAATTTCAACTGGGCGCCAGGGTCGATTAAGTACCTAGGTGTCCACATTCCGAACAAATTGGAATCGACTTATGCATTAAATTTTCCTCCCCTACTAGCTGCCATTAATAAAGATCTCCAGACATGGCATAAACCATGCTTTGGTTGGCTGTGTAGGATCAATATAATTAAAATGAATGTCCTACCTCGACTTCTATATCTCCTACAGACTCTTCCTATAGCTATCCCACACACATTCTTCAACACGAGCAGATCCATGTTCACGAAATTTTTGTGGGCACACTCACCACCACGTCTGGCCCACGCCACCCTGACTAGAAGCAAGGAAAGTGGAGGAGTGAACCTCCCTGATACTGAGCTATCCCACCAGGCAATACATCTACAGAGGGTTTATGAGTGGACCAGAAACACACAAACCCAACAGTGGGTTACCATTGAGAACACCCTCTACAGCACCCCACTACACACCTGCGCCTGGTCTCATTCTAACCCTATATTTTCCATAAAGGGACTTCATAAATCCCACCCGACAATTGACACAACCCTCAAAATGTGGCACAAACTCAGACAAAAAATAGACCTCTCTCCAGTCCCATCTCCGCTATACCCCATTACACACAATCCCTACTTCCAACAAGGGGACTCGGGCAAATCATTCGAGCTTTACCACAATAACAAGTCACTACAGTTGCGTGATGTCGTTCAGAATGGCAAAGTTAAGACTTTGCTCCAAATCTTACCGACTGACAATCCGACAGTAATACAACATCTAAATTACCACCAACTGAAACACTTCATCAAGACTCACAACCTTTTACCCTTGGGGGACAGGCCACTGACAAAAGTGTTCCTCCCATCCGCTATCTAGAAAAGTTTTATCTACAATGTATATACTAATTAGAGAGTCACAAGCGACTAATCTTCCAGGGTATACAACTAAGTGGTCAGATGAACTTAATGTAAATTTCACGTGCCCACAATGGCACCCCATACTTAAAGCAGCACATATCTCCAACATCTCGTTAACAGCGCAAGAGAGCAATTATAAACGATTAGCACGGTGGCACTATACACCAGCGAAAATCCACACGATACATACCACCTCCTCAGACAAGTGTTGGAGATGCTACCAAACAGGAGCAAACCATGCACACATTTGGTGGCAATGCCCGCAAATAGCAAAATTCTGGAACAGAATTCATACTATTATTCAAAGCATCTTCCAGACCAAATTCACATTAGCCCCAGACCAGTACATCTTTCTCCTGCCCCCTCAGGGCTTTTCAAAAATGCAAACGGCCCTTTTCCATCAATTGGTCATGGCCGCCTCGCAACTAATTCCCAAACATGGGAAGAAGCCAAACTCCCCCTCGCTCAGGGAATGGATCCAGAGGGTAGAAGACACAAAACAATTAGAAGGTATAACACAAGCTAAAGTAGGGAACTATGTGAAATATACCAAGATTTGGGCACCGTGGAATACGTTCACAAAATTGGGGTCACACTAGACAATCAACTATGCCCATCTCACGACAATTGTTTGTCACTTAGGGGAAGAGTGGTTCCGGCAATGACCACGGGCATCTGGGAGCGCAGTGAGAACCAAAAACTGACAATGACGAATCTAGATGATTGTTATTAGCAACAGTCCCTACATCAGAGATGACTTAGGACTTAGTGACACAACTACGTGATATAAAGACTGAAAATAAGTTGTGGGGCAAGAAAAGAAATGCAACCTCCCCATGACTACACCAGTACTAACAGGCGTTTTACTGAACCGTACAATTTCTACAATGTTTTACTAATTGAGTTATATACTAATCATTTCCAAGTTTTGATACTTACTTTATAACATTGTTCAACCTAACTTGACCAATCCTTTGTTTCAAGAAATCGCTAAACAACATATTGTACCGATTTGTTCAATTCTGAAACCTTAATTCAATGTATCTCTGTAAATACTGTTTGTATTTGCTAATTTCACAACTGTTAATTGTGATTATCCTGAAAAATAATAAAAACTTAAATAATAAAAAAATAAAAAAAAATGAAAGAGTACTCCACGGGATTTTTTCAAAGGTACAATGTGAAATCAATGATTCAACCCTTCTGGGTCATTATCAAGATTAATGACATACAATAATGTGCACAAATATACAATAAATGATACATTAGTGACTTACCAAAGGTAATTGATCGTGTTCCTTCAACTTCCCGAACCCGGAAGTGATCCCACGGTGTGTGCATGCGTGAGCTTGTACTAACGTGCATATGCATGGTGACATCATGCTTTCTTAGACACAATGATGCAAACCCCAAGCAGTAACCATAGTGACGGGAAAACCAGCGTCCTGTGAAGTAGTGAGAGTGAGTTAAGATCAGCATAATGGAGAAGCTCCCAGAAATGAAGAGAGACTGCTGGAGAATGCTAGGAGCAAAAAAGCAACATAATAATAATGTAGTAAAAATATTTTAAAGACCAAAGGATGTGCAAATAAAATAAGACAATAAAATAATAGAGTAAATAAACAAAAAAGCATTAACATTTTTAATTGATATGAAAAAGAATACAAAAAGTTAAGATTAAAGATAATGTACTAAAATAGCAGTGTGTGTAGATAAGTGGTGTGAATGTGGAAGAATGTAAAAGTAATTAGGTGAATGTGGTGAAAAAAGTTTACACAGCAATAAGCAGATATGTGAAAAGAAGTGAACAAATTGTGAATGAAGTGAATGTGTAGAATAGTGGAAGTGAGGCTGCTGTGTTAAATCGTGTATCAATGGTGTGTGACAAACATCAAAAAAGGAAAAAAGAAAGAAAAAGAAGAGAAGTAAGTACCCCAGAAGGGATCAATAATACATCCATTTGTGGACCTAAGTACATAATGGACAATAATGCCCAAAGCAGAAACATACAGAGCATCCAAACAGGATGGACTGTTATATATCATAAGAAGAAAGAATAGGAAATAAGGGCTGAGCCAGAGAGACTTAATATAAAATATTAATAATAGATAGTCCAAATGAAAAGAGTCTTATCTAGAATGCTCTTATTGGAGTCACAGAGTCTATATGTGCTTGGTCAGGAACGAATGTCCTCGCTGTTCTCCTCCGTGTAGATTCACTCATATGCAAGAGATAAAACAAACAGAGAACCAAATAGTGCAATAGGTCTAATAGAATAAATAAAATATAAAAGGCTGGTATAAAACTCACATTTGCAAGAGCTATAACTCGCTCGAGTTATATAATATTCGTTCCTGACCAAGCACCTATAGACTCTGTGACTCCAATAAGAGCATTCTAGATAAGATTCTTTTCATTTGGACTATCTATTGTTAATATTTTATATTAAGTCTCTCTGGCGCAGCCCTTATTTCCTATTCTTTCTTCTTTTGTTATACTTTAAGGGTGTTTGAGGGATTATTGGGTTGCTGCCCATTTGTTATTTAGCGCTTACTCTTTTTTCCTGTTTTACTCTGTTATATATCATAGCAGTAGCAGATAGAGGAGAAAACAACATAATTTTGGTACAAGACATCTATAGAGAACTGTCCATAGTGTACTGCATACAATTCTTTTTACCTATTTGCTTATTGCTGTGTACATGTTTTTGCACATTATTGTATGTCATTAATCTTGATAAAGACCCAGAAGGGTCGAAACATTGATTTGACATTATACCTTTGAAAAAAATCTAGTGGAGTGCTCTCTCATTTATCTTGTAGATTTTTGCGCTTAGAAGCACCTGGGTGCCATTACTTTATTTTTGGATGTTATGGTGAGTGCCAGAAACTGGACTTGTATATGCAGCACACCTAGGGTAATGGGGCTTCTCAGAATAAAAGTAAACAACAATAAAATAAACCAAGGTAAGGTTGTGACATGTATTAGAATAAAAAAACTAAAGAACCAAAAAGGGGGAACAAAATATGTGTAAAAGTCAACAAAAGTGAGTAATCATAAAAATATAAACAACCTGTGTATACAATATAAGAAACCAGTAAGTCAAATAATATCTGTGAAAAAATAATACATCTAGTGCAGTATAATCAGCACAGGGGGAGAGGTGGGGGTGGTATAGAACTCACGGATTGGATGAAAATTCAGGCATGTCTCCCTCTCAGATAGGGTAAAAAGTAGTAAGCACTGGCAATCTTCAAGATGAATCTTCTTAATCACTCAAAAAGAAGGTAGAGAAAATATGGTGCAGATGGTATAAAATTACAAATGTATTAAGTAGTAATGCACTTACAAGACATAAATGAAGTGTCAGCCTATCTCCATGTAAAACATGTTATCTGGAATTCAGCTGATGTCAGAAATGTTCCAGAAAATAAACTTGGAAAACTTCACATAGAAGTGAGGATAAAATACATACAAAAAATTAAAATAGTACATAGAACAGTCCTATGCGTTTCACCTCTTCAGAGATGTGTAGCTAATGTCCATAGTTCTGCTCTTATATACGACATTCATGGATGGCAATGATCGGCAGCTGGGAAAGCATAAATCTCACACTGGAACACACGTTGGACTTCCGGTTCTCATTCAGGTGCGTGATAATAGTCACTTCCGGTTTCTTGTTTGAGGTCCGTCGCTGCTTGATAGGACCACCCATGTCATTGTGTGATTTTTGGGTACTGTAGTACCGGGAAGAAAACAACAGTAGTAGTATAGCTGCTGTGGTCTTCCTTATTTGCCTTTGAATGTATCCTCTATGATCTTTTATTGCATAAGTGGCACTGTATTCTCATTATAAAGATAGGAATGGCTTTTCTGCCTTACTGTTCCATTTTCCTTTTCCTGCCTTTGTTTTTCCTTAAAGGGCTTAATATGTTTTGTAAGCATATAATGATTTTTGTTGTTGTTTGTGCCTTATATTATATCATTATCATTGTTTTACGTATATAATTTTTAGGTGCCACCCTACCTTTGCTTGTTTATTGTTGTTTACATAACTAGCAGCAGTTGGCTGAAAAATGAGTAGGCATACTTATCTGGGAATTCTTCAATAATGCTAATAGCATAAAGATTTACTTCTAGAAATATTTAAAAGTTAAATGTTACAAATGGTTCAAACAAAATATTCTCTGATAGATGAGAATGCATCAATATGTAATTTCTAAAATGAATGTTATGTATGCATTATTTTGTATGGTTTAATAATTTATAATTACCAGCTGGCACAGGAAGAGTGGAATTTGCATGGCAGAGTATGTAATTCTGATTTTCCTGAAATCATACAGAGATGGAAAGAGACTAATTGAAAAAGGTATGCAGAGAGAGATGAGTATTGCATTTTTCTTGAACCTCTGAAAATAGACATCCTCTACTGTGAATTCCTCCATTCCTAGTTTTATGTTATCTTTACTACGCCTAATCCTATCTAAATATTGTATTCCTTAAACTATGTACTTTGTCTTTAAGAGATATAGCAAACTGACATGGTTTTAGAAATGGAACATATTGTTTTTTATTCGTTTCTTTAAGCAATAACCCGTTACTTATCTTCAGTGCATAATATGTTTATGCCATTTTGTCCCAGACGAATTACAATAACAATGCATAAACATGCTTCAAGGCTATCCTATGACTCTTTCAGTACATAATATACTGTGGTAATCCTAAATAGATAAGATGTTCAGACTTTAAGATGCCTTCTTGCCTTACGTTTTTATGGCCTTGCATTTTTGCCAAGTTAAGGGAGGTCCATAGAATGAACAAAAACCAAAAAAAAGTGTTACTTTTTCATATATGAACTACGATAACCCTAAAATAAAGACACCTAAGGTATAAATTGGTGGACTTTTAAATTTTATCACAGAGAGAGGAGAAATTTGGAGACAGACGCTACTTCATCTTAAAATGACAGAGAGGCTGACATGATGACATGTTCAGGAGGGTATGTTAATCTATTAATGATATGTGCAAGCATTTAGTTTAATCTTATAAACTCTGCTATAAGTTATTGTAATGGTTTTATATGTCTATATTTATATTTTATATAATAAATATGTAAAATACAAAACTATATTGCTTCCAAGACAATCCTTATTTTATATTGCATTCTCAATTATTTATATATTTTAAATAGAGGATATCTTACTAACTATATAAAATTATAGCTAAGATATCTGTATGGTTAGCCCTGCTAAGTTCTATGCTTTAAGATGTTATAGTGGTAAATAATGGAACCAGCCGCGGTTACAATTGGCACACAACTTGGGGCTTGTACTTGGAAGCTTTAACTATAAAATTACATATATATACCTAGGTAAACTCTTATACGTAAGCGAAGACACAATACTTTGTCATGGCACAAGTCTTGACATATCAAGAATTTAATGAGCTATTTGTTACACAATCTAATCCTAATCCTATCTAACTCTTATCCCAACTAATTCTAGCTAATGCTATCCCTAACCTTAGCTCAACCTAACTACTAATAATGCCTACCATAGCTGAGCCCAACCATAATTAATCTTAACCATAGCTAACCATATCCCCAACTTTAAATAACCTAAACTCTAGCTATCACTAATATTACATATCTTAGCTAAAAACGAAGGCAATTGACTACCATAGTGATCAGTCAAACTTGAGGCCAAATAGGCAGTATAGCTCATTGGGAGGTAGTCCAGCAATACCTTGTTATACACTGAATGTAGTTTGTATCAGTCACCTAGCCTGCCTGCAGCCTAGCATCATGGGTTCTCACATGGAATATATGAGAGAATGTCAATGCAGAGGCAGGATCTGAAACACTACTACGGAATGGGGATCCATACCTGCTAGGCATACTGTATACAACAGCTTTGAAACATAACTCAGGAAGAGGAGCAAAGCCAGTGAACCATTCATGGACAGCTGTTTCATTGTTAATGCACCTCATCAGCATGAGGTTGGTTACTAGCTTGCTATGGAGGCTTGGTGTTACTTGTAAAGTACATTCCAAATGAGTGGTTCACTGGCTTTGCTCCTCTTCTGAGTTGTGTTTCGAAGCTGTTGTATACAGCAGATACATACTCCAAGGAATCCATGTATGAAGTGAAATTATGAGGCAGAAATGTGGTTCTTTGTTGAGCTTATTTGCATACGCCTACCCAGAATCACTTGCAGTAGTGAGAGCGCTCTTAAAATGAGATTTCTGTGGGAAAAGCAAGTCTTATGTCTTGACTGGTGTATGTATTTGTGTTTAGCAATGTATTAACTATCCACTTACTTCAGATGGAAGGGGTTTTTATCCACACTTTTTTCCCTTTACAAATAAGGCCAAGCCTCCATAGCAAGCCAGTAACCAACCTCATGCTGACGAGTTGCATTAACAACAAAACAGCTGTCCATGAGTGGTTCACTGGCTTTGTTCCTCTTCCTGAGTTGTGTTTACAGCAGACACATACTCCAAGGAATCCATGTACAAAGTGGAAATATGAGGTAAAAATTTAGTTCTTTGTTGAGCTGATTTGCATATCCAGAATGCCTTGCAGTCGTGAAAGCACTGTTAAAGTGAGATTTCTGCGGGAAAAGCAATTTGTATGGCTTGACTGGTGTGTGTAATTGTGTTTAGCAATGTATTAACATTATATGTATATATATATAAATATAGATAGATAGATATATCGCTAGATAGATAGATAGATAGATTACTGAGTGCAAAGTAGCTTATTATCTCATTCTCATCATAGTGTGTTCCTCGAGAAGTAAAGTGATTGAGTGGGGGTACTATTTCCTGCAGAAATAAAAACATATCCCAGTGTTCTAAATATGTAAAAAATCTGACTCCTTTGTGGTAGCATGTATTTAACCCCTTAAGGACCAAACTTCTGGAATAAAAGGGAATCATGACGTGTCACACACGTCATGTGTCCTTAAGGGGTTAAAGAGTTGATGGTAATCTTGACCCCACGCTATCAGTTTACAGTGAACAAAGTTTTGGAGGTTTTTAAATGCTAAAAAAACAATTGCCACACTAAACATTAAGGCCATCAACTTACATTTTATCTGATCTATACCATTGCCTCTGAATATGTGTTCTTACCAATAATGCAATTGACTTTACTGTTATCTGCTAGGAAGCAATATACTGAATGAACTAATGATGTCTATTTTTCAAACAGTCTTCTAAAGCCTCTTGCAAATAATAAAATGTATCTTATTATTTTGAAATAATGAAAGGAGATCATAACCTTTTGCTTATCAACTAATGCTAAATGTAACCTGTACTACATGACAAATTATTCATGTACAACAAAGTTTGTATTTATAAAGGCACATCTGGGTGAAGTGTCCTTGTTCCCTTAATCATGCAATGGAAAACATTCCTGTTTTTGATAACAGGACCGAAACAGGATTCATGTCCCTAGCCAGGGACCAACCAGCCCAAGCCCATCAAGCTGACCCATATTATCGAGTACCGCAATCCCATGCGTCCGCCTGCAGGAGTCGACTAGCATCTGAAACTTCCTGGACCTCCCAGAGCCAGGGTGCCTTGAAATCTGCCATGCCATCAGAAGGAGTGACCCATCCATGAGCAGAGGATGACAAAAACCGGACAGGTCATGAAGGAGACCCAGGTATGATGGTGACAAAGGATTCTTTTAAGCAAACAAATATGTTTGAATGACTATCTGTTCCTGTCCAAATCTGAGATGATTAAATTGCGTATACGCAGAAGTAAATTAACACTGACACATGCAGTTCAGGTTAAAATAACTTCAGAAAATTTAATGGCATCTGGTTAAAAAGCGGGTATGCAGACCCTTTTAAAGGCAATATTACATCATCATAGAATATCAAGATAACAACAAATAAACATCATTAATTGGTCTATGTACTAAGTGGTAAGTCAAATGCCCTCCCATCTATATTAGTAATTGGCTTAGGGGTTTGAGTGGCTAGTGGGGCATCCTCCCATCATGGGATGTCGTAATTTCTGGCAAGGATGAGACATGAGATTCAGTCGCCATTGCTCTTTAGCACGAGGATCACTCGATGGGAGGGGGAATCTGGCAGCTAGCCATTTTGAGTACTTGGCACCGTTTTAGCTTCAAGGTTAGTTTCTCAGGCTTTTTAGAGAATGGACATTTCATTAGCATGGGCTAGCTATGGCATACATTGTTACATATTACAGGAACTTGATAATTCCGGTGTTAGTCATATTCTTCTAGAAAATACATTCTCTGTCTAATATTCTAAATGCTGTTAGGAAAATCTGTCATATAATGAAGTTAGATGGAGTTAATCAGAAATTTAATACAGGTTTAATAAAGGTTTTTTAATAATTCTACATCAATGGCAACAACCTGGGATAGTCTCCAGAAGCTGTGGGAACCATGACTGTGTTCCTCAAAATGGAGCCAGTGGGACTAACTCAGGCTGATGGTGGCGGATCTGAAGTAGAGACCAAGGAAGCATGGTGAACAGGGGGAAGGCATAGATGAGAGTTGCCTGCCAGTCCTGTAGGACGACATCCAAGACCTCTGCTACCGGGCCCAGACGCCAGTGGAAGAAGTGCGGTAGCTGGGCATTGAGCCGCGAGAGACGAGACAGCGGAGCATACCCTGATGTCCAATCTCCAATCGCTGTTGTCAGAGGGTTAGCACAAACTCCAGTCTACCTGAACACTGTTCACCTAGATTATGAAATTCTGCACCAGATCCATAATGTGAAACTCACTCGAAGTTCCAAGCAGTTGATGTGGAGCCGGGATTCGGCATCCAACCACTGACCATCCTCACAGTGGGCACCCCAGCCGTGGATGCTTGTGTCCGAATCTATGGTGAACTCCAGTTGAAACCCGAAGATCCCTCTGACATTCCACGCAGACAGGTTGTTGATCCAGCAGCATAGATTGTCCCTTGTTTTGCTGTCCAGGGATATCAAATTAGAATAGGATGTGCCCTTGCATAGTTAAGTGATCTTCAACCATTGAGGAGCTCGGTAATAGAGCAGAGCTGTAAAAAACACCTAGATCGATGGTGCTAATAGCTGAATGATCCTTGCCAAATGAGGCAGGGTGATTCGCAGGCGAAGTGGCGCCCAGCACAGTTCCTTGTGGATTGTCCAAATTTTGGATGATGGCAGGCTCAACAGTTCCTCCGTTGAATCTACAAGAAACCCCAAAAACTCCATGTGCCTGGATGGGGCCAGAAAGGATTTCTCCCACGTGGAAGAGTAGATACACATTCCACTGTAGATGTTGTAGGAGAACAGAGCAGTCCTAGGCCCTGAGCAGTTAGACTGTCATCCAGTTAGACAATAAGGTGCACACCTTGACTGTGCAGCCAGGCCATCACCAGGTGCCACAGCTTCATGAAGCACCAAGGCACCAAAGAGAGACCAAAAGGACGACATGTAAAGCACCACATGTGTTCCTCCAACAGAAGCAAAGGAGATCCCGTGATGTTTCGCCCACCGGAATGCATCCTTCAAATACAGTTTTACCAACCAATCCCTGTGCAGGAGCACATCCCTTAAGAGATGAATGCCCTCCATCTTGATATGGCAGTAGCACACAAGGAGATGAGTGGTCATAGGTTGATGACGGGTGCATCTGGCCACTTTTCTTTTGCATGAGGAAAATGTTGCTTAGGGGTTCCGTGGAGCTAGTTCTCTTTGATGAGGAGAGACGACAATTCCTCGTCAATCAACCTGTGAAGGGAAAAACAGATCAGTCGAGGGGACGGAATGTGGCAAGGTAGCCCCAAAAGCTGTTTCTGGAAGCCTTTAACCGAGAAACCATGCATAGGAGCTTATAGCTGACCAAGATAGGAAAAACAGTACACAAACATGAGAAGAAACATGAGGTTGTTGTAAACTCACTGCATGTGTAAATGGCACTGGAATTTCCTCAGAAGCCTCTTGACTGCCGTGGTTGTCCATGAGATGGCAAGAAAGGAGACTGGATTTTCACCCCCTGTTAGTGGTTGCGGTGGGTAAAGGAACCTTGTCCTGAGCCATGGGAGTTGAAGTAACTGCGGCTGGCCAGACAACCCCATGATCTACCAGTCGCGGTAAAGATCCGCCCCTGGAATACTTTTCTAATGGAGAACTGGCCATAACCCATTGTAGCAAAATACCCCAATGAAGCACCCCATTTCCTCCGGGTTAACCAGCCAATTGTCTGCTCTGGCATCTTTTGACAAATCAAAGATCTTGGCCGTGGGACCAAAGATGTCCAAGTGTTTGTCCTGGCCTGATCTAAGAACTGGGTAATTTTAGGGTCTACCTATGTGGTGTCACATACCTTGTTAGGCACCACAGACATGTTCAGTTACAGGCAGACAGTCACAAATGCTCAGTTACAAACAGACAGTCACAGAGGCAAACACACAGTTACAGGCACACAGTCACACAGTCACACTCACAATTACAGGCATATAGTCACACACGCAGTCACAAGCAGACATTCATACTCTGTTACAAGCACACAAAAACTCGGTTACAGGCAGGCAGACATTCACACATGCACGCTGATAGGCACACACACATGCTCCGTTAAAGGCAGATAGTCACACACGTAGTTGCAGTCACACATACAGACACAGGCACACACAAAGACACAGCTACAGCGACACACACAGTTACAGTCACACACCGAAAGACAGTCACACACACAGGAAGACAGTCACACATACAGGCAGACTGTCACACACACATAGGCAGGCAGTATCACACACACAGGCAAGAACACAGCCACACACAGACAGATAGGCAGTGGCACACACACACACAGGCAGTCACACACACACAGGCAGACAGTCACACACAGGCAGGCAGTCCCACACACACACAGACAGACAATCACACACACACACATACACACATACTTACCTCTTTCCATTATGGCTGGAAGGGGAAATGGAGGCAGTTGTTTTTTGGTGGAAGCAGGGACTCCTTCCTGTGCAGAAGCTACCAGGGGCTTCTGGTAGGTATTAGCCCCGCCTCCACTGCCATTCTCCCCACCTCTGCCTTGTGATAAACCCCGCCCCATCACTCTGCAAGCCCTGCCCCCTGCCTCAATATTATTTTTCATAGGCCTGGGTGGAGAATAATGAAATCCTCCACCCAGGTACCTGCTTTAGCTGCCCTGCACTCCTGTCACCAGGCCATGTGCGAGCTGTGTTGGCCATGGCACCCTGTGCAGCTGCACATCTCGCACACACCTAAGGCGGGCCCTGCATTCAGCCCTGAGTTTGTTCAGGAGGGAGCCACTCGTCCAACCTACGATGATGGAGATCATTCAGTTTGAACAAGGGCTCACCCAATGCATCCAGGAAGGCAGTCACTGCATCCACAGGAGGGTAAGCCCATAGTTCACATCCAGGCAGAGGTAAACAGGTTGTGGGTCATATCACCAGAATCCTTCTCTGAGTCGCTACAGGACTCTATACAATGCTCCTTGCTAGAACTGATTTCTGAGTTGGAGTCACTCACTTTTTGTGCTCTAGCACATTTCCATCATTGCGCCCATTCTGTCTGGTGTGGAAAGGCTCTTTTGCGTGGTTGAGAAACACATACAGGCAGATTGTCTTTATGGGGTAACCAAAGGTACGCTAGTCATAGTGGTTCTGGAGGCAGAGGGAGATACATGCCAAGAGTTGTGGCTAGCCTTTTTGGATGCCTCCCCTAAAGGGTTCACGTTAGGATGTGGTTGGTGCATTTGGGGCATGAGCCACGCAAGTAGGGCCTGGGAAATCATCTGAGACAAGGCTGAGGACATAGAGCCCATCGCAGCCATAATAGTCACAGAGTGCTGCAGTGCCAAAGACTTTGTCTCATCAGCAATGACAATAGGGTCCAATGACAAGGGTGGGGGGCTAAATGTAGCAGGGGCACCCCCCAAATGTAAAGGGATCTCCATCTCCCCAGGTGTAGGGGGCACACGGTCACCCCTAAGGCATAATAACCAGGGACTCACAGGAGTCAACAAATATATATAGGTGTAATCAAGGCACTAGGACCTAAGTAATGTAAGACACAGTGCTGTAATAAAGTAGTAAGTAGTGAGTATTAAGGGTTAATCACCCAAACCAAATACCCAGGGAAGGGACAGGAGAAAGAATTCCCCAGGGTCAAGACCAGCACCAGAGACACAAGGCATGAAGAGGCAGAGGCCAAGGCCAATGTATGGGGAAAAGAGAATGTGAAGGAAAAAAATCCCTGAACGTGCGAAAATTGCTGAACGTTCAAAACTCAGTCTGCTAACGAATAATGTTCGTGAATCGAATGTGGCTAAATAACAAAGTTTATAGAAAAGAAGTTGGCATTTGAACACAATGGAGCTGTACGGAGGCGCCAAAAGCGGTCCTGGAAACCAGGGAGGCCCTGAAAAACCCAGTGGGAAAGCAGACAACACACTACAGACCCCAGAGGATGAATCCAAAAACACAGAGGGTACAGAAACAGTGGAAACTCAAAATACAGATAAGAGAACCCTAGCGGGTCTCTGAACCCTGGGCACAGAGCAGATGAATACAATAACATGAAGCAAAATTCTAAACCATAAGCACAACCAAAAAAACATAGAGACAGATAAAAATTATACTTAACTGACTGTGGAGCAACAAAGAAAAAGGAAGACCTTCAGGAGCAGTGGCGGGTCGAGGGGGCGGCAACAGAGCAATGCCATCC
Organism: Pelobates fuscus; assembly: GCF_036172605.1. Taxonomy (NCBI): domain Eukaryota; kingdom Metazoa; phylum Chordata; class Amphibia; order Anura; family Pelobatidae; genus Pelobates; species Pelobates fuscus. The sequence continues at coordinate 222,486,196 of NC_086317.1, forward strand.
ACCCCACCTCCCGAGAAAATAACATAAGGATCCCTCTCCCTTGCCCCCTCTTGCAGGCCTGACACTATTCAAGCCCTGCCGTGTGCCATCATGGACCGGAGAAGATATCAAATATCCTTCCCTCGCAGGGCCGACGCTATTCAAGCCCTGCTGTGTGCCATCACGGACCGGAGGCACTATGCTGGAGCTGGCAGGAGAGGGAGAGCCTGCAGCTCTGCCAGGTCTCCTCTTGTGAGGCCGGCGACCTGTAGTGGTTATTGTGCCTGGATTGATTCTATACATAACCATGTGCCCTTCCCGAGATTGGGTTCTGGATCTGCCACTGTTCGGGAGGTGCTTACTATTATAGTGGGACCTGGTCGGGGAGTGGCTTATATCAATATATACATCTTATATTTGGTCTTCCTGTTTGTATTATTTGCTGCTATTGTTAGACAGTAAAGAAAGGGATATGCAATTGTTACGGTTGCCCCAGGCTACCTGAGGGTTGGACTGCCTGGATGTCCTTTTCGTCAAGTTAGGAGAGCGGTAAAGAGTCCCACTTCAGCAACTACTGATATCCCTGGAAGTGCAGAAGTTCTTGGAGCTCTGAGCAGAGCTAGTGATTAGCATTTTCCTACAACACGAGTTGAGGCTGCGAGTTGAGGGTAAGAAGACTGATTTTAATGGGCACAGGCATCAGATTTATCCAAGTTTTCCAGGCCAGGGAACACCCACTGGACTTGGTGGAGCACTGAAACACAGGTAACATGAACCAATCACAACAGCTGTAGTAACTTAATTAAAAATGTAACAAAACCACATTAAAATACATAACTCATATTCTACATCATTTAACCCCCCTGTTCGACATATCCCCAGATAGCTTGGATCTGAGTGCTCAATATATCCGAAAAGTGCTCAGATCTCACGAATACCGTCGGATCGCCATGAGGTTAAATTGTTCTCAATGACCGTTCGGCAAAACTCTGTCCAAGAATAGTTCCATGATTTTTATCATCAGGGTCGGTCTAGTTCGGGAGTAAAATTGTACTTAACAACGCTGTGTTCATATGTGTATAACCAAAAGAATGGACGTCTGGAGGTCCCAGCGTGTACGGGTAAAACAGTGACCGAAAACAGTTCCACGTGGTCGACGTTGAAACACTGCTGGTTGTTCAACAGTTTAAAATGGCCACCGCCACGTGTTCATTCATACGAACGGCGACCATCCAGGCGTTCGTCAATTAAACTGGGGTTAACCATAGCTTCTGGGAGGCTAACCAGCGGCATACTCCACATGCAGGGTGGTCGGTTATTCGGCATTTTGTTGTAAGAAAGCAGCAGACAGAGGGTACTTGTAACAACAATATATCCTTGTCTTGCTATAAAATTGATACTGCATATTGATATTTAATAATTTATTTTCATGAAATATTAAATTAAATTTATAATTTGTTGCAACATGGTCTCTCCTTGTGAACTATATTAAATACACTTAAATGTCCCTGCTGGTGCTTGATTGGGGGGCCATGGCTGCTACTAATGGCAGGAGGACCAGATTATCCATATACCTATTGATTTTTCCCAAGTCTATTATGTGGTTGGTAGTGTTTGTATACCTTGTGTGTTAGCACACCTAGGTTTTATGCTTAAAGGGGCACTCAAAGCACTAAAACAAGCTAGTGTCCTAACTTGCACAAGTGGTGATGCCCCTTTTCCACTCGAAAATTGGGCATGTCAGTCAAGGCTGGTGCAGGAGGGGCAGGGTTACGGTACTGTGGGCAGGCCGAGGCAGGGTTAAAATCATAACATCGATGCTCTGTTGCTAGCATTTGAAACTGCCAAGAGTAGGGCAGGACCAGAGAGGTGGGCTCTGGTAGCTCTGTCAGACGGGGAGGCAGGGTTTCATTTTCTCATGCCGGTCCAGATCCTGCCCTCCACCCTCTTTTAGAGCACTTTAGACCACTGTCTAATTCTAATTGGAAGCGTCGACACTGATGTCAGCCTGGCAGCAAGCATGCTAGGCTTAGGCTGACTGACAGACTGTCTGACCAGCCCCAATCTGCAGGACCAGGCAGAGCGCACTTATAAGTGGTTATTAATAGATTGTTCACTGGGTGAACTTAGGTTCCCATTAATTATTTTTGTTGCATTCTGCTGTACATGGTGTAAGGTTAAGAAAGCAACTTCACTACTATTTTATGCATTTAATTAAATCTTGGTGCTGATTGGCCTCTCTTTTTTTATCTGAATGGAATTAGTGGGCTATAAAGGAGCAGTATTTAAATATAAAATAAATACGGTTTGTGTTCATCTGCCTATTTATTATTTGAACTCTAGTTCTGCCAAAGTAAAATTTAAAATTGTCAAACTGTTGCTCTAAGAGAAGAAAATACACTTATTGCCACTGATATCCCTTGAAACATTACTATGAACAGGCATTTAGTATAGTTAGAGCTACTTGAAACTATCCACAGGTTTAACCCCTTAAGGACACATGACATGTGTGACATGTCATGATTCCCTTTTATTCCAGAAGTTTGGTCCTTAAGGGGTTAAATTGTTTTCTATACTCAAATACATGTGAATAGGGCAATGCTGCCTTTCAACGTGCAGCATCTAACAACCGAAAACACGTTTCCCCAAATGTCTTTTCTTCAAAAGTTGACTGAAAAGTTGAAGTTTAGGATATCGAGTCAAGATTCTTTCTGGGAAGCATCAACTTGTGTTTTAATAAGAATGTTGTATTTACTTTTGCATGATTTAAATAATGTGTGTCAATTATATATAATTTTCTCCTATAATTAAATACATTCTCTGATTATGTCCTACACTGGAGGGCAACTTAATTATTCAATGAGCAATCTTGACATTTCAGATCATGTTCCTAAATTTTTCACTTAGGAAAAGAAGAAGAAGGATTTAGATATAAGTCTGGGATTTGAGTAGTGACAATATGTTAGTTTAATATTTACAAGATGGGCTTTGGCAATATTATCATTATCGTCATTCCCATTCAACACTGTAAATGTTGACATCTAAAGAAATGTGTGTAAATTCATGTTTATCAAGACAAAACAGTCTAATAGTTTTATAGTAGGTGTTAAAAAACAACATGTATACAAGTGATAATCAAAATAATATTTCTCCGTAATCTCCATATTTTGTGCCCAGAATTGCAATGTTACATTTTATCATTAATGGTCACTGAAAGTATGACTAGAATGTAGTGACTGGATTTCTTAATACATTTACACTAAGGCCCACAGGAGTGATAATTAAGGGCAATGTCGCGCATGCGCATTAGAGTTCCACATAGGAAAGCGTTGAAAATGCCTTTCAATGCTTTCCTATGGGGAAATGAGCAACGCTGGAGGTCCTCACACAGCGTGAGGACGTCCAGCAACGCTCAAGCACAGGTTTTCTGTGCTGTGGACAAGGAAGTGCCCTCTAGTTGCTGTCTAGAAGACAGCCACTATAGGTGGAGTTAACCCTGCAATGTAATTATTGCAGTTTATAAAAAACTGCAATAATTACACTTGCAGGGTTAAGAGTAGTGGGAGATGGCACCCAGACCACTCCAATGGGCAGAAGTGGTCTGGGTGTCTGGAGTGTCCCTTTAATCTGAATTTTATGTGATGGATCAGAACACAATAGTCTAAGTTGGTGAAGTGAAATGAGAAAAATATATACATAAAACTATTTTTTAGAACTAGAAAACATAAAATTGGCATGTGCGTATGTATTCACCCCCTTTGTTATGAAGCCCATAAAATTAGTGAAATGATGTCCACCTGTGCGCAATCTAAGTGTCACATGATCTGTCATTACATATACACACCGTTTTTGAAAGGCCCCAGAGGCTGCAACACCTAAGCAAGAGGCACCACTAACCAAACACTGCCATGAAGACCAAGGAACTCTCCAAACAAGTAAGGGACAATTGTGAAGAAAATGGACTTTTATTTGACATTTTCTTCTGTATTCGTTCGTTTCCTCCATTCACTGTATGGATATTGGATATTAGTTTGGTAGTTTGAAACTACCGAACACCGACCACCCTCCTGGCTCATTACGTTCAAAAGAACCGTCGATTAAGTGTTCCCTGGGCGGCCGCTGTTCGTATAGCCGAACGCCACGTGGAAAAAAAAACGGCGGCCATCTTGTTCGCACGAGGGGAGTCAGCGAGTCAAGTGTCTGGAACTAAAATTGGACACTCGACCTCACGAACCACCGCTGAAACTACTGAATGCTGGCTTCTCTTACTTACCAAACAGCCAGAAGAGTGGCATTCGGTAGTTATGTTCGTGCAGACAAGGGGAACAATCGCTACTATGAGCCATCAGGATCTATTTGGTATTTTGTTAGTTTTTTTGCCTTTTTCTTACTTGACCGACCGCACATGCTGAATTCGTGGAACTGTTTTGGGCAGGAGCCTCGTGTGTGGTCGGTAAAACATGACTTCCACACTTTTTAAGAACCCCTGAACCGATCTGGGTGAAATTTGGATATGTTTGTCCCCCAGATCGGAGCTATCAGGGGATATTTTGTGGGGATACCTTGTGGGGAAAGGGGTGTTCTAACTTTTGGGGAAATTGTGTGCCCTTTGCCTGGAGATAATTGATTTATTCCTTAACTTATCTCAATAGCTCCCAGGCTGAGGGAAGGCATGTATTAGTGCAAAACTGTATAATGATTGGTCAATGTATTTGTTTGCTGTGGGAGGTCCTCTTGCAGGAGGATTTCTCCTAAAAGCCAGTGTTTTTTCAATAAAGATAATTCCTGTTACACCCTTCATGAAGTCTAGGCTGGTTGGGGAATATTCTATTTGCTGGGGAGAATCGTCTTGGAAGCTGCATTCATCTCTACAATTCCTCTACTCCCTGCTGTAGCTATAATCACTTATGCTCAGCTGTTGGGAAAGGAATAGAAGACCGCAGTACCATAACCACTGCAGGTCTTAACAACAATGTTGTCTTTGATGATCCCCAGGAGCACCATAAAATCTATCATAACCAAATGGAAAGAACATGGCACAACAGCAAACCTGCCAAGAGACGGCCACCCACCAATACTCACGGACCTCAAGGATGGCATTAATCAGAGAGGCGGCACAGAGACCTAAGGTAACCCTGGAGGAGCTGCAGAGTTCCACAGCAGAGACTGGAGTATTTGTACATAGGACGACAATAAACCGTACGCTCCATAGAGTTGGGCTTTATGGCAGAGTGGCCAGAAGAAAGCCATTACTTTCAGCAAAAAACAAAATGGCACGTTTTGAGTTTGGAAAAGGCATGTGGGATAATCCCAAAATGTATGGAGGAAGGTGCTCTGGTCTGATGAGACTAAAATTGAACTTTTCGGCCATCAAAGAACACGCTATGTCTGGCACAAACCGAACACCATTCCCACAGTGAAACATGGTGGTGGCAGCATCATGTGTTAGAGTGTGTGTTAGTGTTTTAAGATGGAATCTACAGGATTTGGTATATGACTGGATGTGAGGCTCAAATGTGAGGCCAGAATCAAGTATAATGTTAAGACAGAGTGCTTGCAAAGATGGACTGATGTGGGTACCACTAACTTGAAGGGAGAGTGAAAGAGGAGGATCAGTATAAGGAGCTCATTTTTAGAGAGATTGATTTTTAAAAATCGGGAGCACATCCAGTCAGAGATGGAAGAAAGGCAAGCAGTGACACATTGCAGGACAGCAGGGGAGAGGTCAGGGGAGGAGAGGTATATCTGAATGTCATCAGCGTACATGTGGTATTGGAATCCAAATGAGGTAATAAGTTTGCGGCAGTATAAAGAGAGAATAGAAGGGGACCAAGTCTCCAACAGAGACAGAACAAAGGGAGGAGGTATCATTAGAAAAGGAGACACTGAATGAGCGTTGGGAGAGATAATAGGAAAACCAAGAGAGGACAGTGTCACAGAGACCAAGTGATTGAAGAGTTTGGAGAAGGAGAACATGGTAAACAGTGTCAGAGACAGCAGAGAGGTCAAGAAGAATTAATATGGAGTAGTGCCCTTTGGATTTAGCTGTGATTAGGTCGTTAGTGACTTTAATAAGAGCAGTTTCAGTAGAGTTGAGGCAGTAAAAGGGAAGCTTTGAGGAAAAAGGGAGCAGGCATATGGGAGGATAGTTAAAAGGGTCAAGAAATGTTTTTTTTTTTAAAGATGGTTACTACAGTAGCATGTTTAAGGGCAGCAGGGACAACACCAAAAGAGAGAGAGCAGTTGAATGTGTGTTAAGTTAAAGGCACAAGACAAGAGGAGAGAGATTTGATAAGGTGAGACGGGACAGGGTCAAGCGGGCAAGTGGTGGGGTGAGAGGAAAGGAGAAGCATAGCCACCTCTTGTTCAGTAGCTTGGGAGAAAGTCTGAAGGGTAGGAAAGGCATGATCGAGGTGTGGTTGAGAAAGAGAGGGGCAAGGCAGTGAGAATTATTTCCTTAGCTGTTCAATCTTGTCAGTAAAGTAGCATGCAAAGCTATCAGCTGTAAGGTTAGTTTGGGGGGTGGAAACAGCAGGGCAAAGAAGGAAGTTACATGTATTAAATGATGCCTGGGATTGCGGGAGCATGAGCTAATGAGGGAGGAAAAGTATGACTGTTTGGCAAGGGCAAGGGCTGTGCTGTATGAAAGCAACATGAATTTATAGTGGAGGAAGTCTGACTGGGTGCGTGACTTCCTGCAGCAGCCTTTAGCAGAACGGGAGCATCTCTGCAGGTAGTATCTTAATTAAGTGTGCCACAGTTGGGGGCGTGTTCTCCTTAAGGGTCCAGGGTAGAGGTGAGTGTAGTGTTATATGAGGAGATAGCCAGTGAGGGACAGGAGAAAGTAGGGATGGATAGAAGTTGAGAATCAATATTAGCTGGAGGTTAATATAATTCAGATTTCTTCTAAGTTGAGGGGGGTAAGGTTGAAGATGATGGCTATTGAGAGCAAATGATAAGAGGTGGTGATTTAAGCTACATGGATGAGGGACTTAGCCCACTGTGATACTGGGAGCAGTTGGAAAATAGTGTTCACTATATGGTGACATTTGAAATGAAAGGCATACTGCTCTACCCAAATAAAAATAAATAAAAACAAACTGTTTGGTAGATATATCCCACATTGAAACATGATTTAATTATGCATTTTTTTTCAATTCGGTATATCTAAAATAGCTTGCAAAAGTTGCAGTACTGTCTGTCTTCACAGACCTTCCCTTCTTCCCCAGCCTTGACTTTCTGTGGCTGTCCAATCAAAGACTTCCAAAGCTCAATGAGAAGTATTTTAAAGGCGGGCCTGCCTCTTGGTTTACCTCCACTGAGCTAAACAAACCAGGAAATAATAGGTTCTGTTATTGTATGCTTGAAAGCCAGAAGGCGTAACAAGTTTAATTTCTAAAGGTGTCAATTTCTATGAAAATCTGCACTTTTTGTAAAATGAAAGAGAAGCTCGCATTTCAGGAAGCTAAAATGCTGTAGGGGGTGTCTCTTGAGTGTCTCTTAAACTCAAACAGGCAAATGCACATGAAGTATGCAAAAAAAAAAAAGAAATCATGAAGAACATCATAAATTATCATAAATCATAAAAATCATAAAGAATATCATAATTTCTTTTTTTTTTTTTAGAAAGGTACACTTGTCAGTATGCACCATTGGGTAATAAATATTAAATAAACATATTGAAAAATATGTGGCTTAGTAGAAACTTAAGACAAGAAATAAAAAATAAGAAAAGAGCATTTAAAGTATTTCAATAAGATCAATCAGAGGCAAGGATGTGGAATTTGTATTGCCCGATGCCCAAGGCACGCAGTTCCGGACTCTGAGCAGGCACTTTGTTCGGGTGTTTAGCTCTTCCACGGGTAAGCACACACCACACATACACACACTACATGCAGCCAGCACACACCACACACATACACACGCAATGTACAGTCAGAAAAAAACACACACACATGGGCTTCCACGGGGGATGGGTGGGGGGCAGGAAGGGGCACTTGCCCCCCCCCCTGGATTTTTTCAGCTTGTTCTGCTAATTTTCGTGTGAGATTGAAAATACAGTGCAATACCAGCCAGTAGGTGGCGCTGTGTATGGAGAGAGACAGGGATAAGAAGCTGCATCTTATCCCTGCTTCTCTCTGACTGAATCCCCAGCAGAGACAGCCTACAGATCAGATAAGTGAGGCATGTGGGGCAGAAATAGCCTACAGATCAGGTAAGTGAGGCATGGGGGAGCAGAGAGAGCCTACAGATCACGGAAGTGAGGCATGGGGGGGCAAAGATAGCCTACAGATCATGGAAGTGAGGCATGGGGGGCAAAGATAGCCTACAGATCAGGGAAGTGAGGCATGGGAGGGCAGAGAGAGCCTACAGATCACGGAAGTGAGGCATGGGGGGGCAAAGATAGCCTACAGATCATGGAAGTGAGGCATGGGGGGCAAAGATAGCCTACAGATCAGGGAAGTGAGGGATGGGGGGGGGCAGAGAGAGCTAAATCCATGGAACGGAAATCGGCTACACATTTTAACGAACACCGCTGACCCTTACCTTCTCCTACACTCCGTTTTCAGCTGCAGAGACTAAGTCCCGTTCGGCAGTTTGAACTCACTGCTATACTAAGCTAAATGCATGGACGGCCCCGTTCGTGCATTCGAATGGGACTTAGTCATTTTTCTGTGTAAAATAGACCGACCGCACAGCCCAAATCTATGGAACTGTTTTGGGCAGGAAAATGTGCTTGTGGTCGGTTCATAAAGGACTCCCAGCTAACTTTTGATCTACTGGATGGAATCGGCTGAATTTTGACTATGTTTATAATTAAAGTGTGCTGAGTTTGAATATGTGTATTTTTATGTGAATGGCATTAATATGTTGTAAAAACTGTATTTCTCTGCCTGTGATAATTATCAGGCAAGAGAGACATGGGGGGCAGAGAGAGCCTACAGATTAGGTAAGTGAGACATGGGGGGCAGAGATAGCCTACAGATCAGGGAAGTGAGGCATATGGGGGAGTGAGATAGCCTACAGGGAAGTGAGGCATATGGGGGAGTGAGATAGCCTACAGATCACGGAAGTGAGGCATGGGGGGGGGCAAAGATAGCCTACAGATCGCGGAAGTGAGGCATGGGGGGGCAAAGATAGCCTACAGATCACGGAAGTGAGGCATGGGGGGGGGGCAAAGATAGCCTACAGATCAGGGAAGTGAGGCACATGGGGGGGGGGCAGAGATAGCCTACAGATCAGGGAAGTGAGGCACATGGGGGGGGCAGAGATAGCCTACAGATCAGGGAAGTGAGGCGCATGGGGGGCAGAGATAGCCTACAGATCAGGGAAGTGAGGCACATGAGATAGCCTACAGATCAGGGAAGTGAGGCACATGAGATAGCCTACAGATCAGGGAAGTGAGGCACATGAGATAGCCTACAGATCAGGGAAGTGAGGCACATGAGATAGCCTACAGATCAGGGAAGTGAGGCACATGAGATAGCCTACAGATCAGGGAAGTGAGGCACATGAGATAGCCTACAGATAAGGGAAGTGAGGCACATGGGGGGCAGAGATAGCCTACAGCAAGGACCAGGAAGGTAAAGTAAGAGAACGAGCAGAAAGTTGATAGAAGGAGCAGAAAGGAGCACGAAGGGTCAACAAGGAGCTGGAAGGTAAAGCAGCACAAAGGTAAAATATAAGGAGCAGAAAGGGTATGCAAAAAGCTGAAAATAGCAGCAAGGAGCAGGAAGGGACAGAAGGAGCACAAAGGTGAAGTAGGAGAAGGAACAGAAATTAGCAGGAAGTGTCTGCAAGGAGCAGGAAGGGGCTGCAAAGAGCAGAAAGGGACAGAAGGAGCACAAAGGTAAGTGATCAGAAATAATCAGAAGGAGCACAAAGGTAAAGTAGGAGAAGGAGCAGAAAAGGGTAGCAAGGAGCAGAAAGGAACAGCAAGGAGCACAAAGGTAAAGTAGTAAAAGGAGCAGAAAGGGACCAGAAAGAGAAAGGATCAGAAGGGGGAGAACAATAAGCAGAAAGTAGCAGAAAGGTAAAGGATCAGAAGGAGCCAAGGAGGAGAGAAGACAGTGTCAGAAGAAAAAGAAGACTGTGTCAAATGAGGGAGAAGAAAAGGAGATTGGAGCAGGAAGGACAAGTAAAGTGAACCCTCCACTTTATTCTGGACACCACATCACAAGGCTTTTGGTACCTTTTGGAAACTTTGGACGTTCTTATCTCCTAGGTAAAAAAAAAAAATATCAGTGTTAATGTGTTCACTTTTATTTACTGAGTGTCAGGAAGCACAGAGGGCCTCTGGGGAGGGGTGTCGCTGATTGGCTAGAGCGGTCAGCTGGCACTCTAAGCCAATCAGTAGCTCCCCATTCATAAAAAAGTAAAATATTTTTATGAACCGGGAACTAGCGACTGGCTTAGAGCAGGGGTTCTCAACCCAGTCCTCAGGACCCCCTACCAGTCCAGGATTTGGGGATTACCTGGGTGTGTCTAAGGTGTTTAGAAAAAGGGGAAAAAAACACCTTAGACTCTAAGGTGTTTTTTTTTCTTTTTCTAAAACCCTTAGACACACCCAGGTAATCTCTAAACCCTGGACTGGTAGGGGGTCCTTGAGGACAAGGTTGAGAACCCCTGGCTTAGAGCGTCAACTGACCACTCTAGCCAATCTGTCGCACCTATGCCTGACGTCAGTCTGCACTTCCTGACACTCCATTTCAGAAGCCGAATACCACTGAGCGACCTGGAAATCTGGAGCTGGAGGAAGCCTTTGGGGTTAAACCATTTGAGAGCGATTTAACCCCTTAAAGGAAAGAGAGCACCCAGGGGCTTCCTGGCATCATGGCATTTTCATTTAGATGAAGTTGTTATGGTGACCAGAATGTTCCTTTAATTTGCTTAAAGGAACACTATAGTGTACGGAATACAAACATGTATTCCTGACACCATAATTGTGAAAACGCTATTCACCCTGGCTTTATGTGATAATGACTATGCTCCTCCCCTTCATGACACTGTCAAAAAGGGACCAAGCATGGATGTCATTACAATTACGCCCCCCCTGGAAAAATTCCCATGCACACACATATTACATACTGCCAGCAAACCCCACACAAACTACATGCATCCAGCACACCCCACACAAACTACATACTGGCAGCACACACCACACATACACACACTACAAACAGCTTGCATTAACCAAACACATTACAGACAGACACCACATACCACATACATTACATACAGCCAGCACATACCACACACACTGCATTCAGCCAGCACACATTACACACATCAAACCCAGACGACACACCACAACCCCAATGGGTGAGGACAGAGGACAAGACACTAAACTGCACATTTTTGCCAATTAAATCCAAATGGAAAAAAGGAGGCAAAAAAGCTGAGTTGCAGAATTTTACAGATAAACTATTTTAGCCTCAGTTTTTCAATGCCTGTAAAAAAAATTGATTAGATTGGCTGAAGTAGAAAATGAAAAAGTGATAGCCATAGAGAACAAAACCAACCCCAAAAATAAAAGTGTATGTTCACTGAAATCGGATATGAATGTGTTAGTAAATAAAGGTCACGGAAATGCAGACATTTGAAATGTTTATTTTTTTTTTTTTAACTTTTTTAAAAATATACATCAAGGGGTAATCTATTGCTAGAAATATGCAAATCATTGATGCTAAAAAACCTACAGAAACACTGTGATTGGATGACTCAAGACAGAGGTGTTGCAGGTATTAAAAAAACATTAATGCAAACCAACCTCCAAGGCCTGATAGTATTCACCCACGAGTACTTAAGGAGCTAAAGAATATTCAAAGAGAGAGAGGAAGGTAGCGCCTATTTGTATAAAATAATAAAATTTTTAATTTTAATTATAAATGTCTATATAAAATAATCCAAATAGACTTTAAAATAAACAGCAAACTGTTGACAGCATTTCCTAGATCAAATGTAACTTGGGATCCAGTAGAACATGTAAAAAAGCAGAGAGAAGGACTCCAATGGTACAGTATGTATATAAAATCCTATCGAGATATTAATGAGGTAGACATTACTCACATTTACCAGAGCTAAATCCAGCTCTGGTTTGAAAAGTGTAGAGTGGTATAATCCCCACTTCTAGAATATGTGAGGTACTCCAAACTTCCAATGGTATGGTAACAGGGGGACCCCAACCAAGAATATAAAAACAGCAAAAATATACTCACTGCAGCTTTGGGACCAGATAGTGAATATGGAATATTAGAAATATACTCACATTTGGAATATACTCTCTCTCTTTGACTATCCTTTATCTGTATTGTGGGGTCTGGGAGGGAACCCCATTCCTATAGGTGTGCTGCCGGTTTCTGTGGCCTTACAGCACTGATCCACTCTTGATTTACTTAAGGAGCTAAGTCGGGAAATAAATGAGTCTCTGTTTTTTTTCAAAAATTGTACATTAGGGCTGGAGAATAGCACATGTTGTTACTATATTCAAAAAGGGTGCATCCATGTGTACAAACCTCCTCACAGTGTCTGATGCAATTGAGACGGTAGTAAAGTTACACTGGATCTGCATCGGTAATACTGTGCATCAAAGTTAACTTTCCCAGTCAAAGAGACTCAATTGCATTTAAGAGAGTAGTATAATCTCTACTACTTGAAACCATTAAAGCCATAGGTTTCAACCCAAATTTGTTACATTGGATGAAGGCTTTATACTCCACTCCAAGTGGCAAAATCAGACTTAATGGCCAGCTATCAGAGCCTGACTTAATCAAAACTGGCGTGAGACAGGGGTGACCTCTCTCCCCACTCCTTTTCATCCTCATAATGAACCGTTTCGTCAAGTTATCAGAGATCACACAGACATTTATGACCTGAGGATACAAAACCATGATTTTAAAATAGCAACCATAGTTGATGACTTACTTTTCATGATTGCAGACCCATTGACCTCAATGCTCCACCTCTGAGGAAATCTCTATCTACAACAGACTGTCAAATGTCCAAGTCAATTTCTCGAAAAGTGAAATCCTACCACTAAACATAGACCATCCAACCAAACTATCCCTGCAGAACAAATTCCCTTTTCCATGGGCAGAAACTGTAGTCAAATATATTGGGGTCTATCTCCCCAATCTCTCTCACAACTTAAATAAGCTCTGTGAGCTTAATTTTCCACCACTTTTACAAACTGTGACGGTAGTCATCATCACTGGGGATGGAAGACAGACACCATGGGTGGGCTCCCAAATTCCTTTTGTGTTTTGTCACATTGTGCCTATTATTTGTACAGGGTATGTGGAATATATTGCTGGTCTGTGCATCTCCCCCTTCCTCCCTTTTCCTGTCCTATTGTTTCCCCAGCAGGGCGTTGTCCGAGGGACACTGCCAGACCAGTTTAATCTAGCTGCTCTGTCCCTCCTCAATCTCCCATCAGCCCTTGCTATTGTCTGACCCCACCCTTGTACTACTTGTGCCCTTGTACTATAGTAATCTATGCAACCTATTGTATGTAAATGAGGCTGTTGGGGGCTTAAACTATGTGTACTGTATTCATTAAAGAGTTGCTGTTTAACCTTCACCATGTGTCGTCTGGTGTTTGGTCCAGGGTGGAAAAATCCCTAAGTGATCCCAGTCAAGCCTCGGCGTCTGGGTCTGAAGTGTTTCAGGGTCCCTGATAGCTACAAGGAAGCAGACTTGGCGGAGGTACTCGGTCGGAATACTGGAGCTCCATTACACAAACAATCACAAAAGATCTGACAAATTAGAACAAATCACTATATGGTTGGTTCTGAAGGATTTTGAAAATTAACACTTCCTAAAATAACTCACCTACTGCAAGCCCTGCCCACAGCAATACCTACCTCTTTCCTTTCTTTTCTTTTTACTTAGAAGTTTATACTCTATCTTTATATGGTCTCATAACTATGCCAGAATATCTTTGAAGTACTGACAAGCCATAAATTACAAGGGGTCTTACTTTTCCCAATCTGGAAAAATACCACAAAGCGGTAATTCTCACAAGGATTCATGAAGTCACAACATCAAAACCATAAACACTGGGTACAACAAGAAGGCTCATGGTTTCAGGTACCAGTCCATACAATTCCCTGGCATAAATCTGAACGTATGTATATCTAGAGATGCCAACATTTTCCCACCCTACATTCCTAGCCTTTATAGCTACCCTTCCCTCGTATATCTACTTACTACCAACCCATGTTTGCCACCTGGCCTAACAGATAAGTCCTTGCACACATTTTATAAATCCTCATACCTCATACCTCACGATCTGCTCCATTGTGGATAGACAAGGTATTAAACCCCTTGCTAAAATTATATCCTCTGACATACCTACTGCTTTACAGAAATGTGGGTATTCACAGCTCTGCCACTTTTGAAGGGCAACCGGGACACGACAATATTTGAAACACTATGTACATCCCATACTATTAAGACTAAACAGAATTGTATAAAATCCTCCAGCACCTCACCTACACCACCAAAATTCATGACACGGTGGGCAGAGGAATTGATAACTAAGGTTATCAACTGTCTAAAAAACAGCTGAATAGGATATGCAGATACAGATTGGACTAAAGACAAATCATACATCTGGAAGGGTCCACTTTCTTATATGGGAATGGCCTTATCGGTTGGACTAGTTGTAAGCAAGACTTTGTGTTACAATTTTCTACAGAATCCTGCAGAAGCTTGCAAGGAAGCACAATCTCAACTATTGAGAATGGCATTGTTAGTAATAATCATTAATGCCTAGTCTGAATGTGTTAGAGGACTTGCTGCTATCTGGTAGCATTTTGTTTTCAGTCCTTTATGGTCTGTGTGAGCTGGAGAGAAAGTATGTTGTCTTTCTGTCTTTCTTCTCTTCCTCTCTCTCTTGCCTTAGAGATCTTTATATGTGTGCCCTGACTTATGTATGCTGCTATGATAATATAAATCTGCAGAATTTTGACATATACTGTTTGGGGGAAAGCTAACTATGCTAAGTTTTTCCAGGTCCCTAATATATTTAAAACTACATTGGCAAGTTTACTTTTAAGGCACCCTAGCATTCCTACTTTTTACCATCTCTGTGACTTTAGATCTCTATACTTAATGAACACAAGCCTATGACATGAAAAACACGTCCTTTTTAAAGACAAACAAACAAACAAAAAAGCATTCATGTGATTTTCCTATCAATTACAGATAATGTTATGGTCAGTCTTCTAGGAGCAGCTTTTTTTTATAAGTCACCACCCATACTGTGAACAGTATTTTAAAATGCCAAAAGGGGATTTATGCTTATGTTCTAAAGTAGTGAAATCTAATAATACAAACTATATTTTTTATAATACTTATTATTTTTAATATCCAATCAAATTATAGCTTTAAAAACAACTTTTAAATACAACTTAATTTCTCCTTTTAGCCAACTTTAATACGTTGGTTGGTTCATTGTCTATAATAGCTTATTTGTAAAGTAATGTTCTTAATTTCTTTAATTATATGTCAAGATTGCAATTAAAAGGACCGTGTCATACATACAAATGGTAGCCACATTCTTCTAACATATGTTCAACTGAATATTTAACAAAGAGCATATGATAAATGCACGAATGTTCTCCAAGACATTCATGTGAATGTTCATTTGAAGAAATATGGTGAACATTTGCTTGTCTCTGCAACAAAATATTCTATTCATATCCTATTTGTGTTTGTTCGGTTTTACACCAAGGTAGAGCAATATTTCCTGGGCTTCTTAAGTGACACTTAAGAAGAAAGTGCAGACAGAGTAGAAACATTTTAATTATGTTCAGTATTTACAATTAGTTGTACAGCTCTATGTATAAATACAATATGAACAAGCATATATCCAGCTATCCTGATTTTGGCACCCTAGCAACTTTGCAGTTTGGTTGCCAAAACTGAATTGGACCTTGTACTTTTGGCATAATAGAAAACAGAGTAAGCTTACCTATGCCAAAAAGAGACAGGCAGGCAGGTACATTAGCACATTCATAATAATAAGAGAGTCAATATGTCAGTATAAAAAGAGTTGAACAGAATCTTTTCAAAATATTCATTGTCTGGGGTTTACCATAATTCCTCTAAACCATATGTATTGCTATGCTTTATTTTTCTTTTGCAATGACCGAGCTTCCTTTAACTGCTTTTCTTCTTGGTAAGTTAGAAGTGTAGGCTAAGCATTGCATGACCATATGTATATCCATTTTCTTATTAGACAGATGTTTAACCCCTGTGTTACGGCAGCTGTACAGCATATGGAATATCCACGTATGTACATTGTGACAGCTGCCATACACAGAAGGGTAAAAGTGCTGTCAGAAAGCTAGGCTAGCCACAGTTGGGAAGACTGCTCTATTTCACTTTCACCAATTAATTATGGATTAAATAGCTTTATTAATCATATGACACGTGTAACGCAAACAGCACTTTCAGCAAATGCGATTCGGTCATATAACAGGGCATTCAACATTTTTAAAAGGTTTTCAGAAGAGTTTTATATCCATGACATATTCTCAATGGAATCTGTGGTAAACTTCACTGCTTTTTGCCACCTTAGGTTAAAACTTTCACACAACACAATAAAAATGTATCTTACTGGGATAGTATATAACATGTTGAACTTATACCCCAATAAACATACTTTTGTGTCATCATTTTAAATTAAAAACATAGTAAAAGGTATTCAGGAAATTAGTCAACCTCAAACACCTAAGCAACTCCCTATAAACAGTGATATATTTAGATTATTATCAGATTTACTTGACTCCGCTCCATTTGAGTCTCATAATAACCTAGTAATTACAACTGCAATATACTTGGAATACTATAGATTCCTTAGAACCAGATAATTTACTAGCAAAAACTCTACTAAAACAGAGCAGTGTTTGAAAGTTGGCCATTTATTATAGCATTCAGGCCATTATACAGTTTGCCTGCCGCATATGAGAACCAGCCAAATGGGTCAAAATATAAAAATAATGAATTACTCTACACATAATAAATAGTGCCCTGTTAAGATTTTAGACTATTACTTGTGTGCAATTCACTATTCTCCCTAACCAACCATTGTTTTCGCTTCATGACTTTATTCTAACTAGCACGAAATTCATGCTTTGTATAAGAATTTTGCAGATTAGATTAGGCCTGAATCCTACACTTTATTTGGAACACTCATTCCAGACAGGGTCAGTATCCACTGTTTCAAGAGAAAAAATACAAATCCATATTATGAAGAAATTGGGGCACTGGAAATCTTCAGCATGCTTTCGCTATATTCCCTAACCAGAAATAGAACTAACACAAGTTTTCAGAAGTGCAATGAAATAATTGTCCTTTGTTGTTTATTGTTGATTTAATAAAATGCATACCAGTACGTTGGTTTTGGCACCCCTTAACCAACTTACATATATTCCCTATGTTACATTTATTATATTATGTTTATATTTTACAGCTTATGGCTATTTGTATCCTGATAACAAATTTATATTTATGTTGTATCTGCTATTTATATGTGGTAATGGGCGATTCACTCGAAGGTGTCCATCTATACACTCATGCTGGTCAAGTTGCTGGGGTCTGCATATACAGCCCAATACCAATATCTTCATGAGTATTGTGTTTGGCTGGGGGGTTCCAGATCACATGATTCATATCTTGTGCCTTGGTGATACAGGTGAAGCTACTTAATTTATATCCACTCTCCGGATTGGGTGTTTGATGTGTTACATTAAGGTATATTATTGGGCAGCACATATGGTGTGGATAGTCGAAAGGCACAACCCCACTTTGCATCAGATCTGGCCTTCCCTGGAAAGAGTCCAGGACTGAATCTTTTCTGCTATGTGGATTGATGAGGGAGTTGCAAAGCAAGCAGTCATTTGTGGGTGTGACGATGAAGATATGGTATCAATCTCTTTTTTTTAATTACCCTCATCACTTTAAAAGGCCATATGTACCCTTTGCTGGGAAACCTAGCTATTCCGACTGGTCTATACTGCCACACATGGATATATTTTGGAAAAGGTTCATATGCCGACATTTCTTCACTTTGGGTATGCTGCTTCCTATCCAAGAATTCATTAATTTTAAGATCGAAAGCCTACCTCTCTCAAAGTATTTAATCATCAACAACTCAAATACTTTATCGATTAATTGCTCAGCTACAAACCCTACAGAGGTCACTCACACCATTTGAGGAGATAGGCTCCCCCGAGCAGTACCGTTATATTGTGGCATTTCTACTTTATACCAGGTGCTGTTGACAGAGGTTCAGTCTGCCCAATTTAAGTACTATTCACTCTGGGAAGATGTGCTACAGGAGTTGTTCACAGATCAGGAGTGGTCGAAAATGATATTGCTGACCCATCTGAGTTCTATTAGTGCCAAATACCTGGAAATTAACTACAAGATCTTAACGCACTGGTATGATACTCTGCAGAAACTGCACAGGTTTTTCCCCAAGGCACCAGATGTCTGTTGGAGGTGTCAAAGTGTGGTGGGCTCACTCCTTCACATTTTTGGTAATGTCCAACCATTACACCTTACGGGAAGAAAATATATGACACTACGCCATCCGTGGCAGACAAGGGGGTAACCTTTCAACTGGTGGATATGTTTCTGAATTGCTCTAAGCTCCCTACCTCCAAGTACAAGAAAACATTGAGACTCCTGTTGATGGTAGCTTACTCCCTGATCCCTAATCCCTGCCCTCTGATTGTGACATGATTCCCCAACGTTCCTGGCTTGGTTAAAGGGGTGCACTGAAAGACAACACAAGGAGTTGTGGAGAGTGTGTCAACACCACCTCAATGTCAGTGACCTGCCCTGACGGAATGAGGAAAGGTGTTAGATGCTCTCTGCATCCCCATGATCACTCATCATGCAGACAGTACCGTAGGTTGCTCTTGAGCACTCCCTCCCCTCTTCTACCCCATCCCCTTACATGAATGTGTTTTTTTATTTTCTCTTTTCTTCCTTCCCCTACTCTATTTCCCCCCTTTCTGCTTTTCTCCCTATTGCTAAACTTTGTCTACTTATTTTCTCTCAACCTACTCTCCTTAACAGATGGTGGGAGATTTTTATGCTTTATGTTCAGACCTTACACAAAGTATACAATTGTAGTTCTGATAGTTATGGTAGGCTAGTGGCCATATCACTTTCGATGAGTAAAAGTACTTATTTTTATCTCAATACTGGAAATATTTAACGTTTTAACTGCCCCCTCTATGAGAAGGTACAAGGATTGTAAATGTACATTCAATGCATGAGCTATTCTTGTTCTGCTTTACTGTGTACCTTTTGTGCACATTATCTTTTTGTCTTACTTCTATGTAAAAACTGCTGACTAAATAAAGATTGTTAAAAAAAAAAAGCTGGACACTTTTGTCCAGCTTGAATATACCATTAATGACAACTCTCTATACTCTATCTTTAACCCAATTTTATACCCATGAATAAGAATTTTCATTGATACCAATTTCTTTGGAATTGAACATGAACCTATTGTGTGGAACCATTCCAAATGCCTTGGAAAAATCATAGTAGATCTTATCCACTGCAATAACCTGAGCTATACTCCTACTCACTTCTTCGTAGATTGCAATTAAGTTAAATTGACATGATTTAGGATTCATAACATCAATGCTGATTTCTGCTAAATACATTCCCAATTAATTTCTGAATGTTATCTCTTAGTCTCTTCAGATACTTTCCCAGTCACAGAAATTACGCTCACAGGTCTATGATTTCAGCTAGAGATTTTTTAACTCTTTTTGTAAATAGGAACCACATCAGCTTTTCTCCAACCATTGGGTACATTTCTGTAAATAATTAAAGAATTCATAAAAGATTCAAAATAGAGGCTTACTTAATTCCACTGTGACAGAGCTCCCATACTCCAACCGAGTACCTCAGACAAATCCGCTTCCTTGCTTCCACAGGGGAATCTGGAAAACGTCAGACCCAATCTTCCACCCGACCAGGCTGCAGTTCTCTCCTTCGAGGCATGTAGTGTCCCTTCTGCCTATTCCTCTGCAGCTCTCTTCTTCAGGCCAGCAAAGGCTGCTTCAAAGTTATCAAGTAACAATGAAAAGTTTGTTTTTCAATTACTACCATCACAAGCCCTTTTCAGGGACTCTTGGGACCAGGTCCATAGTCTATGGAAAGAGGCTGGCCTTTAAGCCTCTCGAAAAGGCCATGGCATAAGAGCTTCTGTCACATCTACACTTAGGTACTCGTGGGTGAATACCCTCAGGAGCTTTGTTAACATTAACTTTTGGCCTTTTCCAGAACATTTACTAACCTAACGATCTATGATTTTGGTTAATCTACACTTCATTTTTGGGTTTTTAGAATTTATGTACTTTTTGGGGTTGGTCTTACTCTCTATGCAGTAGCTCCCTTGATTGATTATTTGAAAAATGGTCAACAGTGTTCGTAATAACCAGATTCAGAAAATCATGCTTTTCTTTTGGTGCTTCGAAAAATTGTGACATTATATAATTTAACAGGTTAAAAATCAGACTCCCTAGCTGAATTACTCTATCCTAGTTTGTGTCTAGGTAATTAAATTCTCCAGTAATCTACAGTTCAGCTATTTTTCTGCCTCAATAGCAATATTAGGTGGTTTGTAAATATTTTACCGTAATACCATTTCTAACAGAGTACTGTGTAAAATATTAAGGACCATTTTATAATTCTCAGTGCAGACACAATTACTGGCAAAATAATTTAATATTTTCACCTATAATTTTATTTTTCTACGTCTTTTGTAGTTTATTGTAATTTGTTTTGTGGGTAAAGTTTCACATGCCACTGAAAAATCAGTATTTCTTAACACATACGTTTACACACTAATACATATGCAGAAATAAAAATGTCACGCCTTCAGTGGTTCTAGTGTTGACTCCAAACAAATTACTTAATTTAATCCTGTTGAAATGTAATGTCCTCCCCAGCAGCAGGAGGATTCTGTAATTTAATGACCTGCATATATCATCGGAAAATGGTCTTCCCGATAAGCAGAATTGTCAGTATATTAAATAGAACCTTTGAATTTGCCTTTTTTCATTTGCTTATACAGGATGGGAATATGGGATGCTTTGAAATCGAAGGACAGTTGCGTGTTGCCATCTGTAATGCATACTCTGTGGTGCTGAGATAAATGCCATAGAATTCTGAATTCCATACTGCATGTGTGTGTGTGTGTGTGCAAATCTAATCTTGTCATTGAAAACTATCCTTAATGATATAGAAGGGAAATGCTAAAATTGCAGAAGGTTTCCTAATTGGGAGTGCTAAGCCAAATTGTTCAAATAAACAAATAATTAATAAACAAATTAATACATTCACTTTCATAAAATATGCATAAACTCTGTAGCTTGTGTTGTTGATATTAATAAATATCCCAAAATAATATGAAGCGGATGTCTGCAAATGAAATAGTGCTAGCATTTAACATAAAAATACTGCAAAACCATTATAATAGAACTAGAATCTTGTGTGTCCATGCTGCTTGTATCTACTTTTAGTCTTGTATTCTTGGAGTACATATACACTGATCAATCACAGCATTAAACCCACCTTCTTAATATTGTGTAGGTCCCACTTGTGCTGCCAAAACAGACCTGATGTGTTGAGACATGGACTCCACAAGACCTCTGAACGTGCCCTGTGGTATATGACAACAAGGCAATTGCAGATTCTTTAAGTCATGCAAGTTGCATAGATGAGATTTGTTGTTCTAGCACATCCCACAGATGCTCAATCAGATTGAGATCTGGGGAATTTGAATGCCAATGCAACCCCTTGAACTATTTTTCATGTTCCTTGAACCATTCCTGAACAATTTTTTGGAGTGAGGCAGAGTGCATTAACCTGATAAAAAAGGCCACTGTCGCCATTTCTATGAAGGGGAGTATGTGGTCTGAAACAATCTTTAGGTAGGTGGTACATGTCAAAGTAACATCCACATTAATGCCAGATTTCCCAGGATAACATGGTCCAATGCATAACACTGGCTCCAACGGACTGCATTCTTCCCACATTGTATGCTGCTGCCATCTCTTCTATAGATAAACGAAAAAAAAACACCTGACCAGAGGCGTAACTAAAAACCACAGATACACATACATACACACAGGCATGTACACACACACACACACACACACATACATACATACATACACACACACATACAAACACACATACAAACACACACATACACACACATACATACATAGATACATACAAACATACACACAGACACACACACACACACACACACATACATACAGACACACACACACACACATACACAGAGACACATACACACAGACACACATACATACATACACACACACACACACACATACAGAGGCACAGACACATAAACTAACACACACACACACGTGTAAAATGTTTAAGTCACCCTCCTCTTTCCTACCTTTTAGATGCAAGAGGGTGTCTTCCCTGGGGTCCAGTGGTGGCTCCGCCTGATGGGAGTCAGAGTTTCCACTCTGACTCCCTCCTCTCTTCCTCGCACACAGCTCCAGGTGGTTGCTGGAAGGAAGTGACATGGGCAGTCACTTCCTCCCTGTGCTCTGACCTCATCACAGGGGGCCTGCTGGTGCTAAAGCGCCACATCGCTGACCGTGCCCCCTGGATATTCATTGCCATTGGGTGGCCCCAAGAATAGCTTCAGTATATAGGAAATTGTTCATTCTTTCTTTATTATTAATGTATATATACTTAATTCAACTATGACAATACAGCAGCTACAGCATTGAGTGTGAAAACCTCTCCAAACACACAATCTCATATACAAACACAAAAAAACAGTGGAGCGCTTATTATTATATTTTAAAAGTGCAAATTTCTACAGGCAGAAAAACCCATGAAAAACACAATATCACTTAACTTTTAAGTGTTCCAATTTGGCTACTTTCTTTCTTTACACCTTTAACATTGATAAAATATATATAGTGTAAAACCACCAAAAGGCTATATGTCTTATATTGAAATAATGGAACACTCTCATATTCCAGAGCTATATAGACCTTCTTCCGTGGTGTAGATTCCCCAATAGGTAGAGTTGTCTCAGAAAAAAAAGAAAATTGACAATATAGTATAATTCCGTAATGAAAAAGTGGCTGAATCTTATGTACTCACAAATGTAGAGCCTGGGACCTGGCTCAGTAAACAAGCTTTGTGTAGTTGGGCACTGCACTCCCTTCTTTAGTGTAGCAGGAATCCAGACAGGTATAAAAAGATTACTTTATTAAGAATAGTATAAAAAAACAATAAACTATAAATACAAATACCAGCATGTACATCAAGTCTTATGCTGTAAGAAACGCGTTTCACCGTTCTCTCGGCTTCCTCAGTCTTATCTGATAGACTCGTCTGATTCCTGTTGTTTAAATATTCCTCTCTTTCCCAGCTGTTGCTTGTTAGGTATTGAGTCATTGCGTTCCAAGCCTCAATCCAGCCGTGTGATGTCACCTCCTGTTTTGTGTGGGGGCGTGTGGACTTGCGGTCCACCTTGCATTCCACAGTCTTTGTACTTCCTCTATTTGACATCACAAGTCTCTTTCTCATCGCAATTCGTTGATCGGAGTACATATATATATATATATATATATATATATATATATATATAGGATATGTTAAAAATATGTTAAAAAACTTATTCGTTCAACTCATACATATATGTTTTAAACTAATTTTAAATAGGTGAAAAATCGATAAATAATTTACATTCATGATTTACATTCATGATTAAGAATATAATTAGAACAACGTAAGCAATAATTTGCTATTGTATGGAAGTGGTGTATATATCTTTATAGTATACCCGTGAAAGCTTATGTATTAAGATGTACAGGTTTCAGTATATTAGGAAATATTAAAATTCATCTTTTCGTATTTCACTATATTACAATAACATTACCCTATGTACCTTATATATTAAGTAAAATAAAACAACTGTCACTTAACACACACCGTCTTGTTGGATTTAGCACAGTTTTATTGGCCAATAAACTATTGCTACATCATCTGGCAAGTAACATCTAAAAATGACCTTTTGGATGATGAAATTTGAAGCATTTATTGGCTCAGATATTGCATTTTCTCCTGAAGTTTGGGTGCGTCAGTTCACCTCTACAAGGTAAAAGTTAATTAAAAGGATGGTGTAATAGGTCTCTAAAGGCTCCAAAATTGGTTCAAACTCCTTTTTCAGCGACATAATTTTAAATGTTAAGTCAACTTGTTCAGCCTAAGGTGAAATCTCAGGTCTGTGCAGAAGATATTGGCAGAGAGATTACAGTGTTAAATCGAGATTCCACAGACAAACCTTTGCATTTGTACTCTGTATTATTAAAGGATTTACTGGCTTTGTGAGCAAATACAGAATACTTCCTACCTACAGTGCCTCTGGTAGCTTTTTTAGCCTTAACGTGAGTCATCTTTGCTTGAGAGCTTATCTCTAAAAAAATAAAAGCTGGGTAATTTATGGGTTAAACATTAAATCAGATGCCCTGTTTAATTAAATCTAGTCTGGTTTAATGACTATTTATTATAATTATATTTACATTATAGTTATATTTGATAACTGTATTTGTATACCAACTGTGAAGACTAGTTGGTATACAAATATATGTATATATATATATATATATATGTAAATTAAAGAGATAGGGGGGGGAACAATGAAAAAACACATGTTGGTTCTCCAGAATACCTACTAACAAGCGAGGGCTTGCAGAGTAAACATCTAATCCTTCACACAGCAGGAGGTAGTAAGAATGTTATTAAAGTATCATGCAGATAGCCAGAAACCATACTTTGTTAGCGGAAGAATTCAAATCCCAGTATGCTCTATATAATGATTGTATCACCACACCTAAAATGCAACATTGCATTGATTAAACAAAAGGTCTTCCTATGCTAACGACTTGTTTCTTGGTAGATGAAATGGTGTAGTTTCATAAAATGCAAGTCCTCTAAACCATCTGCAAACTTGAAAGGATACCTGGGCAGTCTATATTCTCTCATGCGATATGTTGTTGCTATAAGTATATATAGATTAGCGGTTAGATGTAAATTGCAGAGGTGCCTGTTTTCACACACTATACAGGGAGTGCAGAATTATTAGGCAAGTTGTATTTTTGAGGATTCATTTTATTATTGAACAACAACCATGTTCTCAATGAACCCAAAAAACTCATTAATATCAAAGCTGAATATTTTTGGAAGTAGTTTTTAGTTTGTTTTTAGTTATAGCTATTTTAGGGGGATATCTGTGTGTGCAGGTGACTATTACTGTGCATAATTATTAGGCAACTTAACAAAAAACAAATATATACCCATTTCAATTATTTATTTTTACCAGTGAAACCAATATAACATCTCAACATTCACAAATATACATTTCTGACATTCAAAAACATAACAAAAAAAATCAGTGACCAATATAGCCACCTTTCTTTGCAAGGACACTCAAAAGCCTGCCATCCATGGATTCTGTCAGTGTTTTGATCTGTTCACCATCAACTTTGCGTGCAGCAGCAACCACAACCTCCCAGACACTGTTCAGAGAGGTGTACGGTTTTCCCTCCTTGTAAATCTCACATTTGATGATGGACCACAGGTTCTCAATGGGGTTCAGACCAGGTGAACAAGGAGGCCATGTCATTAGATTTTCTTCTTTTATACCCTTTCTTGCCAGCCACGCTGTGGAGTACTTGGACGCGTGTGATGGAGCATTGTCCTGCATGAAAATCATGTTTTTCTTGAAGGATGCAGACTTCTTCCTGTACCACTGCTTGAAGAAGGTGTCTTCCAGAAACTGGGAGTTGAGCTTGACTCCATCCTCAACCCGAAAAGGCCCCACAAGCTCATCTTTGATGATACCAGCCCAAACCAGTACTCCACCTCCACCTTGCTGGCGTCTGAGTCAGACTGGAGCTCTCTGCCCTTTACCAATCCATCCATCTGGCCCATCAAGACTCACTCTCATTTCATCAGTCCATAAAACCTTAGAAAAATCAGTCTTGAGATATTTCTTGGCCCAGTCTTGATGTTTTAGCTTGTGTGTCTTGTTCAGTGGTGGTCGTCTTTCAGCCTTTCTTACCTTGGCCATGTCTCTGAGTATTGCACACCTTGTGCTTTCGGGCACTCCAGTGATGTTGCAGCTCTGAAATATGGCCAAACTGATGGCAAGTGGCATCTTGGCAGCTGCACGCTTGACTTTTCTCAGTTCATGGGCAGTTATTTTGCGCCTTGGTTTCTCCACACGCTTCTTGCGACCCTGTTGACTATTTTGAATGAAACGCTTGATTGTTCGATGATCACGCTTCAGAAGCTTTGCAATTTTAAGAGTGCTGCATCCCTCTGCAAGATATCTCACTATTTTTAACTTTTCTGAGCCTGTCAAGTCCTTCTTTTGACCCATTTTGCCAAAGGAAAGGAGGTTGCCTAATAATTATGCACACCTGATATAGGGTGTTGATGTCATTAGACCACACCCCTTCTCATTACGGAGATGCACATCACCTAATATGCTTAATTGGTAGTAGGCTTTCGAGCCTATACAGCTTGGAGTAAGACAACATGCATAAAGAGGATGATGTGGTCAAAATACTCATTTGCCTAATAATTCTGCACGCAGTGTATAGGGTGGATCAAGTTAAAACTGTTGCGATTAAATTTTCACACCTTCTTCTTTCCTGTAATATTTGTACAACCACTCAAATATTAGCAGTGCTCCAGAGGGATGCCAGTAAATTACGCACTACAATTGCAACTCCTTGGAGTGGGGCTTGAGCCTCATGGCAACTGGTCATGCTTCACATGAGCTCCATGCTCAACGGGCAATTTAAGCAGACTTTTATGCCTACTTACTTCACCAAATGATTCAAAAAGAGACTCACCTGTCCTAGGAACAAGCAGGTGATAATTGTTGGCCACATCATGCGGCTGATAGAAATCCTGGTGGGGCCTGGTGGAACTACTGGGCAGGAGCGGCGGCCGACCTCCCGTCCTGCCGAGCACTGCGCCTACACACACGTACCTTGCAGCCTCGTTTCCCCCCAATCTGCACCAGGGGGTTATCCTGGCCCCCTACTGGCTAGCACTAGCCTACTACACCACCTAGCACTAGCCTACTACACCACCTGAAGATGCACCTGGCGACTCGGAGCATGGAAGCTCAGCGGTCAAAATGGCCACTGATACTACTACCCGCATATGCACATCCAAGTGAATAAGCTTCTCATGGCTTTTGACCGCATATGTCAAAATTTTGGGGAAAAGCTACCTTTACGAAGACTTACCTCACCTCCTGCTGGTCCAGCCCCTGCTCTCAGGAGACGTCCCGTCCCTCAGGTATCAACATCCCCAGTGCTTCCCTAAAGGAACAGTGCAAAGGAAATTGCATTTTTGGAAGCTGTGACAAACACCAACTCCACATTGCACAGATGCCCGAGGTAGAGGTGCTGCGTTCCGCTACGCCTCCGATTTTGCTGACCTGGCCAAACACACGCATCAAGCTACCAGCGCCACTGCCAGGGGGCTGCATTAACAGCATGGGAGGGCTCATGCAGCGCCTACACTTCTCAAGGCTCAGGGCTGAGGGCTTAGGGCACGGAGATCAGCTGCACCATCAATTCACAAACCACAAGCAGCAAGACAGTCACTTACGCCTCACACATCATGCACAAGAGAAAGAGGAAGCCTCATCTAGAGAGCAAAAGAGCTCACAGCATAGGGTGAAGCATTCTGGCAACATCTACACACCCTCCGAGGGCTCTCTCTTAGCACTCAGCAAAGAGACCCAAGCTCCTCCAATATGTTCCAAGACTGACTGCTCCTTATATTAATATCTACTGCCCAGTGGTATTATTACTCCTTTCTTTGTCAGTTAGTATATTATAACCATGTTTTTCACTGAGATGCTCACTACCCTGCTTACACTACATGTTATATTTTATTCACCTTCACTGAGATCTAGCTTCCACTCGTTTTAAACTATAGGCTATTAAGCATATAGCTATACGTCACAGCTCTAGCTTGTTATACTACTATGCAGCATGTAATATTCATGTCTCAATTATGCCATATAACCCTGCAGGTAGCATTTAGACATGAATGTTTAACTCTTGATGCATGTTCCTTCCTATTACCTTAAACAATTGTGCCGAAATATAAAATGTCACATTATGTATTGCATATTGAATTTCTATATATCTTGATACCACTGTTGTGGCCTATTGAGGCTGTTGGTTAATTTCTGCACAACAAAAATAAAGAATTAAAAAAATAAAATGCAACTCCTCCTACCTATGACTTTATAAAATTAAAGTCCATAATACTTCAGTATGAGGACAAGTGGCAGTGACTTCCCATGAACAAAAATAATTATTTAACAGTTGCCCATCTAGCTATTGTAGACTGTCTACCACTTGTCTTAACAGATGATCAAACCCTCTTCATTATCTTTTTCTTCATTTAGTTAAAGATACAAATTTTCATGATGGTTACACTTTTGCTAAACAGGTTGACTCTGGTTTACTTTGTATATATCACTTTATAAAGCTTAGGATTGAGTTGATTTTCTCTTTAATGGACTACAAAGAAAGATATTGCTCACATTTCCATGGCTCACTTATTTTTAATTACACTAATACAACCTATTGAAAATCACTATTTTTCACCTCTGGACTACATTTGTTTTTTTACCCCAAACAACTTGATGCTCCATACTATCTATTTTACAAGACGTATCCTATTAATGATATATATTATGTCTAAGTTCTGACTACTAACTTGAATAACAAAATTGATTCACTTTTTTGATGACAAAAATTTGCCTTAAGACTACTCTCCTTTAAAGTTTTCACAGGATCATAGATGTTAAAACTTCAGATTCTAATACCAACCAAATATGTATTTTAATATGCATATTCTAATATGATTTATACATATATTTTGAAGGTCAGTATGATTTTGAAAGGGCTCGAAAACTCAGCTTTTCCAAATTCTGGAGGCTAGATGGGAGTTAACCCACTGAAAACTGCAAGCCCAGTATGTCTGGAGAAGCTGGGGTTAACCTACCAACGAGATTGCATCTGAGATCATTCTTGGCGATTGAAAACCACTCCCGCCAATGCTGATTGGCTGTATGACATAATTAAGAGGCGTGCCCTGCCCCTATATATTGCAGTGAGATTGGGACCAGCTTAATTGCTCTTGAGAAAAGCACATTTGAGTGCCGAAATGCGCTTCGAGTGGACGATACTCATTCATTTATTCAGAGATTCCAATTTATTTTGCTTCTATGTAACTTCCTTTAT
This sequence comes from Pelobates fuscus, assembly GCF_036172605.1. Lineage (NCBI taxonomy): Eukaryota > Metazoa > Chordata > Amphibia > Anura > Pelobatidae > Pelobates > Pelobates fuscus. The sequence continues at coordinate 222,515,556 of NC_086317.1, forward strand.
TCACTATTAGTTTAGATGCTGAGGGGGACTGCCACACAGCAGTAAGGCGGGTGGAGGAGGTGGATTGGTGTAGGTAATTTAGCAAACAAGCTTAAGAAACGTTACTGGGCATTTTTGCCACGGTAGACCTCATAACTCCTTATTCCCCTCCCGATCCTCTATCTATCACTGCAGCAGCTGTATACTACACTGCTATTAGGGGGACTCCCACGAAGCAGTAAGGAGGGTGGATTGGTTCAGGTTATCTAGCAAACAAGCAATGTTATTGGGTATTTTCCCACGCTAGAACTTTTTACTTCCTATTCCCCTCCCGTTTCCCTGTCTATTTCTGCGGAAGCTGTATATTAGATATAAATGCAGTATTGCGGTGATATTATATTATCTGGTATATATTTTTTACCCCCGGCATTTATTCTAAATTATACTAAGTTGTATTTTTAGGAGGCTTCTTGTCATGTTGAATAGTACTGTAATGGATGCCTCCGCCGATGGATGCTCCTAACACTTCTCAAGGACCATCAGCACCGCACCAGACACCATAAGCACCACAGACTCCACAAACCGCCGTAGCTTGGTTGGGATCTCGCCGTCTCCTTCCCACCCTGGGACTCCAACCTCTGGATCCAGGAACGTGTAGTATAGAGAGTATAGCTGGGTCTCTCCTCCAGGAGAGTATAGCTGTATAGCTGAAGAAAGAGCTCTTACAAGAGCTAGCAGTGAAGCTAAGGGAGTATGAAGAGCATAGCAATCCCTGTAGTGATTATAGCTGTTTCCCCCAAACACGAGACGAGGCTGCGAGTTGAGGGTCAAGTAGAACTGGTTTAATGAGCACACAGATGTTTATTTTATACAGTTTTCCCCACGTGGACCTTGTGGAGCAGAGGACACAAAGCCACAGCAGCCAATCAACATAGTATTGTACAGATAGACACTCCCAGCTAATGTACACAAACCCTCCCCTCTGCCTGGGATACAATTACCAAACATAATGGACTTACTCAATTACCACAGGCAGAAAATATACAATTTTACCCAAAGTCCAGAAACACCCCAAAAGAACAACATGTCCCCACTACATCCCTGGATAGCCCTGATCTGGGTGAACAACATATCCCAAAATCACCCAGATCAGAGCAGGGGTTCAAAAGTTTTATGGAAGTCACATTTGACTGACTACAAGCATGGCTTTCATGCCCAAATAGTTCCACAGATTTAGGCTGTGCGGCCGGTCTATCTTCTCCTCTATCCTGGACATAATTGGCTGAAGTGGCTGTGGTAACCTAATTATCTCCACGTACAGGAAATATCTCCAAGTCAAAAACTGTTACAAAAACCACATACAAATACATAACTCTTATAATACAATGTTCAACCTATATGTCCAACATATCCACAGATAGCTTGGATCTGAGCACTCAATATGTCCGAAAAGTACTCAGATCTCAAGAATACAGTTGGATCGGCATGGGGTTAAACAATAGCAAGGACTGATGAGAGATTGAGGAGGGACATAGCAGCCAGTTTCAACTGATCTGGCAGTGTCCCTGGGACAATGCCCTGCTGGAGAACAATAGGACAGGAAAAAGGGGTATTTAAAGGGGCAGAAAAAGTGTTTTAAAATCCAATAAGCCCAAATAGCGTTTTTAAATGTCAATACCTCCCAGGGGCCATAGTCATAGGGCAAGAGGCTGGCAAGCAGGCCTCTCCAAATGCCAGTGGCGAAGGGCAGTTCGTCACAAGTACTTATGGATTTATAATCTGGCTTACAACTGGTTAAGTGCTATCTCACTTACTATTTTTATTATAGCTACTGTGCACCGAATATAGCCTAGAATTCATAATGAAACAGATTCTATTAAGCGTCACTGTTTAACCTGGCAACAGGTGGATAACTTTTGGTAACAATCATTTCATGATACTCCAAGCTATTTAATATTGCATCTAGTGTTAATCACTTGGTTCCATTTTTAAACATTGTGAGTCCTGGTACCAGTTCTTTGTCTGAGAACAGTTCTCATTTTTTTTCCTTAACTAATGTTAACTTTTTTGATTGGATACTGTTTCCTTTTAAATTAATATTAAAGATTTAGCACATTACTTCACAAACCGGATTAGAGACCTTGGAAATGAAGAAAATGCATAGAAACATTATTTCATATCTCCTCTTTTCCAAGTAGATTTATTTCTTTAATTCTAGAGGTGCCATCTTATTCATTCATTCCGGCTAGAGATAACTGCTTTTCTGAGATCCCTTAAACTCCCTCCATTTTACCTTTCATTCGAATTGCCATGTTTGGTATACTCTAAGCCTCCAAAGTGTTAGCAACTGTCATCTGTACAGCTGCCCTGCCAAATTTTCTGTCAGGATAATGTAACACCCAGCACACAACTGCTGGCGGGTCGCGAGGGCATTGTTAATGGTCTGTCCACGAGGGCACTGTAAGGTGGGAAAATACAATATATAAGGAGCCCTGAGGTAACAGCTGGCGCCAAAAAAGTTAAAGAAAAATTTATTGGGCCTGTTCACTCCTGTTTTCATGTCAGCTGTTTGTTATTATTAACAAGAAGGAGCTATGGAGCGCTTACTTGAAGAAATGAAAAGGAGAGCATCCAGCAGTGGAGGTGGCTTATGCAGTGTCTTTTGATTGCCCCTTCCTCCAAAGTTGATTCACACCCACAGGAATTATCAATATTTGAAATTTTGGAACCTGAAAAGGAGGAGGTTGCAAAAGGAGAAGACTCTGAGGAGGAGCCACAAATGTCTCTAAGCCTTAGTGACAGTTTGTAAATCCAGAGTGATTTATTCCCCTCCTTTAATCAGAGGAAGCAAGGAGCCGAGGATCGCAGGGAAAAGGAAGAAGACATTTTGTCAGCCTTCTGCAGCTGGGCAAGTGCCAGTTATTGAAGACGGTGAACAAGCTGGTACCTCGTTCGCCATCCCATCGGAAGGATTCGACGAGTGAGTCCTTTCCTGGGGTGTTCCCAGCAGGCTAAGTTAGGAGATGCTCTAGGAATTTTACTTCAGGCTATACAGGGTAAGGCTGGTAGTCCAGTTTTAGCTTGGCTTTAGGATGATGTTGGTAAATTGTCACATTCACTTATGCCTAGAAATATAGTTAAGTGTCTCCATTTGGTTTTTATTTTGGTAAGTCAATCAGGGAATAAATATGGAATGACAAATATTTAGATATTCTCTCCTTGCTGCCAGCTTCTAAAGAATTTCAGTCAAAGCAAGAAAGAGAAGATGATAGGAAACAACCAGTACCTCGGTATTTTAATAATTGATTTCTGGCTTTCTGTATATTTGCTAGCGTTTATTGCAAACGACATTCAGATAAGGCTAGTGGAATTTTTGAACACTTCGTTTTTGACAAAATATTTCGTCATTATTAAACCAAGACAAACCACCAACATTTTTACAAGCCTCTAATATTGACTCTAAGTGTTCACAAGAATTGCGTTGGGGCATGAATGACGTGGGCTCTTGGGTAAGTATTATGCTACCGAGCAGAGTTCCGCAGAGTTAAATTAGACCTTGTCTCGTCATTTAACGAGACGCAATGTAAGTGGCCTTGATTCTTGCAGATTTAGACATGAATGTCTGAATTGTGCTGGAAGTCACCCTGCCTTTCATTGCTTTAAGAGACAAGGTGTCGTTAGGGAATTGATTCCTAAGAGCTCGGACTCAGGTGAAAACTCAAAATCTGCTTCCCTTTTTAAAATGTTACTCAAATCAACAGACAGTGCAGCTAACTAAAGAAGGTTTTACATTTGGTTTTAAAATTCCTGTTTGTAGTTCATCTGTTCAGTTTGTTGAGAATCTTAGTTCAGTCAAGTTAAATTTAGGTGTAGTTAGAGAGAAGATTAACAAATAAATCTCTTTAGGAAGAATGGAAGCCCCCTTTTTAGTTCCACCTTTTTAATATTTTAGAGTATCTTCACTGGGCCTAGTTCCCTATAAAGAAAAAGGCACTTTCAGACTAATTAATCATATATCCTACCCTCAAGGTGATTCTTTAAATGATGAGGTAGACACCTCCATTATTTCGGTGTCATACACTTATTTTGAGGATGCATTAAAATGGGTAAGGCATTGTGGTAGGAATGCTCTCATGGCAAAAGTGGACATTGAGTCAGCATTAAGATTACTCCCAATACATCCTGATTGTTTTGGGTCATTGGGATTTCAATTTGAAGGAAAATGTTACTTTGATAAGTGCACGACTATGGGCTGTTCCCCTTTTTGTTTTTACTTTGAAAGTTTTTCGTGTTTTTTTAGAATGAGTGCTGAAACAGGTTTCAACATTACAATTGACGATTCACTACTTAGATGATTTTCTTTTCATTGGTAAAGCTGGATCCTCTAATTGCCTTAAGTTGTTGAAATATTTCATGTCTATCGTTCAACAAATTGGCATTGTTAGGCATGATTATTGATTCAGAAATAATGTTTTGTTTACCTGAAGAAAAACTAGTTAAAATTAAATGAGAAATCTCCCAATTATTAGGTGTTAACAAAACGACAGTTAAAAAGCAACAGTCTGTGTTATGTTCTCTGAATTTTGCACCAAGGGTAATGCCAATGGCCAGAGCGGTTTCCAGAGATATTGTCTAGAGCATTAGCTGGTTTTAAAAACCCACATCACCATGTGAGAATATCTAAGCAGATCAAAGAAGATTTGCAAGTTTGGAATGCCTTTCTGGGTGTTTGTAATGGTTCAACGATTTGGCAAAGTGATTTTTTATCGAATTGGGATTTAGATATTTTCACTGATGCAGCTGGTTCACAAGACTTTGGCATTTACTTTCAAGGGAAATGGGCAGCCGTGGTATGGCCTCAGACATGGGTTAACAATGGATAGACCAAGATGATTACACTGTTGGAACTATTTCCGATAGTAGTAGCCTTGGAAGTATGGGGCTCTGAATTAGCAAATAAGAGAATTACTTTTCATTGCGACAACTTGGGGGTTGTTTGGGTAATTCATTCTCTTCAAGCAATATCAATTCCTGTGATTAATTTATTGAGAAGGTTAGTCTGCTTGGTAAATAATATATGGGTAAAAGTAACATGTAAGTGGCAAAAGTAACTGTATAGCTGATTCTTTGTCCCGTTTTGACTTCAAGCCTTTCAGATCCCTTGCACCTCTAGCGGACGGAGTTGGAACCAAGTTGCAATACATCTGGGTACTAACTTCACACAGATAAGCAGATTGTTAGGTCTTTCGTTATCATCAACCACGTGGAAAGCATGTGACAGACCCTCTGTCCCTGGATTTTAAAGTTTATTTTATTCCCTTCTCTCTATTTGGCCAAATACATTGATTCCCTATATCAACATTGCCACGTTTGACTAACGAAAGAACTACCAAACACCCACATAAGGAGTGTGGCGCTTGTTAACCTTATTGACCCCTCTTAATACCTTCATAACCACAAACACCTCAACGTTCTAAGCGGCCGGCTGGGTGGTTGTCGTTCGTATGTACGAACACGTGGTGGTGGTCATCTTGGAATACAAATACAGCCTGCGGTGTTTGGTCATCGAGTGTATGGAACTAGAATCGGACACTTGATGACCATGTCCACAGATCAACAAGAAAGGAACAAAGTTCGGTAGAAACATCTCCCAGACCACAAGGACTATGGGAACGGATGCACGAACGACGACTTGCCTTATAAGTTGTATTTTGGTACTCCCGAAAGAGACTGACGGCACGGCCTGATTTCATGGAACTATTTTGGGCAGACGCCTTGTGTGCGGTCGGTCTAATCTATACCCCGGTACATTCAGGGGGTCTGAGTGATTTCCACATATGTTGGGCACTCAGACCCGGGCTACCCGGGGATATAGTACTTGAAGGGGTACCTCCTTGCTAAATTTATATTTTGGAGTATTTTTTATTATGCATGACCTGGACCTGAGAGGTAATGTAATTATGTGTGTGCTTATGTTGCTGTCCCCACTCTGGTCCAGTGGGGAATGCCCCTGGAATACGTCACCAGAAACCCCTTGCATAGGGACATGCATAAAGGGCCAACTGTGGCTCCATTAAAATCAGCTCTACTTACCCTCAACACAGAATCTTGTCTCTTTTTGCAGGGAACTACTATGCAACCTATACCTGCTTCTCTACTTCGATGACTACTTGGAATCCTGTAACACAACTCACACTTGGGGAAGGTCTCGGGCAATGGAAACCCCTCTACTCACCGGGGTGACCACTACAAAGCATATTTGGTTGCATGGGAGGAGTGGCATCAGTTCATGGTTAATCTCAATAAGGACACTACTAATCCCAACATACAGAATACAATTAAGTTTGGGATTTACAAAATTCAGTTTAGTTCTTGCTAAATAGGTCATTATTAGGCATCTCCTTTTTCTTTAAAGTTTTGGGGAAGAAATCTATCTTTAAAGACTTTACTATCAAGTAAATGTTAAAAGGGGATTGGGTTAAAAAAAAATTGCCTGTTCAAGATAACAGGTCCCCTATTTCATTTCAACTATTAGGTGATTTTGGTAAGAATTTGAGCTTCAATTGTAATGATTCTTTTGAGATTCAACAATTTACCACTGTGTTTGTTTTAGTCTTCTTTGGAGCTTTTAGAATTAGCAAATTAGTGTCTGCCAACAATTCTTTGTACACCTTCATGGAAAAACTGTAAACATTTTATTAAAACGATCAAAAACTGATCAGCAAGGAAAAGGGCTATGGGTTCAGTTGGCAGTTACTCATCATGAGACTTTATGCCCAGTTAAAATGGTCAACCTTTTTATTAAGCATTATGCCTAGGGTACTAGGTAGTTTTTTAATACATAGTTCAGGAATTCTTTTCTAAGTTTCAATTACAAAAAGTTCTTCAGTTAGTATGCAAACAGTACGGTATTCAAGAAAAAGGGATTACATCTCATTCATTTTGGATTGGTGCTGCAAAAGAGGCAGTATTACAAGGTTTGTTGAATGAGTTGGTTTAGAAAGTGGGGTGTTGGTCGTCAAACAGATACAACATTTATGTTGGACCTTAATGTCTGGTGAACATGATGAATTACTGTTTCTCTTTTCAGATAAATGACCAATTATAGTGTGGATTGTAGGCAGTGGTGTATTTAGGATTTGTGCTGCCCTAGGCAGGACGGTGCTCGGGCACCCCCTCCCCCCCTAATTTACATTTTTACCACCCCTTCCTGTCAAGGCTACACTTTGACTGACAGACGCTCATTCACTGACAGACGCACACACTCACTGATAGATGCATACACTCACTGACTGACACACACTCCCATATACACTGACAAACAATGACATACACTCACTGAACAATGACATACACTCACTGAATTGACACACTGATAAACAGACACACAGTATTACTCGGACACACACTGACAGACTCACACTCACTGACAAATGCACGCTCTTACTGACAGATGCACGCACTCACTGACTGACACATACACACTAACTGACCGACACATACACACTCACTGACCGACACACACACATCCACTTAGACACACACTCTTACAGACACATTCACTCACACACACACACACACACACACACATTCACATAGACACACACACTTACAGACACATTCACTCACACACACACAGTAATGTATTTAGTATCTGTGCTGCCCTAGGCATGAATTAACTCATGCACCCCCTAATTTACATTTGCCCCACCCCTTCCTGTCAATGACACACCTCTTCCTGTTAAACAACTAACACACACTTTGACTGACAGACACACTCTCAGATACACTGACAAACAAACACTGATTTGACTTAATCACTGACATACACACAATGATGCAGACACACACACTAACAGGCATACACAATCACTCAGACATAGACACACATATTCACTGACAGACACACACACACACACACTCACTCACTGACAGACAGCCACACAGTGACAGACACACAGACATACACACACACAATCACTCAGATACACACTGACAGACATACACACACAAAAGACCTTTTGGGGTCGAAACGTTGCTGTTGTGGTTCTTAATAAAGTACCTGTCTTGAACCAAGGAGTGCCTGGACCTCTATTATTTTATTAATTTTTGAAAAAACACTAACAGCCAGACATACACACTGAAACATACACCTCAAACATTAAGCAATTACCAATTACCAATTTTTTTGTTTAAATTCACCCAGCCTCCCTACCTTTGGTAGTGCTGGGTGGATTTTTTCTTACCTGGGGTTCCTTCTGACAGGAAGGGAGGCAGGCTGTTGTGCGGCTAACTAACAATCCAGGCAGGCGGGTGGCACTGGCGAGATAGCACTGATTAGTGAGCTGTCTCTGCTCAGCGCCCTCGCGTGCCACAGAGTGATGCCGGGAGCCGGAATATGAAGACACTGGTGAGGGAGCATTGCTTAATGAGCTGTCTGCTCAGCTCCCTCACGCGCCGCAGAGTGATGCCGGGAGCCGGAATATGTCTTCATATTCTGGCTCCCGGCATCACTTTGCGGCGCGCAAGAGATCTGAGCAGAGACAGCTCACTAATTGATGCTCCCTCGCCAGTGCCGCCCGCCTGGATTGTTAGTTAGCCACCAGGCTAACAAGGTATTTGCCTGGGCATTTGGGGGCGGCGTTTTTTGCCGCCCCCTGGAAAGTGCCGCCCAAGGTAAATGCCTTGTTTGCCTCATGGCAAATACGTCCCTGCACACACACACATACACACATTCACTTATACACACACACTTACAGACACACACACACATTTCCACCAACATTCACAAATTATAATTTTTTACATTTTATTTTAAATCCACCCAGCCCCCCTGGGAGAGCTGGAGTGAATTACTAACATGTGGACCAGTGGGGCTGCTGGGCGGGAAGGCAGGGGGTGGGCAGACTGAGTAGGCAGCGAGGGAGCTTTAATCTTCCTGCTCAGCTCCCTTGAGCGCCAATTAGTGATGCCGGGAGTCGGTCTGACGTCATATTCCGCTTCTGGCTTCATTAAGCGGCGTGCAAGGGAGCTGAGCAGGAAGAGCTCAGGTGAGCATGCTCCCTCGCTGCCTGCCACCTGCCTTGGTGGGGGGGGGGAGGGCTCAAAAGTTGCCAGTCAGCCAGCTTTTCAGCCCCCCAGGACACGAGACAAACAAGGGATCTGCCTGGGCGTTTGTGGCGGCTTTTTTTGCCGTCCCCTGAAAAGTGCCGCCCAAGGTAGATGCCTTGTTTGCCTCGTGTAAGATACGTCCCTGATTGTAGGTCATTCATTCATCGACTGGGCACATAGAAGAGCCATGGAGAGGTTGTATGGAGAGAATTTGAGTTATGCTGATGAGACTGTTTTAATATTTTGGGTTGGTGTAAGAGGTTGAATAAGGGATGATGTACTTAATGTGTTACAAAAATTTTATAAGGAATTTACATTATTTTTCACTACAGAGTTAATGAGAAGGATATTCCCAGATTCCTTCATCATTTGGTCAGAGATAGTCCCTAAGATGGCGTGGTTGCACCATGCGAGTGTTAAAGTTTTGAGGCGCAAGCTGAGTAGGCAGGGGTGTCACTGGGGGGGGTTAGAGGGGGTCATGCTCCCCCTACATCATGCAGTGCCCCCTTAAAGCCCCCAATTGAAATTAAAGTCGGGAGCACTGAGTCTCCCTTCACAAGCTGCAGCAGCAGTGCTATCACTGTGGAACTGTGTTCCACTCTTTTCCCACATGCGGCCAGAGGGGGCACTATACTGGGAGGACTTCCTCCAGGGTCATAGAGAAAAGTGCAGGGGACAGACATGGAGAGGCATTCAGGCAGCTGCAGGTGAGTGAGAGTCAGTGTCTGTGGTTCAGCGTGTGTGTGTGTGTGTGGGGGGGGGGGTCAATCTGTGTGTGTATGGGCATGGGGAGGGTTCGGTCTGTGTCTGGGGGGGCTCAGTCTTAGTGGGGGTCTGTTTGTGTGTATGGGTCAGTCTGTGTGGGGTGGATCAGTCTGTGGGGGGGGCAGTGTGTGTGTGTGTATGGGTCAGTCTGTGTGTGTAATACTCTCGGGAAAAATGTATATGGAACTTAACTGCAGGTGAAAAACCAAATTGGATACTGTCACTTTAAGAAAACATATTTTATTTAAATAAATTACTTTAACCTTGGCAGTCTTCTGAAGCAATAATGTTTTAAAATAATAATGCATTAAGAATGGGAATCTTGGTTAAGTATAACTTCACAAGAAAAATAGTAAAAGGCTGCAAATGAAAATAAGCAGTAAAGTCCATTAAACTTCAATATAAAGTTGACATAGCAGGTGATTTCTGTTGTACAAAGTAACAGTCGTTTAACCTGAAGAAATAAACTTGATAACGAAATATGCGGTATCTGGTATGCGAAGTGGTTGTAGTCATTTGACTCAAAGAATAATAATTAATATTTGAGTAATTTGGCAAATTACATTCAAAAGAGATAGCAAGGAGAATCCCAGAAGGCAGATTTTTGTATTCCTTATCCCTCTCATATAACTTATGGTAAGAATCAATTAATAATTTCTATTGAAACAGCAGGGAAAGCTAGCCAATGGGAGCACAATATTAGTCTAGTAACACACTAATAATAACATTTAATAGTATGGTACATATAAATAGTAACGTAATCCACTATGTGAAGCAATGTAGAAATGTATAATAAAACCTTTCTACATATAGGTCAAGTTTAAAAGTCGACAATGTTATCCATCCAACACCAGCCGTTGGTCTTCATAGTATAAAATGCAGAAACATGTCTTTAAAAAAAAAAAAAAGGAATTGTATTCTAAAAATAAAATCAATATAATTGAATAAGTATTTAAAATCAAGTTTCACAGACGGCACAGAAGTGTGGGAACCTTCTGGAGTCTCACCACCCTCAGTCTTGATCCTATGCTGTTGCTGACTGTCAGAAGCTGGCTTGCAGACAGCTGCAGAGTCCTGTGTATCCAGTAGCTGAAGGGGAGATTCATAAATAGGAGCATACAGCTTAAAAGACTTATTAGGACTGTTCTGCTTATTTATGGTGTTTTAATTATTAAGGATTGTTACAATTTTCTTTATTTATTGACACAACTTATATACTTCCATTTGGTTTGTGTATATTGAAGATCTGAGTGTTATCATTGCAATTGTTACTAATTCATTGCACAACATTGTTTAGCATACCTACCACTGCTGCAAATTTCAAATTTTAAATACTGAGGTTTTAAATACACCTATTTTAGAATTGTAAGTGACAGTAACTATCTCCTATTTGATTTTTTTCTTTTTGCTATTCCTATTCTTTTCATTATTTTTTTCAGACTAAGGTGTGGGTTGATTTACTGGGATTTGAGGAGTTACACACTTTTCTTGAGACCACTATCTAAACCTTCCTATTTATCAGAAAGGAAGCAATTTCTTTTCTGGTGATTCTTTATTTTACTATTCATCAGTAGTTATGGTCTCTTGTATTTTTGGGGGCTTTAGAGTATCACTTGGCAATTCTGTGATTTTGGCTGTCACATATATTTAGTGGGTATGGTATCTTGATCAACATGTTTGATCTTTTTCCCTTCTTGATGCACATTCACTCTTAGGATATTCTAATTACACTACTCTATTCTGTATACACATTTTACACTTGGACCTTTTCTCCATACACTTTTATCACTTCTTTTTTTCACACTTGTTCTTATCACACTTATTTTCACTTTGGTTGTATTGTTGTGCTTATTCACATTTTTTCCACTTTTGTTTTACCTTCTCTTTTCTCAGCGCTCTATTCTTTTCATTTTACATTTATTCATCCCATATCTTTCTGCACAGCTAGATTCTGAATTTATTACTCATGTACTCTTTATTATAGCTCTTTTCTTGTGGTTCAACAGATAGTATGCTTTATGTATATGTGTGTATATATGTGGAAGGCATATGCCTGAAATTGTGGGAGGGGTTATTTGTCCCCAGTAACCCCTGCTTACCTGTCGTCGCCATTTTCAGAAGTTCCTCTGTTCTACTTCCGGTTCGCAAAGACTCTGACATCATTCCCACCCGTCGGCAGTTTGTACGAACACAACCATCCAAGTTACTTTTGTGCAATTTCGTGATTATTAAAAAACTAACACAGACGTCGCACGGACAGGCAAACTGTAAGTAGTTCGGTTATACGAACACATTTTATTTCATACATTAGTCTCATACATTTCGTATAAATGTTGTGTGTTTCTCCGTTCGGTTAAATAAAGGTTTCAATCTGCTTCATTCATGTGCTACTGATATTTTAATTTGTATGGGAAAGCATACAAACAGCATTCGTGGGTTCTCAGGTATTTTATATGTAAGCATTTCACATAATTATGTGCATTCCCAGCGAATACACACAGCATTATGCCGACCCCGCCCACCTTTTTGGTTTAAAAACGGCCACGCCCTCGCGACCTTTAACCTTTCATTTCACAACCTAATTTCTTCCCTCCCTCACATAAAAGTCTATTTCTTTTTATACCCCTCAGGTCATATGTGGGTTTAGTACTACCCTATACTATTAAAATATAAAAACGACTTTTTTTCACTATTTTAATATGTCCACCTATCATATGTATAACTGAAAGTCATGTGACTGCAGTCACATGGTAATGATGCCATTTTGGCGCCAATCTTTGAAATTCATTGCAAATTAGCTGCCTATATAATGTGAATAGCCAGGATTATTTACTCTACACTTGAAAAAGCCTACCGTTTGGCGAAACGCGTTGTGTATTTTTACTCTGTTTTATATTAAAGTATTTTGTTACTACCTTTTACTTTGGGTTAGTTCATTTACTTTATATGCTGCTGTTTTATCCTGGCTGATCTTTTCATCATCATTTTTAACAAGATCCAGTACTGCAAAAGAAATCCCTGGTGGGGATTATTCCACCTACGCTTGGTTCATAGAGCAGTGTGGCTGCTCTGAACACTGTAAGTACGTTTCTTTTTATCACTTTGTCATTTTTACATAAGGAAAACACTATGGGCCCTCTCTTGTGATTTTATTTTTCATAAGACCGGCACTACAAGCATCACTAGAGGAATATCCTACACGTGGGGAGTTTAAATACCACTGTATGCTGTTTTACTCAGAGCTGGTTATAGCTCTCTAAATTGTAAGTTGGCACTCTTAGGACCTCTGTGTTGTCTGTTGTTGCAGTACTACCTAAGTTATTGCACCATTGGGTTTTTTTCTTTTATATATTTTATATGCTGACGTCTGTCTCAGAAGTTTTAAAGAATCGTGTGGAGACTCCAATTGCCCAGTTATATCCTACATGTGGGGAGTATCAAATACCACTGTAAGCTGTTTTACCTAGAGCTGGGCTTAGCTCTAAAAATTGTAAGTTGGCATTTCTCTACGTCTGTGTTGTTCGTGATCCTCTCTACCATACGGTTTTGCACTATTGGTCCCCCCCTTCTCTGCTTTTGTGTTTCATATCCAACCACTGCGATTCCAAAGCGAGAACAGAAGAACATTTACTCAAGGTCTACACTGTACCTATAGAGACTTTCCTTTTTGTGTTATCGTTTTCGTTTATTTTATCCAGCGCACCCTGTATTTGTTGTTTTTTGATTTCACATAATTAGCAGGCAATACTAATTCGTATCAAGGTTCCGTTTGAGTATTTAATTTCTCTCCATTTCCTAGGAAATTTGTTTATCTTTCATATATTACACAAGGTCAATGCACTGGGTTTCAAGCATTACTGTTCGGCTATTATTTAGGTGAATTTTAACTATTCATAAGTTTAATTTCCATTAGAGTGTTACATTTATCTCCATCCATAATATCTGCCGGCTTAGTCTCTGTCATTTCAATATGTTCACATAATTCATTCATATGTATATTTCACAAAATTAAAAGACTTCATATAATTCTATTCTCATTCTCTTATGTGGATTTCAGGTCGAATTTTCTTTTATTATTATTATTTATTCGGTTATATGCCTGTATAAAAATATTTTCATCTAAAAAGAAAGTAGTTAAATTAATCAGAACAGCATTTTTGAAACTCAAATTATGCCAGTTCTAGTTAAATAGATTAACGTTTTTGTTTTTTTTCCCCTTCCCTCCAAAATAATATGATTACAGGCATTGGTATACAGTCATCCAGTTATAAAACTTAACTCAGAGATTATATAAATAGATAGGTCTCTAGTTAACTCTCTCCCTATCCCTTCATTTTTCATTTTATCTGTTTATAACAAAGGACTATTAATAATACAAGTTCCGGCTTTTGTTTCCCTCCATAAATAGTTATTAAAGTTTAATATGCTTTCCAAGGGCAAGTCCAAGCTCTCCCTAAATAACCTAAATAACAAAAAATGGTTTGTATTTTTTTTTCCTCCTTCTATCCTTTTTATTCTCGTTAAAAGTTTCTCTCATCTGTTGGTACAATGTACTTCTCATAGTATCTAGCAAAATCTCACGTCTACAACTACTTCTGGGGGCTAAGGTTATAACTCATTCATTATAATATCTTTAAGGAGCACATGGGGGTCATCTTATCAAATACGCCCTACCAGTTCATTAGCAGGTACGTGTAAAAGAAAACAAAAATAAAAACACTAGCAATGAAGTAACCTTTTATATAACTCGCCAATTAGGAATAATTTCTTCATTGGCCTCTTTGCCTTAAGTTGAGCGGTGCCGCAAGGCCAACTCCCATCCAAACGCTCGGAAGTACAAGCCCAATGGCCCAATGCACAGTTAGCGCCATGCATTGTGTCATAGTCAGGGCCCACCTGTCACGGCCAGTCTATCTTAAATCTGGTAAATGTCACCGAGAGGCCAACACTTACGTCTGTGGAATCAAAAAAAGCCACCACGAACCAAATCATAGGTAGAGCCTCTCAAAGCCACTTGTCAATTAGTTAGGATGTCACCTGTCACCTAATTAGTTGGAATAATATAATTTCACCTCTGGACATTAAATCTAACTAGCTCGGTTACTTCATACCTATCAGGATATCATAATAACCAAGTAATTTACTTCACACCCATAGCATGTCTAACGCTTCACTACAAGAAGATGGCCTGTCGCTTACCAGCCCCCCGACCAGATCTAATTCCCAGACGAGGCGAACCGTTGTAGCCAGCCCAGCGTCCAGCTACAGATCTTGGACAATTCCAAAAATTACTGCTGAACTTAAAAGAAAGAACATTCCCTTTCCTGCCTCAGCCAGGAAAGTTGAACTTTTCTGCTTGTTAAACACGCATAAAGATAATGAAAGGCCTGTCCCTAGTTCTGAATGTAATATCCAAAACAGTTTGTCAGAACTGCATAACATGGTATCCTCTCTAGTGGCTTCTGTAGCCATTATTAACAACCGATTGGATAATCTGGAATCCACTAACCAAACAATCATCCCGGATGTCTAACTTCCCGTAGCTCAGCCAGAACCAAGCAAAGGAGGTAACTCTAATCCTCTACCCGCTAAAAGTACGAGCATCATTAATCCAGTACATCTCATTCCACAAAATTTCAAAGATAAAAATATTCAAGAATTTGTTTTAGCTTTTGGATTATATAAGGACGTTATTTGCTCTTCTTTTCCCCACTGTAGAGAGGAACTAGATTTACACTTGCACAAGCTAGTGAACCTTGCTTATAAATGCGAAGGCTATGCGTTCTACAATTATCATAAGTCACTGGCTGAATTCAATACTCCTACTGACTGGGGCCAATTAGACACAGAATTGTTTTGTAGACATTTTGCAGGACTTAAAATACCAGCTTGTGCAATATGTTCCTCAGCTTCATATACGGTAAATTTCTGTCCCAACAACATTGCTTTACCTTCCACTAGCAATGCCAACTAAGAGTTTCAACCAAATATGACTCAGAGAGAGTTGAAAGATAAATTAAGCAGGCCATTTTTCTAGGGAAAGCTCAAGTGTGTAATAATTTCAATGCGGGGGGATGTAGTTACAGCACCTGCAGACTTCTTCATGTTTGTGTCCAAATAAATTGTTCCCCCAAAAAATCATTAACTCCAATGCCCTACCCAATTTGCAACGTTACTTGACTGATAATCCTTCTTCAAATCTTGTCGACTTCCTTGCCTCTGGTTTCTCCAATGGGTTTCACACTGGCTTTCCGCACTTACAGACCCGACTGGTCTGCCGGTACTCCTCAATAAAGACATTGAGAATGGTTTTATTATAGGGCCCTTCACTACCCCACCATTCACTTCTTGGAGAATGAACCCTCTAGGCATAGCTACAGGTAAATTTAATAACAAATAGAGACTCATCGATTTCTCAGCACCTCACTCTTCCAGTACCCCTAATTTAAATGCACTAATACCATCAGAAGATTTCTCTTTATAATATGCAAAATTTGACGATGCCATACAAGCTATTATTAACTTTGGCAAGGCAACTTGGTTAAGCAAAACAGACATGACAAATGCTTTTAAACTACTACCAATTCATCAATCACTCTGGCATCTGCATGGCGTTAAGTGGGAGGATAAATACTATTTCGCGACAAGACTGACCTTTGGTTCCAAATGCAACCCAAAAATCTATTTTCACAGAGACCTTGACCTTGACCTGGCTCTTACTTAACAAAAGCAAATGTCCAGTAGTGATTCACTACCTTAATGATTTTCTCTCCATTGAACCACACTACTACACATCGTATAGTTTACAACACACGCTTTCTCTATTTAAGGATTTGGGAGTTCCGGTAGCCCCAGACAAAACAGAAGGTCGCAGCTTTGATCTAACTTTACTGGGTATCACGCTAAATTCATTATCCATGCCAGCTAGCATGCCTCGGGAAAATGTAGACAGGATTTTAACCTGTATTGAAGTCTTCGCCACTTATGGGTCTTACACCAGGAAGGAATTACAGTCACTTTTAGGTTCACTTAACTTCGCTATGACGATTATTCCTCAAGGAAGATCTTTCATCTCTAGAATACTCTCTCTTCTACACGGTCTCCCTGACAACGACTCTAGAACTATTTTAGTAAACTGTGCGATGTGTAGTAGCTAGGGCTAGGGCTGACCTGAGAATGTGGCATCTCTTTTTATCCTCTTGGCTTGGCAGGTCCTTATTTGTTCCCCCCATCTCTGACGAATCCCCTGTAATATGGACTGACGCAGCAGGATCCATAGGTTACACTGCTATATTTGGCCTCAGGACTGTTTGACATCTTCTAAATAGTAGCTGCAGCCCACATATGGGGCAAAGAATGGAAAGGTAAAGCAGTTAGGTGCAACTTAGCGGTTTGTAACATTATTAACAAAGACCTCTCTCAATCCCTTACTATAATGAATTTAGTAAGGAAACTTACCTGGTTAGCAGTTAACCTACAGTTTTGTGTATATTGTTTATATTGTATCCACATACCAGGCTGTGGGGGTCATCGGGCACCCCACCTGGGTACCTCCGTTGAAGGATGCTCCTAGCGCTTCCTGAGGACTCCAAGCACTGCAGCAGACACCACAACCACCGAACCGGAGAAGCATACAAATGTTCTCAAGCATATGAATGCTGTAAACATCTGAACAGGAAAAGCATACAATCAGCATACACTCCTGGCAATCAGCATACAATCCAATTCCCCCAATAACGAGACAACACTTTTTGAGGTCAAGCAGAACTGACTGTACTGGCACATAGAAAAAAAAATAGGAGAGGAATACTGATCACAGGGGATAATAGAGCTGCACACCTGAGGGGAAGGGTTACCCTCAAACCCTTCAAAGAATGGAGAGAACAAGATACAAAGACAGGGTGCGCTAAGTAGGACAATGAGAGATAATAAACAAAAATCAGCAATAATATAAAGAGTCTCTTAAAGTACAGTGAAGACCTGGAGTGTATATTCTTCAGTCCTTGCTTTGAATCCTCAGTGGTAAATATGAAATACAAAAGCAAAAATAGAGACCAATAGTGCAAAACCATTTTAGGAAAGCTGGATCACGAACAACATAGAAGTAGAGAAGTGCCAACTCACAATTTAAAGAGCTATGCCCAGCTCTAGGTAAAACAGCATACAGTGGTATTTAATACTCCCCACATGTAGGGTATAACTGGACACTTGGAGATGTATCCTCAAGACTTCTTGCAGCATTCCAGATAAGCGTCAGCATATAAAATAGATAAAAGGGGGAAACCCAATGGTGCAATAATGTAGGTTAACTACAACTACAGACAACACTGAGGTCCTAAGAGTGCCAACTTACAATTGGGAGAGCTATAACCAGCTCTGAGTAAAACAGCCTATCTGTGGTATTTAAACTCCCCACATGTAGGATATCCTTCTAGCGATGCTTGCAGTGTCGCTCTTATGAAATAAAATCACAAGAGAGGGCCCATAGTGTTAACCGTATAAAAAATAGCTGTAAAAGGTCAAATGAAACGTACTTACAGTGTTCAGAGCAGCCACACTGCTCTATGAACCAGGCGGATGTGGAATAATCCCCACCAGGGATTTCTTTTGTAGTACTGGATCTTTAAAATGAAAAAAATCAGCCAGGATAAAACAGCAACAAATAAAAGTAAGTGTGCAAAATACTTTTATTGGATTCTTATAAAAACACAACGCGTTTCGCCAAAAACAGGCTTTATCAAGTGTAGACAACTGATCCTGGCTATTCACCTTTTATAGGCAAGTAAAATGGCTAAAATTTGAGGGGGTAACAAGCTCCTCTCCCTTACACACTTTCAACTGCTGGGGAGGGGAGACACTGCTCTCCACTCTCTGCATTTCACACTGCCGATGGGGAAAGGAGACATGGCTCTCTATTTCCTGCAAATCAATCTGCCGCTGGGGATCTGGGCTGACCGCCCAGCATCCCTGTAGCTTACCCTGCCGCTGGGGAGGGAGGACACTACTCTCCTCTCCTGGCAAGGTACACTGCCGCTGGGGAGAGGAGATGATGCTCTCTACTCCCTGCACTTCACACTGCCGCTGGGGATCTGGGACGACTGCCCAGCATCCCTGTAGGGCCGGTAGAGAGACCGCCGTCCCATCTCCACCTGCCATCTGTGGGTCTTCCCAGGACCAGTCTAGGAGGTCTGGTTCTGCTTGTTGGGTAGGTTGGGGCTGCATGAAGCTGAGCAGGTGTTGGTAGTCCTGCTCCAGTTCCCACTCCCTTGTTACCAGGTGGGTCATGTCTTTGCTCACCTCGCATTCGTCAGCCCAGACATACATGCCCATCCGGTAGTCGTAGATGTCCCAAAACCTAGACCCCTCCATTCTGCCAAGATCAATGTTGTCCCCCAAGGCATCCCATAATAAACCCGGGCCATCATAATCATCCCCCTCCAGTAAGTCGTGCTCGGCCGTCCAGGGGATAAGTTGAACGGTATGCCACCAGAGGGCCTGGTATGCGTTGTCTAGCCAGATCTCTCGCCATACCAGGGTCTCTAGTCTTGTCACCCACTCATCCAGGGGCTGCTCTCCCAATAGATACATCCGCATCGCCACACGCTTCTGTAGCCGCTGCTCATCACTGGGGAGACTCTCACCTCGCCGCCACTGGGCATCTTCCAGGGCATCATACCAGAGTTCCTTTCTGTCTGCATCCCTGTAGTCCGCGGCCGCCTCCTCCTCCTCATCATGGAACGCTGTCTGAAAACTAGCCGATTCCATCCTGCTGTAGCCAGGGGCGCTGTACAGATACTAGCGTTGCCCTCAATTTGTAACTCCAAACGCTACCAGTGTCTCCGGGCTGCTTCTCCTCGCACTAGGACGCCATCCCATCGCTTGCCACCGCTTGCCAACGCTTGCCCCGACTGGGTACCTCCGTTGAAGGATGCTCCTAGCGCTTCCTGAGGACTCCAAGCACTGCAGCAGACACAACAACCAGCGAACTGGAGAAGCATATGAATGCTCTCAAGCATATGAATGCTGTAAACAGCTGAACAGGAAAAGCATACAATCAGCTTACACTCCTGGCAATCAGCATACAATCCAATTCCCCCAATAACGAGATGACACTTCGTTTTGAGGTCAAGCAGAACTGACTGTACTGGCACATACAGCCTCTTTTATTCACAATCCACTAACATAGCACTGCCCACAGGGTTTTGAAATACAACCAATCAATCCGTACAATACACACAGACACTCCCACACAAAATCCTCCCCTCTGCCTGTGATATGATTACTGAACACAATGGGTAATATAATTATCACAGGCAGAGAAATACAGTTTTTTACAAAACATATCACAGGGACCCCAAAACATGCAATAACCCCATAAAAATCCTCGGAACCGGGGGATCTGGGTGAACCACATATCCAAAATGCACCCAGATCCGTTCAGTAGTTAGGAAGATACGGTTTAATGCAGATTCCACAGAACATATACAAGCTATATGAAAAATAATTACTGTATAATGTGTCCCCTGTTGTATAGTTTAAAACTACTGCACGATGTCTTTGTGCACCAAATACCGGCGAGATGGCACCGTGTAGAAAAGTCAAAACAGTGTCTGTGAGTTAAAATGGCCGCCATCCATTGTTCTCACCATGTGCTTCATCCATTGTTCTCACCATGTGCCTCTGATACATGAAATGGTGGCCACCCAGTAACTCCACAGTATGTCCCCAGATGGTTCTTAAAGGGCCAGTAGCAGCATAATAAAATACAACATGTCCAAATCAGTTCCTAGAAGGGCCATAGTATCAGGGAAAGAGGCTGGCAAGCAGTCCTCTCCAGGCACAAGTGGCGGGGCTGGTTCCACCACACAGGCATTCTGAATAACGCAGCTAACGCTCTGTCACGTTCTAAATTACAGGAATTTTTCAGACTACATCCTACAGTGAACGTTCAGCCCAAAGAACCTCCGCAATTCAAAGACCTAATAATGCTTTAAATATGCTGTTAAAACACAGTAGATCACAGTAGTTTGTCAATTAACACAAAAAAAGCTTACGCTAGAGCAAATGATCTGTTTAAACTGTTTGTGTGTGACTTTAATGTAATAAATGTTTTTTTGTGTAGAAACTATGGTTGCATTCACAGCTGTTTGCCACATCTCTAATACAAACTCTAATCTTATCTTCATATCCGGTCAAAAGTGTTCTGAAAGGTATTCAGAGACTAAAATTTCAAAAAACCCTTAACAGACGTCCCATAGACAGTAACATCTTTAGGAAAATCTCTGAATTATTAGATAATAACCCTTTCGACAATCCCACTAATCTGATAATCAACTCAGCTGTATATTTGGCATTTTACGATTTCTTGAGACAAATAATTTTCTGTGGAGAAAGCATCGGACTTTAAGTCATGCCTTAAGCAAAAATACTTAAAAGTATATTCTGTCAATCCCTCATACCAAAACTAGCCAGAAAGGCCCCCAGGAGAAATTAAGAATTATCCTACATTTTCCAAATGGTGTCCAGTACAAACATTGGACAATTTAACCCCTTAACGCCGTTACGGCGTTCTATGCCGTCGCGGCTTTAAAGGGCTTTAAAGCCGTTGCGGCGGCATAGAACGCCGTAACGGCTTGCAGCCCCAGGAGCAGAGGTGTACTCACCTCCGCCGCGATCCTCTTCTGGGGGGCTGTCTGAGAGCCCAGGCAGCCCCCCTCCGGCAAATGAGGCCCCCGGGGGCCATGTGATCGCTCTCAAAGAGCGATCACATGGCCCCCTATAGCTGGCTATGGATCTGCCAGCAGGGGGACTGTTTAAAATATTAGACAGTCCCCCTGCTGGTAGGTAGTGTAAAAAAATAAATATTAAAATGTTATAAAATAAATTAAATGCCTTTTTATATATATATAATATGTATATATATTATATATATAATATATATACATATTATATATATGTAACGTCATACGTAATGTATTTTAATATTAATATTAGTATATATATTAATATTAAAATACACTTAGAATGACGTTACATATATATAATATGTATATATATTATATATATAATAGATCTACATATATATATTATATATATATACGCATAATTACAATAATAAATAAATAAAATAATTAAATAAATAAATAAAATATTGAAACAAAATATAAAATAAATTATATATTCATATGTAATTTCATTCTAACTGTATTTTGTTATTAATATATATATATTGGAAACAGAATACACTTAGAATGACATTCTATATATATCTATCTATATATAAAATACAAATAACCGCAAATATATATAGAGAGATAAATACATATAATTACATAAAAGATTACATTAGTATACACGTAGAATTTATATACCTATAAATGCATATATATTAAAATTCTACGTGTATATTTAAGTAATTTTTTAACATAATTATGTCATTTGATTAATTAAAATTTGATTGACATGCCTGACAACACAGGGAGAAAGTGCAGAGAATTTAATTCGCATGCACTATATTAGACCCTGTAACTCTCCAAGACACCATAAAACCTGTACATAGGGGGTACTGTTTTACTCGGGAGACTTCACTGAACTCAAATATTAGTGTTTAAAACTGGTAAATTGTATTACAACGATGATATTTTAAGTAAAAGTGACGTTTTTTGCATTTTTTACAAACAAACGGCACTTTTATGGACTATATTATTGTTGTAATATGTTTTACTGTTTTAAAACACTAATATTTGTGTTTAGTGAAATCTCCCGAGAATAACAGTACCCCACATGTACAGGTTTTATGGTGTTTTGGAAAGTTAGAGAGTCACATATAAGGCTTGCATTTCATTTTTTTGACATTGAAATTTGCCAGATTAGTTATGTTGCCTTTGAGACCGTATGGTAGCCCAGGAATAAGAATTACCCCCATGATGGCATACCATTTGCAAAAGTAGACAACCCAAGGTATTGCAAATGGGGTATGTCCAGTCATTTTTAGTAGCCACTTAGTCACAAACACTGGCCAAATATTAGTTTTTTGCTTTTTTCACACAAAAACAAATATGAACGCTAACTTTGGCCAGTGTTTGTGACTAAGTGGCTACTAAAAAAAACTAAACATACCCCACGTTCAATACCTTGGGTTGTCTACTTTTTCAAATGGTATGCCATTATGGGGGTAATTCTCATTCCTGGGCTACCACACCGTCTCAAAGGTAACATTACTAATCTGGCAAATTTCAATTTGAAAATGGAACGTTCTATATCTGACCCTGTAACTTTCCAAAACACCATAAAACCTGTTAATGGGGGGTACTGTTGTACTCGTGAGACATCGCTGATTACAAATATGTGCATTTTGTTGCCGTAAAACCTAACAGTATTATGACATTTACAGCTAAAATGTGAGGCGGAACTACAAATTTAAAAAAAAAATTCAAATTTCTCACAGTTTTTTTTAATTTTATTCATAATAAATTGTTTCAAATACAAATATTTTATATGAAATGAAAGCCCTGTTTCTCCTGAACAAAATGATATATAATAAGTGTGGGTGCATTTAATATGAAAGAGGGGAACTACGGGTGAACAGACATATAGCGCAAATTCCAGTTTTTGTTTACGTTTTGTTTTGATCAGAACGTGTACTATTGACTCCGTCCTGAAGGGGTTAATTAAAATTCAGATCATAAAAAAAACACTGATTATCCACTATTCTCTTGAAGGGAAACCTCTTACCACCAAACAACTCAAGCTATAGATACGCACACAATTACTTAGACTTGGCCTGAATCCAACCTCCTTCTCAGGTCATTAATTCCGAATTGGAGCAGCCACAGTAGCTTCCAGTAATCATGTTCCGACACATATCATTAAAAATATGGGACACTGGAAATGCTCTGCATACAACAGGTACATTCCAAACCCAGAGAAGTAAATTTTGACTTGCTTTCCATAATATGTCTAAATTAACGTTACTTGTAGAATAAATAAAAAAGAAAATCATAATTTTTTGCCCTCTTTTTGCAGGTCTAACCTCTCATCAATTTCAGCACAACTCAACCGACTTTGTTCTTACCAAATTACATTCATTTAATCATACGCAGGGGCATATTAGCCGCGAGGCAAACAAGGCATTTGCCTTGGGCGGCATTTTCCAGCGCCCAGGGCAAATGCCTTGTTAGCCTTGCGGCTAACTGACATGCCGTCTGGGTGGGCGGTCTGCTGGGCAGTGCTGGCGGGCGGCTAGCGAGGGAGCACTTCCTCTGAGCTGTCTGCTCAGCTCCCTCGCGCGCCGCAGAGTGAGGCTGGGAGCCGGAATATGATGTCATATTCCGGCTCCCAGCCTCACTCTGCGGCGTGCGAGGGAGCTGAGCAGACAGCTCAGAGGAAGTGCTCCCTCGCCAGCCTGCCGCCCGCCAGCACCGCCCGACCGTCCAGCAGCCACTGGACCACCAGGGAGAAATAGGACCACCCCAGCATTCCCAAAGGTAAGGAGGCTGGGGGGGGGGGGTGTACATTTAAAAAAAAAAATGTGTTAAATATGTGAGTGAGTGTGTGTGTGTGTCTGTCTGTTAGTGTGTGTGTGTGTGTGTGTGTCTGTCTGTTATTGTGTGTGTGTGTGTCTCTCTGTTAGTGTGTGTGTGTGTGTGTCTGTCTGTTAGTGTGTGTGTGTGTGTGTTTCTGTTAGTGTGTGCGTGTCTGTCTGTTAGTGTGTCTGTGAATGTCTGTTAGTGTGTGTGTATGTATGTCTGTTAGTGTGTATGTCTGTTAGTGTGTGTGTGTATGTATGTCTGTTAGTGTGTGTCTGTTAGTGCGTGTGTGTGTGTCTGTTAGTGTGAGTGTGTGTGTATCTGTTAGTGAGTGTGAGTGTGTCTGTAAGTGTGTGTGTGTTTCTGTTAGCGAGTGTGTGTTTCTGTTAGCTAGTGTATGCGTATCTGTAAGTGAATGTGTGTGTATTTAGAAGGCGGGGGGGGGGAAGGGTTGGGGTGGTGCGGGCGGGGGGAAGGGTTGGATGGGGGTGGCACAGGCGGGAGGGGGGCGCCTGAGTTTTGTCCTGCCTAGGGCAGCACAAAAGCAGGGTACACCACTGATCATACGTCCCACTATTATCCTGTACACAAGTGGAAGGCCTATGCCTGAAATTGTGGGAGGGATTATTTGTCCTATTTAAACCCAGTAACCCCTGCTTACCTGTCATTGCCGATTTCGGAAGTTCCCCTTCCACCTCACCCTCTATTATTTCATATTAATTTATCCAGATGGGTCCTCTTTTTTGCAGGTCTAACCTCTCGTCGGTTTCCGCACACCTCAACCAACTTTGTTCATATCAAATTACATTAATGTAATCATACATCCCACTATTATCCCGTACACAAATATATATATATACACACACACATATATACACGTTTTATAACTGCCCCCTACTTTTGTCCCTGGCCCCTTATGTGTTATTATATATTCTCTGTTTATTTATGTTTATTCATGGAAAGGGTATATGTTAGTGTATGTTAAAATTAACCCCTGCAGTGCACAAGATCATGTGATGTTGGAACGTGTGTGCGTGGCATCAACGGGACCACGTGCACATTCACGATCGTCAAAGATCAAGAGGACTTAGTAAGTCTATACAAAGCTTTGGCCCGCAGCAGCCGTCATCACCAATGCTTACAGAGCCACCTGCTGCTTGGGTTAGTAGACCTTGGTGTTCCAACAGTCTTGTGTGAACGAGCCATTATGAGGTGTGCCTGGCAAGTTGGAGACTACGCTCAGACATAAGCAAGGCAGGCCAGCTAAATCCACCAACATGAATCCTATTCTAATGAAAATTGGCATATATATTTAAATTTTTAGGACTGGTTACATTTATTATTTAATAGATATTTCCCGTTTATGAAAAAAATGTAATCAAAATTTGGGGTAATATATTCTGACTTAATAATATAGCTATGTATACAAAATGAAACTTTTTCTCGAATACTCACCATTGTACTTGGTTTATATGCAGGGCCAGATTAAGAGCCCAGTTGGGCCTGGTGCTGACAATTATGATGGGCCTCATTACAGAATCTTATCAAACAAAAACAGTAAAACAATCATGCCTCCCATGCGTCATGTACCTGATGGAGATGGTGTTAGAGGGAAACTCAAAAGATGGAGCTATAAGAAAACACATACTCTATGCTAATCTCTCTAATTTATGCTTTCATTTTTCAAGTAAATCCATACACCCTAACAGCAGTATTCAGTGAAGCAGGAAGTCAATGGGCAGGGTAAAAGGGTGTGCCACGGACGCAACTCACGTGACCAGAACTGCCAAAATGGGTGAACATGCCCAAAAAGGGGGCTTGTCTGTCCAAAGAATTGGAAGGCCAGCCTGGCATGAATGCATGTAAGGCTGCCTGCCAATCATGCAGGCTGTCCAACTAAGGGCATACTATGCAGGCAGCACCCTGAGCTGACATAAATGCATCAAATGATGCGCCTACTCCACGCTTTCCACGCACAGTCCCCTAGTGTCCCAGTGTCCCCATTTCGCCCAGTATCCCCATGTCTCAGTCTGTCACTAGGATACAAAGGGACACTGTGAGACATGGGGACACTGAGAGACCCAGGGACACTAAGACATTTGAAGACACTGGGAGATATAGGGGCACTGAGACACTTGGGGACACTGGGAGACATGGGGGTACTTGTGGATACAGACATGGGGATACTGAGACATTTGGGGACACTGGGCAAAATGGGGACACTGAGACACTAGGGACACAAACATGGGGACACAGACACTGGGAGACATGGGGACACAGACATTTGGGACACTAAGACACTAGGGACACTGAGACATGGGATCACAGATACTTGGAGACTAGGGGACACTGGGGGACATGCAGGGCCCTTGTGCACATGGGGACACTGAGACATTTGGGGACACAAGGGACACGGAGAGACATGGGGACACAGACACTATGAGACCTGTGGACAATGGGAGACATGGGGACAATGAGACACTAGGGACACTGGCTGGGAGACATAGGGGCACTGGGAGACATGGGGACACTGAGACACTATGGATACTGGCTGGGAGACATGGAAAACTGGGAAACATGCATGGGGACACTGAGACACTAGGGACACTGTGAGACATGGGGACACAGACATTGGGAGACTAGGGGAAACGGGGAGCCATGGGGACACTGAGACACTAGGGACACTAGCTGGGAGACATGGGGACACTGAAACACTAGGGACACTGGCTGGGAGACATGGGGACACTGTGTCCCTAGTGTCTCCATGTCCCAATGTGTCTCTAAATGTCCCTATGTCTCTCAGCGTCCCCATATCTCCCAGTGTCTCAGTGTCCCCTAGTGACCTCCCTGTTGCCTTTCCCCCAATCCCTCACTTACCTAAGCTATTGTCTGTCTCTGCAGGCTGGAAGCTGCTGTCTGTACTCTCTGTGCTGTGTAGCTGCTCCCCTGTGGATCAGTGAGTAGAGAGAGGCAGGGATATGCTGTAACTTCCTATCCCTGCCTCTCTCCGCACCTGGCTGGTGCTGGTATTGCAAAGTAAACTCAGTTTAGACATTGAAAAATATCTGCATTTGTATTGCAGGTATTACTGCAATACTGGTACGGCCAGGCAGCCTCAAATACCGGTAAAATACCAGTCAGGTGGCAAACCTAAGAGTTGTGTGTAAAGAAAAAAATAAAAAGTTTTTTTTTTTTTTTTAAATGGGCCTATTCCATGGGCATGGGCCTGGAGCTGCAGCTCCATCAGCCCCTATGTTAATCCGGCCCTGTTTATATGTCCTGATGTAAGTCATCTGTCAGTATATTCATAAAATTAGATTTTCTCACCCCTCCTGGGTGGTATATTTTATTACCCATTCTTGGGTCCTCTACCAGAAGCCTGGGAATAGTATATATATA
The DNA here is from genome assembly GCF_036172605.1 of Pelobates fuscus. NCBI lineage: Eukaryota > Metazoa > Chordata > Amphibia > Anura > Pelobatidae > Pelobates > Pelobates fuscus. The sequence goes on from NC_086317.1 coordinate 222,543,338, forward strand.
TATATATATATATATATATATATATATATATATATATATATATATATATATATATATATATATAAATGTAGTATAACAATATAAAAAGCAGACAATAGTGCTCAATGTGATAAATACAGTAATAGATAAAAAGAAAAAATAGTCTACTCAAATTCAATAGAGCAGTAGCACCGCTCAAATATTAGTGCTTAGGTGGTATAATCCCCACCAGGGATATAATGTAGAGTAGATCCTCCAGGGAATGATCCTCGCCGGGGTATTTGTGTAAGGTAGGTTCTAGCAAGATCACACCAGAGATAACAGATTACACAGCATGGGCAGCAGGAGTACAAAGAATCAAGATAAACATTGGATCAAATTCCAATGTGCAAAACCTCAAATATATATAAAATATTTGTTTTTCCATTATTATGGCTGTATTATTCTTGCATATATTACTTTGCAGGCTTTAGTAATTGGCTGTTTTTTAATAGTCTATTTTTTGGTTCAGAAAAAAAATGTTAAGAGGAGAACAGCTTGTTATATTGGTGACTTTTACTGTCATTCTTTTAGCCTATGTATAATGAATACTCTGTAATCTTAACCTTGAGTGACCAATATTGTCTGCTTGCCATATTATTGTCAACGTTTGCTGCTTTAAAATAAAACAATACATAGTTTTTTTTGTCAAATTCATTATTCATCATTCATCAAATAGTCCTGAGGAAATGCACGTAATCTGCTCACGGAAATAAAAGCTTTTAACATAAAAAACCTCCATAGCTTGAAGTAAAAAGAAATGGCCCAAAATTTACTTTGCTTCTGTAATGTTGGGGATCTACATTATCTGCATGCTAGCAGCAAGGTCTGGTGCTGGCGTTCAAATTTTAGAAGAGAATTGAATATATTAAGCTGATTGTAATATGATATGTATGTACGGTATTTCAAGAGGTACATGCCATTTTATGTGGCCATTGAGCATGCGCAAAGGGTTCTGGTCTAAAAAGTGGTTAAAGTACTAAACTGGGCCAATTACCATGGAACCAGCAGGCACATTGCATTGGCTCCTCCCCTTTCACATTTTTTGTCACCATATTTTGGAATAGAATAGTTTCCTGGTTATTCTCTTCTTGGCCTTCAATTTGAAAATTCACTTTGAATTCTAACTTTAGTGAGTAATCATGTTAGTGATTTGAATTTTATAGTGAGTTTTAAATTTTATCCAAAATAGCCAACTGAAAGTAAAGCTGATGTTTAAATTTTTACAATTCAGCTATTTAGAGAGATGTTTTGCAGTGGTTATCTCTAAGAAGTGTGCAGAAATAGATATTATTAATTATTGTTTTTTGGCTTGATAAAGTTTCTTTGCAATAAAACGTGTAGACAACTTTGGTTGTTTAATACCTTCTGGGGTGAAAAATGCCTTGGACTTCATATCAATTAGGAGTTCCTGATTTTCATTATAGTTGATCTCTTTAGACTGAGCTTCTCAGAGGAGCATCAACTGTGTGAGTACTCCCAGTATACTTAGGGGGTGTGGAATATTCACTAAATGATTACCTTTTAAGTTATATATTAATGCTACGTGGGATAGGGATATCATTGGACATTTTTTAGACTGACTGACTTTCTACCTTAAAATGATGAGTCAAATTTCACTATTAACACCAGAAAAGCTGTATATCCCCTAAAAACGTCTACGTACAGGAAGGGGTGCCATTATAGAAGTACTGATTTTTCTTATATTGTAAGCATACAGGCAAGAGTCTTCTGTTCCTTTTTTAGCTGTATATGTTCATTATTTGCTTTTATTTCTTCTATTGCAAAGCACTGCAGAATATGTTAACGATATATAATTACCAAATAAAAATAGTAAATAATAATAATACTTTAAGTCAGAAGTTCTGGACAACCATCTGGACAACTTAAGGGGGGAGTACAATGGAACTATTAGTGGCTTAGGGACTGAGGGACTGAGGGATACATTAAATGAGAGAAAAAGTCCACTTGCTCAATTTTCCCACACCAGGCCATAATATTCCATCTCTCCTATCTCACAGTCTATCAAGCCTACCTGCAATAAAACAGAGAAAAAACAATGATAGTGCAGACTATCTAGTGCTAGGTGCAGCACTCACATTGCTCACTCAGATATATAGGGAATAGCACTCACATTTAATAGAGCTATAAACCAGCCCCGAGTAAACCAGTATGCAGTGGTACAATCCCCACTGAAAGATACGTTGCTCTATTGGTCAGTCTCTCAGCATGCAAATGTAGTATAAAAATATAAAAAGCAGACAATAGTGCTCAATGTGATAAATACAGTAATAGATAAAAAAAAAAATAGTCCAAGATTGGAAAATTCGCCACTGGTGCCCTGTGCTCTTCACAGATGAAAGCAGGTTCACACTGAGCACATGTGACAGATATGACAGAGTCTGGAGACGCCGTGGAGAACATTCTGCTGCCTCCAGTATGACCGGTTTGGCAGTGGGTCAGTAATGGTGTGGGGTGGCATTTCTTTGGGGGGCCGTACAGCCCTCCATGTGCTCACCAGAGGTAGCCTGACTGCCATTATGTACCGAGATGAGATCCTCAGACCCCTTGTGAGACCATATGCTGGTGCGGTTGGCCCTGGGTTCCGCCTAATGCAAGACAATGCTAGACTTCATGTGGCTGGAGTGTGTCAGCTATTCCTGCAAGACGAAGGCATTGATGCTATGGACTGACCCGCCCGTTCCCCAGACCTGAATCCAATTGAGCACATCTGGGACATCATGTCTCGCTCCATCCACCAACGTCACGTTGCACCACAGACTGTCCTGGAGTTGGCAGATGCTTCAGTCCAGGTCTGGGAGGAGATCCCTCAGGAGACCATCCACCACCTCATCAGGAGCATGCACAGTCATTGTAGGGAGGTCATACAGGAACGTGGAGGCCACACACACTACTGAGCCTCATTTTGACTTGTTTTAAGGACATTACATCAAAGTTGGATCAGCCTGTAGTGTGTTTTTCTACTTTAAGTTTGAGTGTGACTCCAAGTCCAGAACTTCATGGGTTGAAACATTTGATTTCCATTTTTTTATTTTTGTGTGATTTTGTTGTCAGCACATACAACTATGTAAAGAACAAAGTATTTCAGAAGAATATTTAATTAATTCAGATCTAGAATGCGTTATTTTTTGTGTTCTCTTTACTTTTTTGAGCAATATATATATATATATATATATATATATATATATATATATATATGCATATTACTGTTTGTTTTGTTTTGACTTATGTAAATCAGTGTGTGAATGCAGGTGTTTAATCTTGTGTTTATATGTATGCATTATTGTGAAAGCATGTAGATTTTTCTGTGTGAAAAAACATGTACTGTATATTTGCATTTTCATGTAGTGTGAAAGTGAGTTTATACGATTGTGTATGTTATTGGGGTTTTTGCATAAATGTTACGGTAAATGCAATTGGTGTTTGGTTTTGTGGATAATTGCATTGACTGCATGCTGCACACAGAAAACACAGTGTGGATGTAATCTGTAGAAGCCTGTATTAATGAATTTACATAATAAATAAGATAATATAAGAATATATGTAGTAGTATGGGAATGCATGTTGAAAGAACATTCCATTCCATTATAATTATTATTACTAACAGACAAGTATTTGTAACAAGACGAGCTGGACACACAGGAACAGATGGTGTTGAGGGTAGTGATTGTGATGTTTAGAGTGATTTGGTACCATTATCTTGAACAGATGGCCACATGCAAAGTGCACCTTGTCTACATGAAGAAGACCAACAAGAGGCCACCACGCTTTTCATTTCTGCAGCATCACTGGACAGATGTTTTGGTAAATTTTTACAGGACGACCCTTGCATGGCAGATCTTCTGACCTCACTTCACTCAGGACTTTCTCCATAGTCTAATAATGCTGAAGCCAGAGTATAACATCCCTTGCAGGGTCCTGTGGATCCTATGAGGGCTGGCGCTTCCTATAAGGCGAACTAGGCAGTCGCCTAGGGCGCCATATAGGAGGGGGCGCCCTGCGCCCCCATCGCCGGCCCTTTAAATTCTACAGCCGCCTGGCCTCACCTCCCCTTCCCTGTAGCATGGCCGAGCTCCTCTCCGGTCCGCGACCCAGCCGGACTGACAGGAATTGCACACTCAGTGTGCATTTCCTGTCAGTCCGGCTGGGTACAGGAAACTGAAACTCCTGTACAGTGGACCGGAGAGGAGCTCGGGCCACGCTACATGGGAGGTGAGAAGATTGGGGGGGGGGGGGGGGTGGAGAATATTACAGGGGGGGATTGCAGGGAGGGAGGGGGAAGATTACAGGGAGGGAGGGGGGAAGATTACAGGGAGGGAGGGGGATTACAGGGAGTGAGGGGGGAAGATTACAGGGAGGGGGATTACACGGAGGGGGGATATTGCAGGGAGGGAGGGGAAAGAATATTGCAGGGAGGGGGGATTACAGGGAGGGGGATAATATTGCAGGGGGAGACTGCAGGGAGGTAGGGGGGAAGAATATTGCAGGGAGGGGGGAGATTACAGGGAGGGGGGAATATTGCAGGGAGGGAGGGGGGGAGAATATTGCAGGGAGGGGGGGATTGCAGGGAGGGGGGGAGAATATTACATGGAGGGAGGGGGGAGATTACAGGGAGGGAGGGGGGAATATTGCAGGGAGGGAGGGGGGAGAATATTGAAGGGAGGGGGGAGAATATTGCAGGGAGGGAGGGGGGATATTACAGGGAGGGAGGGGGGAAGAATATTGCAGGGAGGGAGGGGAGAGATTGCAGGGAGGGAGGGGGGAATATTGCAGGGGGGAGGGGGGAAGTTTACAGGGAGGGAGTGGGGAGAATATTGCAGGGAGGGATGGGGAGAATATTGCAGGGGGGGAGAATATTGCAGGGAGGAAGGGGGGGAGAATATTGCAGGGAGGGAGGGGGAGATTACAGGGAGGGAGGGGGAGAATATTGCAGGGAGGGAGGGGGGGAGATTACAGGGAGGGAGAGGGGAAAAGCTTAAAGGGAGGGAGAGGGGGAAGATTACAGGGAGGGAGGGGGGAGTGAGGGAAATTACAGGGAGGGAGGGGGGGAAGATTACAGGGAGGGAGGGGGAGTGAAGAAAATTACAGGGAGGGAGGGGGGAGAAGATTACAGGGAGGGAGGGGGGAGTGGAGAAAATTACAGGGAGGGAGGGGGAAAGTGAAGAAAATTACAGGGAGGGAGGGGGGAGAAGATTACAGGGAGGGAGTGGGAGTGGAGAAGATTGGAGGGAGAAGAAGCGAAGATTACAGGGAATGAGGGGGGAGTGGAGAAGATTGGGGGGGAGAAGAAGAGAAGATTACAGGGGAAGGAGAAAAAGAGAAGATTACAGGGGGGGAGAAGAAGAGAAGATTACCGGGAGGGGGGGAGAAGAGAAGATTAGGGGGGGTGATAAGAGATTACAGGGAGGGAAGGGGGGAGAAGAAAAGAAAATGACAGGGGGAGGGGAGAAGATTACAGGAAGGGGGGGAGAAGAAGAGAAGATTACAGGGGGAGAAGAAGAGATTACAGGGACGGGGGAGAAGAAGAGGAGAACACTGGGAGGGGGGGAGAAGTGGAGAACATAGGGAGGGGGGAATAAGAGGAGAACACGGGGGAGAAGAAGAGGAGAACACGGGGGGATGAGAACACAGGGAGGAGGGTTGAGGAGAACGTGGGGGAGGGAGAAACCACTAAAGGAGGGAGGGGGTGGTGGAGAGACCACTAGGGGAGGGGGGTGAGGAGAGACCGCTAAGGGAGGGGGGGGGTGGAGGAGAGCAGAGACCACTAAAGGGGAGAGGAGAGACCACTAAGGGAGGTGGGGGGGGGAGAGGAGAGACCACTAAGGGGCAGGGGAGATCTCTAAGGCATGAAGGGAGAGCTCTATAGGACAGGGGGCAGGACAGGGAGCTCTTTCACACTACGCACACACACACACACACACAATGCATCCCTTTACACACAGAAACACAACATGCTTCCCTTACACACAGAGAAAACACAATGCATCCATTACACACACACACACACACACAATGCAACCCTTACACATAAAGACAATGCATCCTTTGCACATATACACAGAAACACACAATGCATCCCTTACACACACTGCTTCTCTTACACAGACACAGAAACACAATGCATCTCTTATACACACTCAACGAATCCCTTAAAGAAACACACACTGCATCCCTTACATACACAGAAACACACTTTGCATCCCTTATGCATACAAACACAGATTCACACAATGCATCCCTTACACACAACAAGAAACACACAATGCATCCCTTATACACAAACACACACTGCTTTCTATCCCTTACACAAAAACACACTGCTTCCACTACACACAAACACACTGCATCACCTACACAAACTGGTATCCCTATACACTACATTCCATAAGCACACACATTAGATTATCTACAGTAACACATAACACATCCCCTACACACTCCACTCCCTGTGAGCGAACTCAAGGGTGGAACATGTAGGTGGACTTATGGGTGGGCCTTATGGGCATACTCACCGTCAGGCCCTGGGGCCCAGACCTTGAGCTATGTAAGGGGCCCCAAAAAATGGAGCTGCTTCCCGTTCTCCCAGAACATTGAATTTTGTGACCACAGTTACAAACAGCCTCCAGAGATCCTGTTCTACACTAGACCAGTGGAGCCAGACTGCAGCCAGAGCCCATCACCATCCTCATCTGATTGTAAGTAGGCAATCTAGTATATTATTAGTGATACTAATCTCTAATTTACCTCACATTAAAGGGACACTATAGTCCCCAGAACCATTGCAGCTTAATAAAGTGTTTCTGGTGTCTATAGTTTGTCCCTGCAGGCTTTTTAATGTAAACACACACTGTGTGCAGCACTGGCGTTAGTTCATATGGCAGATCATATGGATGGGGCATTGCGATGTCACTGGGGGAAAGGGGGGTAGGTGGGGAGGAGGGGGGAGGGGGGGGCAAATCTTTATTTTGCCTAGGGCGGCAAAATTCCTTGCACCGGCCCTGGATCCTATCCACCTCCGGGCCATCAGATAGGTCAGGCTTCGAAGACCGCAGAAGTCCCAGCACCATCTCCCATAGGTCACTTTCACCGACCGCATCAGGCAAACTGTGGAGGCGCAGATTATTGCAACAGGACATGTTTGACAGGTCGTCCATTATTCCCTCCAGTTCCAGCACTAGGGCCTACAGATCAGTAGTATAGTCTGCCATCTGGTTGTGTGCCTCAACTATCTTTTTAACTAACTATTTAACAAGTCCTTGCACCAGGTAGGCTTTTAGTTGAACATGCTGGTTATGCTCATATTTCAGATATTGGAAGGGGGCCACCCTGATCCATCATATGTGCAGTAGGACTGGATGCTTCAGCATTGTTATGAGCAAATGCAAATATTGTACTTTGTCTTTAAGAGATATTGCAAACTGACAAGGTGTTAGAAGGGTTAATACGTATGTAGAGGTTTAGAAAAATACCCCTCTCTGACTCATTAGAGATCGTTTACCTAAAGCTGAAAGAAGCGAGGTGAATTGTTATCGTTGGAGGTTTGCCTTGACATGGCAAGTGAACTTACACTTGAATGGCCATTGGAGTGATACTAAATACCTCCAGTATTTAAATGTGCAAGTATTCTTTGTTTTTCATTGTATGCATTACTGCTGATGTGTACTATAATGATTGCTTCTGCCCAGTATTAGTGGGAGTTTGAGCCTGGGCAGGATTAACATAGGGGCTGATGGAGCTGCAGCTCCAGGCCCATGCCCATGGAATAGGCCCATTTAAAAAAACAAAAAAAAAAACCCTTTTTTTTTTTCTTTACACACAACTCTTAGGTTTGCCACCTGACTGGTATTTTACCGGTATTTGAGGCTGCCTGGCCATACCAGTATTGCAGTAATACCTGCAATACAAATACAGATATTTTTCAATGTCTAAACTGAGTTTACTTTGCAATAACAGCACCAGCCAGGTGTGGAGAGAGGCAGGGATAGGAAGTTACAGCATATCCCTGCCTCTCTCTACTCACTGATCCACAGGGGAGCAGCTACACAGCACAGAGAGTACAGACAGCAGCTCCCAGCCTGCAGAGACAGACAATAGCTTAGGTAAGTGAGGGATTGGGGGAAAGGCAACAGGGAGGTCACTAGGGGACACTGAGACACTGGGAGATATGGGGACGCTGAGAGACATAGGGACATTTAGAGACACATTGGGACATGGAGACACTAGGGACACAGTGTCCCCATGTCTCCCAGCCAGTGTCCCTAGTGTTTCAGTGTCCCCATGTCTCCCAGCCAGTGTCCCTAGTGTCTCAGTGTCCCCATGCATGTTTCTCAGTTTTCCATGTCTCCCAGCCAGTATCCATAGTGTCTCAGTGTCCCCATGTCTACCAGTGCCCCTATGTCTCCCAGCCAGTGTCCCTAGTGTCTCATTGTCCCCATGTCTCCCAGTGTCCACAGGTCTCATAGTGTCTGTGTCCCCATGTCTCTCCGTGTCCCTTGTGTCCCCAAATGTCTCAGTGTCCCCATGTCCACAAGGGCCCTGCATGTCTCCCAGTGTCCCCTAGTCTCCAAGTATCTGTGATCCCATGTCTCAGTGTCCCTAGTGTCTTAGTGTCCCAAATGTCTGTGTCCCCATGTCTCCCAGTGTCTGTGTCCCCATGTTTGTGTCCCTAGTGTCTCAGTGTCCCCATTTTGCCCAGTGTCCCCAAATGTCTCAGTATCCCCATGTCTGTATCCACAAGTGCCCCCATGTCTCCCAGTGTCCCCAAGTGTCTCAGTGCCCCTATATCTCCCAGTGTCTTCAAATGTCTCAGTGTCCCTGGGTCTCTCAGTGTCCCCATGTCTCACAGTGTCCCTTTGTATCCTAGTGACAGACTGAGACATGGGGATACTGGGAGAAATGGGGACACTGGGACACTAGGGGACTGTGCGTGGAAAGCGTGGAGTAGGCGCATCATTTGATGCATTTATGTCAGCTCAGGGTGCTGCCTGCATAGTATGCCCTTAGTTGGACAGCCTGCATGATTGGCAGGCAGCCTTACATGCATTCATGCCAGGCTGGCCTTCCAATTCTTTGGACAGACAAGCCCCCTTTTTGGGCATGTTCACCCATTTTGGCAGTTCTGGTCACGTGAGTTGCGTCCGTGGCACACCCTTTTACCCTGCCCATTGACTTCCTGCTTCACTGAATACTGCTGTTAGGGTGTATGGATTTACTTGAAAAATGAAAGCATAAATTAGAGAGATTAGCATAGAGTATGTGTTTTCTTATAGCTGCATCTTTTGAGTTTCCCTCTAACACCATCTCCATCAGGTACATGACACTTGGGAGGCATGAATGTTTTACTGTTTTTGTTTGATAAGATTCTGTAATTAGGCCCATCATAATTGTCAGCACCAGGCCCACTGGGCTCTTAATCTGGCCCTGGTTTGAGCGCAGGACTTATTTTTGTATTACTGTAAAATAGTACAGTATTTAGGTTAAGGTAAAGAGGGATCTTAAAGGGACACTTAGTCCCCTGAACAACTTTAGCTTAATGAAGCAGTTTTGGTGCATAGAACATGCCCCTGCAGCCTCACTGCTTAATCCTCTGCCATTTAGGAGTTAAATCCCTTTGTTTATGAACCCTAGTCACACCTCCCTGCATGTGACTTGCACAGCCTTCCATAAACACTTCCTGTAAAAAGAGCCCTATACAAGAGCCTCCTGTATGTGATTAAAGTTCAATTTAGAGATTGAGATACAATTATTTAAGGTAAATTACATCTGTTTGAAAGTGAAACCAGTTTTTTTTTTCATGGAGGCTTTGTCAATCATAGCCAGGGGAGGTGTGGCTAGAGCATAAACAGAAACAGAGTGATTTAACTCCTAAATGACAGTGAATTGAGCAGTGAAATTGCAGGGGAATGATCTATACACTAAAACTGCTTTATTTAGCTAAAGTAATTTAGGTGACTATAGTGTTCCTTTAAGTATCAGTGAATAATCATTAAAAAACTGTACAGTTTTAGGTTAGAGGAAATTAAAGAGAGTTGTTGTGGCTAAGATGTTTAAGATGTTTAAGAATTATGGGACTTAGGGAGGTGCCTGCAATGCATTTACACTCCTATGCAGAAGTGGTTATTGGGGTGTTTAGCAAACATACCTGCCTGTGCTTATTATGGCATACCAACCTGTGCTTATTTTTTATACTAAATATATAAACAAAGGTATTTTAGATTTACTTTAATCTTACTAGCAGGCAGATATGTAACAGTGTTGCTTTCCATAGAGGATGATGGATCTTTCATGTTGAGGCATCAATGGCCAGATGTGAAATAAAAGCAATAAAAAAAAATAGAAATACAATTCAAGAGCTGATTTTTAGATGGTGGGAACATTCTTAATCACACACATTCACATGCATGTAATACTGCAGTGTTTTATTGGTTAAAAGCAATTATACAATCTTCTAAAACCCTCTGCTTTATTGCTTATAAAAGTGAACAAAAGTTACAGTGAACAGATGCTATTTAAAGAACACTTTAAATGTCTGCATCTGTTTCACAAACTAAGCACAATGTAGCTGCCTAGATGCCAAAGGACCGGGCATGAAGGAAAATGAACATGCTGTGCTGTAAAATACTACTAAGTATCATAACATACTAGACCATTTAGAGGCAGAAAGGTCAGGCCAATACGCCTCTTTTGATGTTCTGCATTGAAAGGCTCCTTGCAAAGCATTATGGGCTGGCGCTGAGTTAATTGGAATCTCGGGTGAACATATTTGAGTTGCTTTATTGGGTCCGTTCTCTGCTTGACCCTGCCACACTCCCTTCAAACCATTCATTCATTTCTAGAGACCTTGCTGGTGGCAAGCCAGTGAAAACAAGGTTTTGTCTTTGTTTTAGATACACCCAAGAGGGATTTTGGTAATTCTTCACTAAGAAGAAGAGGGCCTGCGAGCACTAACAACAAAACTTTTATGAGGATGGTAGCAATGTTGATATTCTTTGTTTTCAGTGAAATAGCTTTTGTGTAACTGGAGTTAAAAGAAGAAGCGAAAAACACAGAGGCACAAGTGTTACAGAGCAAAAGAAAAAAGGACAAAAAAGAATGTCTAACACACAGCCATAAAAACAGCCACAAGCTTTGTCTTCATGTCTTAACCCCTTCCATGGACACAAGAAATACACAGAAAAACACAGGTTTGTGATGTTTCTCACACTTTATAAAGAATGCAGGCCGATGGCCCCAATTAAAAAAAAAAAAAATGTTTCAGCAATAATCTGTGGAAAGTAACATATTAAGTATATGAGTTTGCCCCTCATTAGAGAAGATTGCCATTATGTATTACAGTTATAAAATATAATTAAAGAGGACTGAAAGTCAAGACCTTTTGCCTTCTGGTGAATGGCAGGAAATCAGAGTATGGTTCAACTGACCACTTCCACTTTCTTCCTAAAAAATGTTTTCCTCTGACCAAACGTTACTTTATTTTTTTTGATGGTTCATGTCTCCCCTATTTTCTCCCCTATTTGATTTACACACAAATTGAAACTTTAAAAAAGTGTTACATAGTTACATAGGTGAAAAGAGACTTGCATCTATCAAATTCAGCCTTTCTTACAATTGTTTTTGCTGTTGATTGAAAAGAAGGTATAACACCTTGTCTGAAGTGCTTCCAATTTTGCAACAAACTAGGAAAACATTCCTTCTTGAACCCAGAATGGCAGTCAGATTTATCCTTGGATCAAGGAGCTATTACCCCACTAATTAAAAGTATATATTTTTGTATATCATTTTTTTAAAAAAAGTATTTATCCAATTGTGTCAACTCACATTAAGCAAGTAGAAGTATAGATCAGGGTGTTGCAGTGGATGTGATCTACTTGGATTTTGCCAAGGCATTTGATACAGTTCCTCACAATAGGTTAGTCTTCAAACTAAAAGAAATTGGTCTAGATGATTATTCTTGTTCTTGGGTAGAACATTGGCTTAAGGATAGAGTACAACGAGTTGTAATTAATGGTACATTTTCAGGCTGGACTAAAGTGGTAAGTGATGTCCCTCAGGGTTCTGTTTTGGGACCACTTCTATTTAACATATTTATAAATGATCTTGAAATAGGCATTGAAGGCCATGTATCAGTGTTTGCAGATGACACAAAACTTTGTAAAGTAATACAATGTGAGCAGGATATTGCTTTGCTGCAAAGGGATTTGGATAGATTGGGGGACTGGGCACTAAAATGGCAGATTAAATTTAACGTAGATAAATGCAAAGTTATGCACTTCGGGGTTAAGAATGCACAAGCAACTTACACACTAAATGGCAGTGAATTAGGGATAACCACACACGAGAAGGATTTGGGAATTGTTATAGACAACAAATTAGGCAGCAATATGCAATGTCAATCTGCAGTTGCTAAGGCCAGTAAGGTTTTGTCATGTATAAATAGGGGCATAAATTCTCGAGATGAAAATATAATTTTGCCTCTTTATAAATCGTTGGTAAGGCCACACCTTGAATATGCTGTGCAATTTTGGGCGCCTGTCCTAAAGAAAGATATCATGGCACTAGAAAAAGTACAGAGACGAGCTACAAAATTGATCAAAGGAATGGAGCATTTTAGTTCTGAAGAAAGGTTAAAAAAATAAAATCTGATTAGTTTGGAAAAACGGCGCCTGAGAGGGGATATGATAACTTTATACAAATATATTCGGGGCCAGTGCAAACCTTTATCTGGAAATCTATTCATAAACAGGGCTATACATAGGACAAGAGGTCACATATTTAGGCAGGAAGAAAGGAGATTTCATCTAAGGCAAATAAAAGTTTTTTTTACAGTAAGAGCAATAAGGAAATGGAATTCTCTGCCTGAAGAGGTGGTTTTGTCAGAGTCAATACAGATGTTTAAACTGCAATTGGATAAATACTTACAAAAACATAACATACAGGGATATAATTTCTAATTAGTGGGGTAATAGCTGCTTGATCCAAGGAGACATCTGACTGCTATTTTGGGGTCAAGAAGGAATTTTTTCCTAGTTTGTGGCAAATTTGGAAGCGCTTCAGACTGTTTTTTTTGCCTTCTTTTGGATCAACAACAACAACATATGTGAGGAAGGCTGAACTTGATGGACGCAAGTCTCTTTTCAGCTATGTAACTATGTAACTATGTAACATTAATAAGAGCCTCTAGGGGACAGGTTCAAATCACATCAACGGTAGTGTCGTTGGTGACACTGCACCCTTTCTTCGGGGTAGGTATCCTCAAGAAAAATCTCTAGTGTATTACGTTTCAGTGTACCTATAAAACAAAGTGATGATGGTTTTGCTCACCTTCTTTAGAGCCAATAAGACCTGGCTCTGGGTTATGAACCTAGGTGCCTCTAGAGGGGGCACCTTCCCTTCTTTGGTAGCAAGGAATGGATGAAGCCAATAGGACTAGGTAAATTTATTTAAACTTTAAATATAAAAATAAAGAATAGACAATGATAAAAATTGAATAAAGTGCAGAAGATCAAATGTCCAGATAATGACTTGCAGTCTGAGACGCATTTCGCCCACATGCAGTGGGCTTTTTCATTCGGTACTCTTTCCTTTCACTTTTGCTGCTTTTAAATATGCCCGGTCTTGGGTCCTATAGGTCCTGATCAGTCCTCCAATCAGAGTCCAGGATAATGGGAGGTCAAATTTCAACACCTCCAGCTGATTAAGGTGATCAGAACGTCCCCACTTCCGTCACTTCCGATTCCTCCGCGGCCATTTTTCTTGTGGACATATGTCACAAGTCTAGACCGGAAGTGACATGACAGAATGAATTCGCCCGTCACTTCCTATTGTGGTCACAATTTCCATTTTAAGGATGGGAATCAGTAGAAATATACATGCAATTTTGCCGTTACATCAGTCCTCTATGGGTGAAATCCTCACCATTAGTGATATACCGAACTGTCCGCCGGCGGACAGTTCCCGGCGAAATTAGCTTGTTCGCGTTCGCCGCGGCGGGCGGACACATGCGCAGTTCGATCCGCCCCCTATTCGTCATCATTGGGCAAACTTTGACCCTGTGCCTCTCGGTCAGCAGACACATTACAGCCAATCAGCAGCACTCCCTCCCTTCCACACCCTCCAACCTCCCTCCCAGCATCCATTTTCGATTCATTCGGAAGATGCATGCTTAGTGAGAGGAGGGAAAGTTTAGCTGCTGCTGATTACATAGGGAAATTGATAGCTAGGCTAGGGTATTCAGTGTCCACTACAATCCTGAAGGACTCATCTGATCTCTGCTGTAAGGACAGCACCCCAAAAAGCCCTTTTAGGGCTAGAACATCAGGCTGCTTTTTTTTTTTTTTTTTTCCTGTGTAATGTAATTGCAGGTGCCTGCCTGCCAGCCTGTGTGTCAGGCTCACAGCATATACTGTGCCCACTTGCCCAGTGCCACCACTCATATCTGTTTTAACAATCGGTTAGGCTTTACATTTAAAATAAATATTTTTTGTTCACTGTAATAGAAGAGCAGTTGCCTGCCTGCCAGCTTCTGTGTGAGGTTGGATGCCTTGCCCATTTGCACAGTCAGTGCCACCACTCATATCTGTTTTAACAATCGGTTAAGCTTTAGATTTAAAATAAATATTTTTTTTCACTATAATAGAAGAGCAGTTAGTTGTCTGCAAGCATCTGGGTGTCAGGCCTACTTCAGCGTGTGCCCTGCACAACACTGCCAGCGTGCTTTGACAGTTGCCAATCATATCTGGTGTCTCTTTAGCGTGCTTTTACAAAGAAAAAAGGTTTCCAGTGTAAGCTAATAGCAGCCAGTCAGTGTCCTTCAAGCGGCTCTGTCAGGCCTTCCATCAGCGTGTGCCCTGCACAACCCTGCCAGCGTGCTTTGACAGTTGCCAATCATATCTGGTGTCTCTATAGCGTGCTTTTACAAAGAAAAAAGGTTTCCAGTGTAAGCTAATAGCAGCCAGTCAGTGTCCTTCAAGCGGCTCTGTCAGGCCTTCCTTCAGCGTGTGCCCTGCACAACCCTGCCAGCGTACTTTGACAGTTGCCACTCATATCTGGTGTCTCTATAGCGTGCTTTTAAAACCAAAACTTTGTTTCCACTGTAATAGAAGAGCAGTTGCCTGCCTGCCAGCTTCTGTGTGAGTTTCACAGTGGATACTGTCCCTCTTGCCCAGTGCCACCACTCATATCTGTTTTTACAATAGCTTAAGCTTTAGATTTAAAATAAATAATTTTTTTCACTGTAATAGAAGAGCAGTTAGTTGTCTGCAAGCGTCTGGGTGTCAGGCCTACTTCAGCGTGTGCTCTGCAGACCTGTGCCAGTGTGCTTTGACAGTTGCCACTCATATCTTGTGTCTCTATAGCGTGCTTTTACAACCAAAATTTGTTTTTCACTGTTATAGATTGAATAGCAGTTACTTGTCTTCAAGCGGGTGTCTCAGGCCTACTTCAGCGTGTGCTCTGCAGCACTGTTCCAGTGCACATTGCCAATCATATCTGGTGTCTCTATAGCGTGCTTTTAAAAACAAAATTTGTTTTTCACTGTTATAGATTGAATAACAGTTACTTGTCTTCAAGCGGGTGTCTCAGGCCTACTTCAGCGTGTGCTCTGCAGACCTGTGCCAGTGTGCTTTGACAGTTGCCACTCATATCTTGTGTCTCTATAGCGTGCTTTTACAACCAAAATTTGTTTTTCACTGTTATAGATTGAATAGCAGTTAGTTGTCTTCAAGCGGGTTTCTCAGGCCTACAGTGTGTGCTCTGCAGAACTGTTACAGTTCACATTGCCAATCATATCTGGTCTCACAGTAGCTTGCACGCATAGTACCACTAATCCCCAAAAAAATGACAGGCAGAGGCAGGCCACCCCGCAGGGGCCGTCGTGGTCGTGGTGCTGTGATTCCCTTTTGCCCTAGAATAATGCCCAGTTTTCAGAAGCCACGTACCCTGAACTTGAAAAGTTCTGAGGACATAGTTGACTGGCTAACACAGGACACCCAATCTTGTACAGCCTCCGCTCGGAACCTTGACGCACCATCCTCCTCCAGCTTAGCTTCAGGCACCTCTCAAGATAGCACTCACCCGCCTGCCGCCACCACCAAAACTAGCACCACAGCCTCTTTACTTGGTATGTCAGAGGAGTTATTCACACACCCGTTTGAAGAAATGAGTGATGCGCAACCATTATTGCTAGAGGATGTAGATAACAGGGATATGTCTCAGGCAGGCAGCATTAAACACATGGAGGTACGGTGTGATGATGATGATGTTGTACCCGCTGCTGCTTCCTTTTCTGAATTGTCAGATACAAGCGAAGCGGTTGATGATGACGATTGTTACGGACCGTTTCAGCATAAAAGGGGAAAAATCAGTTTAGGCGATAATCCCCTTTTTCCCAAAAAGGCACAGCTACTGTAAAAGCACCAAAACTCACGAACTGGATATAGATGAATAAGGTAGCACTCCAGCTGGAACCTCACAAATGTCAGGAACCAGGAACCAGACAGAGACAGAAGTAGATGCAAACACACCTTTATTAATAAATAACTAATAAATAACAAAAGCAAAGTCCAGGAATCAAGCAGGGGTCAGTCACCAGAGCGGGTAGTCAGACAAGCCAGGATCAGGAGCACGGAGAGCAGCGGAGTCAGGAACAAGGCCGGAGTCAGGAACCAGGAGCAAACAGGAAACACAGGAACAAGGAGACTTCTGGGAAACAGGAAACCACGCAAGGGCAAGGAGGTTCTGGGCTTAGCTGCTTAAATAGGCAGAACTGATTAGCAGCAGGGTTGATTACTACTCACAGGTGAGTAACCGTGGAAAGCAGAAGCAGCTCATAGTAATTGCAGCTGAAAACTCAATCACTGAAACAGAAAGGGTTGCTGTTTAAAACAGCAAAGAAACCCTGACAGTACCTCCCCCTCAACGACTCCCCCCATCTCTGTTGGTGGGTCCGGGCTTCATGGGGAAGCGGGCGTGATAGGAACGAAGGAGGGATGGTGCATGGACATCAGAGGCTGGAACCCAGGAGCGTTCCTCTGGACCGTATCCTTTCCAGTGCACCAAGTATTGGATCTGTCCTCTGAAGACCCGTGAGTCAATGATGCTGCGTATTTCATATTCCTCATGATTGTCAATCAGAACAGGACGTGGACGTGGCACTGAGGTGGTGTAGCGATTACAAACCAACGGTTTCAAGAGGGAAACATGGAAAACATTTGAGATGCGCATGTTAGCAGGAAGGTCAAGTGCGTAAGCTACAGGGTTAACCCTTCGAAGTATACAAAATGGCCCAACGTATCGGGGTGCCAGTTTTTGTGAGGGAACACGGAGGCGTAGGTTGCGGGAAGACAGCCAGACCCTCTCTCCGACCTGATAGGTAGGTGCAGGAAGGCGTCTGCGGTCGGCCTGGAGTTTGTAGTTCTGCATTGCGCGTTGCAAAGAACTCTGAACCTGCACCCAAGTGGAACGGAGTTCCCTGAGATGTTCCTCCAATGCCGGTATCTCCTGTGGCAAGAACGTATCAGGCAACATGGATGGTTGAAACCCATAGTTTGCCAGGAACGGGGATAGCCGGGAGGAGGCATTAATCGCACTATTGTGGGCAAACTCCGCCCAGGGTAGCAGATCAGACCAGTTGTTCTGGTGGTCAGAAATGTAGCAACGCAGAAACTGTTCCAGTGTTTGGTTAGCTCGTTCCGCTGCACCATTGGATTGCGGGTGGTAGGCCGAGGAGAAGGAAAGCTGAATTCCCATTTGCGTACAAAAATCTCTCCAAAATCTGGACACGAACTGGCTACCCCTATCTGAGACTATCACTTTGGGTAACCCATGCAAACGAAAGATCTCCCGACCAAAAATTGTTGCAAGTTCCTGGGAAGTTGGTAGTTTTTTCAAGGGAATGCAATGCGACATCTTCGAGAATCGGTCAACAACCATGAGAACGACTGTATTGCCACGGGAGACCGGAAGATCTACGATAAAATCCATGGACAAGTGGGTCAAGGGTCATTCACCATTAGGTATGGTTTGCAGGAGACCCACTGGAGGGCGTCGTGGGGTTTTGTTTTGAGCGCACACAGGACAGGCAGCTACAAAAGCGGTGACATCCGAACGGAGACTAGGCCACCAAAATTGCCGGGATACGGACCAGATTAACTGGTTTTTGCCTGGATGTCCAGCTGCTTTGGGGTCGTGGTATGTACTCAATAGTTTCGTACGGAGGTTAATAGGTACAAAACAATGGCCATTAGGTTTCTCTGGAGGAGCATTACTTTGTGCAGCCAGAATCTCCTCGCCTAGGGGTGAGGTGAGGTTAGTACGGATGGTTGCCAGTATATGGTCCGGAGGAATCACAGGAGTAGGGGTTATCTCCTCTCTAGATGGAGGGGAGAACTGTCGAGACAAGGCATCAGCCCGAATGTTTTTTGTACCGGGCAAGTAAGAAACCACATAATTGAATCTTGATAGGAAGAGAGCCCATCTAGCTTGCCGGGGGGAAAGTCGCTTAGCTTCAGAAAGATATGTTAGATTCTTGTGGTCTGTGAGTATGAGGATTGGCACTGAAGTACCCTCAAGAAGGTGCCTCCATTCTTTGAGAGCTAAAATTATGGCTAGAAGTTCTCTATCACCAATCTGGTAGTTGCATTCCGCCGGGTTCAATTTCCTCGAGAAATACCCGCACGGATGCCTGGAGCTCTCTGGGTTAGGACGTTGAGACAGGAGGGCGCCCACTCCTGTCTCAGACGCATCGACCTCAAGAATGAATGGTAAGGCAGGGTTAGGGTGTGCCAGTATAGGAGCAGCAGCAAAGGCGACTTTGAGAGACTCAAAGGCAGTAATGGCTTCCTGTGACCAATGCTGTGGATCAGCATCTCTCCTGGTCATGTCCGTGAGAGGTTTAACCAAGGAAGAAAAGTTGCGTATGAACTTCCGATAATAATTGGCGAAGCCCAGAAACCATTGTATAGAGCGAAGACCCGTAGGTCGAGGCCATTTTAGTACAGTCGAAAGTTTCTCCGGATCCATAGAGAATCCAGTATCTGAGATAACATATCCCAAGAATGTAACCTGTTTGCAGTGAAACTCACATTTCTCCAATTTGCAGAACAGACTATTT
Organism: Pelobates fuscus; assembly: GCF_036172605.1. Lineage (NCBI taxonomy): Eukaryota > Metazoa > Chordata > Amphibia > Anura > Pelobatidae > Pelobates > Pelobates fuscus. The sequence continues at coordinate 222,562,485 of NC_086317.1, forward strand.
TCTCTAAGTCTCTGTAGAACACGAGAAACGTCTGCGTGATGGTTCTCGAGAGATGTGGAATGGATCAGAATATCATCAAGATAAACCACCACACATTGCTGCAGCATATCTCGCAGGACGTCATTTATAAATTCTTGGAAAACCGCCGGAGCATTGCAAAGACCAAAGGGCATTACTAGGTATTCGTAATGGCCGCTCCTGGTGTTAAATGCGGTTTTCCATTCGTGGTCCTCTTTTATCCGGACGAGATTATATGCCCCTCTCAGATCAAGTTTGGTGAAGACCGTTGCTCCCTTGAGGCGGTCAAATAATTCCGTGATTAATGGAATGGGGTAGGCATTCTTAATAGTAATGCGATTGAGACCCCTATAGTCGATACAGGGTCTCAACTCGCCATCTTTTTTCTTTACAAAGAAAAAGCCGGCCCCGGCAGGAGAAGATGACTTCCGAATAAAACCCTTAGACAGTGCATCGGTAACATACTCCTCCATGGCTCGATTCTCTGCTACAGACAGTGGGTAAATCCGGCCCCGGGGAGGATTGGTACCCGGTTGGAGTTCGATACCACAGTCATACGGACGGTGTGGTGGCAGAACGCTGGCTTGACCCTTGTCAAATACATCTTGGAATTCTTGGTACTCAGCGGGTAAGGAAGAGGCAGAACATGCGCCCAAAACTTTGACCGGTTTCTGGAGACAGGACAATGTGCATTGCTGGGACCATGATAATATCTCAGCTTTGCGCCAATCAATTGTGGGGTTATGCTTCTGTAACCAAGGGTATCCCAAAACAACCTGGTAATATGGAGAGGAAATGACCTGGAATTGGGTCGTCTCATGATGTAGAGCCCCTACAGCCAGAGATATGGGCACGGTTTCTTGGGTCACGTGGGTTGGCTGTATTGGTCTGCCATCGATGGCTTCGAAGGCTAGTGGGGAGTTGCGAGACTGTAAGGGTATAGAGTGCTTTGCTGCAAATGCACAATCTATAAACAAGCCTGCGGCCCCAGAATCAAGTAACGCCCGGGTTTCAATGGATGAATCAGGCCAGGAGAGGATAACAGGCACCAAGGGTTTGCGCACACATATCTCTGGGTCTGCAGAAAGACCACCCAAGATCTGCCCCTGACAGTATCTTGGGTGCGGGCCCTTTGCCGGACGAATCGGGCAAAATTTTAACAAGTGACCATGGTGTCCGCAGTATAGGCACAGACCCTCCCTCCTCCTAAAGGCTCTCTCCTCGACCGAGAGGCGTGAGAAGCCTAACTGCTTTGGCTCCACACAGACAGAGGACTCAGGACCAGGAGGCATGGGAGGTGAGGGAGGTTCGGGTGGGCAAGAAAAGCTCGGTGCCAAATTTACAAGAGGCCTCCGCAGGCGCTCCTTGGATGAGGATCTCTCTCGGAGTCTGATGTCAATGAGGGTGACAAATGATATCAGTTCCTCGAGATCTTTAGGTAATTCTCTGGCTGCAATCTCATTTTTAAACACATCGGAGAGACCTTGTGCAAAGGCAGCCACGAGAGTTTCGTTGTTCCAGCCACCCTCTGCTGCCATGGTACGGAATTCACTGGCATACTCGACAATAGTTTTTGTGCCCTGAGAATTAGACATGAGTAGTTCGGCAGTAGGGGTGGAGCGAGCTGGAATATCAAAAACCCTATTGAAGGATGCAACAAATTCAGGGTAATTGTAAATAATAGGCCTCTCTGCCTCCCAGAGAGGTTTTGCCCAAGCTAGGGCCTTTTCAGACAGCAAAGAAATCGTGAAGTGAACTTTGTCACTGTCTGTAGGAAATGCCTGGGGCAGGGTTTCAAGGTATCCTTTAACCTGATTTATAAATTCTCTGCACTGTGCTGGGTCGCCCCCAAAATACTGAGGGAGCGGGACAGACCCAGTCATTTCTCTAGCCGCTACAGGTTTGGAGGCTACAACCGGTGCTAGAACAGGAAGTGAGGCAGAGGCGGCCGCAATCGCAGGCTGGCCGGGTACTGGATCCAGATGGGCATACTGGTCCAAAAGGTGGTTCTGCTGGTCCCACCGGGTAAATAGGTTAGGTATAGGTGTCTTGCCTGTACCATCTGTATTCATGGCCCTTGCGTAATGTCAGGAACCAGGATCCAGACAGAGACAGAAGTAGATGCAAACACACCTTTATTAATAAATAACTAATAAATAACAAAAGCAAAGTCCAGGAATCAAGCAGGGGTCAGTCACCAGAGCGGGTAGTCAGACAAGCCAGGATCAGGAGCACGGAGAGCAGCGGAGTCAGGAACAAGGCCGGAGTCAGGAACCAGGAGCAAACAGGAAACACAGGAACAAGGAGACTTCTGGGAAACAGGAAACCACGCAAGGGCAAGGAGGTTCTGGGCTTAGCTGCTTAAATAGGCAGAACTGATTAGCAGCAGGGTTAATTACTACTCACAGGTGAGTAACCGTGGCAACAAGCAGAAGCAGCTCATAGTAATTGCAGCTGAAAACTCAATCACTGAAACAGAAAGGGTTGCTGTTTAAAACAGCAAAGAAACCCTGACAACAAATAGCTGCTAGCAGATGAATAGGAAAAGCAGACATCAGCTTACACTCCTAGCAGTCAAATCTCCAACAGCATACAGTGAATCCCCCCAAGAACGAGACAAGGCTCCGTGTCGAGGGTCAAGCAGAGGTCTGAGGTGCTGGGCACCCAGCCTGGTTTTTATTACATGAGTACACATACAGGCCACACCCAGGGGGAGGCATAAAATAACCAATCACATACATGGTTCAGCCCACACATCCCCTCCCCTCAGATAACATTAAACCCAATTATCCGGTACACTTTTCCAGCCAAGTTCTGGATGTACCCCAAAAACAGGAGGTACACCTTTAAATCCAGCATCGCTGGATAGCCCTTATTCAGGGGGGAAACATATCCAAAATTCAAGTCATTCGGATGAACAGTTCGGCAGATATGGGTTTCCAAAGATTTGACCGACCGCATGGGTAAAGTATCCGAAAACAGTTCCATGCATTTTGGCCCTGCGGTCGGTCACAAACAAGGGAATGAAAACAGACGAATTGCCAGTGTTATAGAGCCTGGAGAGGGTTTGAATGAATTCCCTTGTTTGTGGGGTTCTTTCTACCGAACGGCGGGTCATTCGGTAGTTTCCATACGAATTTCTGGAAGTATGGAGGTCTCAGCGGTGTTTGCCTAGTCAAGTGTCCGATTTTAGTTCCAGACACTCGACGGCAAAACACCGCTGTTTCGGTAGTTTAAGATGGCCGCCGCCACGTGTTTGTTTCCCGAATGGCGGCCACCCAGAGGACAAAGAATACATTACACTGATTGCCAATTACCCGTTTGCAACATTGTTGCGAACTGTAATTGGAGGCACACTTATTCCTGGGTGGTCTGGTTGTTCGGTAGTTTCACTCAATATAATGAAGGGAGTGATTCTACCGAACAATCAGATGAATGCTGCATACATATCACCCAGGTTAAACTTAACACATGAATACATATACAATATTACAGGCAGTACACTAGAATATGCTTCACAGTCTTAAAGGGACAGTAGTCCCAAAAGTCCCAATCTGTTCATAGATGATTTTAAAGGGCCAGTAGCAGCCATATACATTATTACATGCCCAAATATAGTTTTTATAGAGCAATATGTCCAGGGGCCGTAGTCGCAGGGCAGGAGGCAGGCAACCAGGCTCCTCCAATACAATGTGGCGAGATTGGTTTCGTCACAACGATGCGTCCATGGATGTCACGTGGGTGCCGCTAGAAGAGAAGAAGAACAGGGCGAAAGTTCAGATGGGGAGACAGAGAGGAGGAGGAGGAGACCAGTTGGAAGCAGGGGGGGGAGTCGCAAGGAGCTAGTGGCACAGTCAGACAGCATGCATCGGCACCCGGGGTCAGCCCGACAGCACGCCAATCAACGCATGCTGTGTCCACCACCAGAATGCCGTCATTGCAGAGCTCAGCAGTGTGGCATTTTTTGTGTGTGTCTGCCTCTGACAACAGCGATGCCATTTGCAACCTGTGCCAAAGGAAACTGAGTCGTGGGAGGTCCAACACCCACCTAGGTACAACTGCTTTGCGTAGGCACATGATCTCACATCACAAACGCCTATGGGATCAACACATGAGTACAAGCAGCACGCCTACTCTAAGCCGCCATCCTCCTCCTGGTCCAGCATCTTCAGCCACGTCAACCACTGCTGTCCTTCTTGCCCCCTCTCAACCATCCGCCACTCCATCTCCCGCCTTGAGCAGTTCCCGCTCATCTGCCCACAGTCATGTGTCTGTCAAGGACATGTTTGAGCGTAAGAAGCCAATGTCACCAAGTCACCCCCTTGCCCAGCGTCTGACAGCTGGCTTGTCCGAACTATTAGCCCGCCAGCTTTTACCATACAATCGGGTTGAGTCTGAGGCGTTCAAAAAATTTGTAGCTATTGGGACACCGCAGTGGAAGGTACCCGGCCGGAATTTCTTTTCACAAAAGGCAATCCCCAACTTGTACTCGATTGTGCAAAAGGAAGTCATGGCATGTCTGGCACACAGTGTTGGGGCAAGGGTCCATCTGACCACTGATACCTGGTCTGCAAAGCATGGTCAGGGCAGGTATATCACCTACACTGCGCATTGGGTAAACCTGCTGACGGCTGACAAGCAAGGAATGCGTGCCCTGCGAAGAGTGCTGGATCAGGCTGTAGATGAGCGTGAAGAGGAAGAGGAAGAGTTGTGGTCACCATCACCACCAGAAACAGCCTTATCAGCATCGCTTGCTGGACCTGCGGCAACGCTGGAAGAGGATTGTGAGGAAGAGGAGTCAGAGGAGGATTGTAGCTTTGAGGAGGAGGAGGAGGAGCAAGACCAAACACAACAGGCATCCCAGGGTGCTCGTTGTCACCTATCTGGTACCCGTTGTACGTGGCTGGGGGGAAGAACATACCTTCAATGACATCAGTGAGGAGGAGGAACGGGAAATGAGTAGCTCGGCATCCAACCTTGTGCAAATGGGGTCTTTCATGCTGTCCTGCCTGTTGAGGGACCCTCGTATAAAAAGGCTGAAGGAGAACGACCTGTACTGGGTGTCCACGCTACTAGACCCCCGGTATAAGCAGAAAGTGGCGGAAATGTTACCCAATTACAACAAGTCGGAAAGGATGCAGCATTTGCAAAATAAATTAAAAAGTATGCTTTACACAGCGTATAAGGGTGATGTCACAGCACAACGGGAATCTAACAGGGGGAGAGGTGGAAGTCATCCTCCTCCTCCCACGACCACGCCGGCAAGGACAGGACACTTTAAAGACGTGTTGTTGATGGAGGACATGCGGACCTTTTTAAGTCCTATGCATCGCCACAGCCCTTCGGGATCCACCCTCAGAGAGCGACTTGACCGACAGGTAGCAGACTACCTCGCCTTAACTGCAGATATCGACACTCTGAGGAGCGATGAACCACTTGACTACTGGGTGTGCAGGCTTGACCTGTGGCCTGAGCTATCCCAATTTGCGATAGAACTTCTGGCCTGCCCCGCTTCAAGTGTCCTGTCAGAAAGGACCTTCAGTGCAGCAGGAGGTATTGTCACTGAGAAGAGAAGTCGCCTAGGTCAAAAAAGTCTAGATTACCTCACCTTTATTAAGATGAATGAGGGATGGATCCCGAAGGGACTGACACTGGGCGATACATTCGATTAAAAAAGGCCTGATGAGATGAGCTGCCTTGGGCTAAAAATTGTCCACACGCTGCTGTATTTTAGCTCTGAATGACGTTTGACTTGCGTGACTTATCCGCCACCAACTAGGGTTCAAGCCGCCATGTTTTAGGGCACTTTCTGCCTGTGAAACAAACATCAATTTTTCTGGACGCTGCTACAGCAGCGGCTGCAACAATACCAAATTTTTCAGGCATGTGTACATGCCTAATTTTTAGGCCCACTGGTGCAAGTGGACTGATTACAATTACAGGGCCTATAAAGAGTCCTGTATTGTTATTTGTCGTCACTACCTTCCCGCGTCGGGAGTGGGTCATTTGCGCCCCTGCTGCCTTCCTTGCATGTGGTAGCTGTTTGTCAGGGATTTGTCAATCCATATCTGCCAAGTGACCCTATGTAGGGGTAACAGTCCCTATTCTGCTCTGTGTCAGTGTGTATCATGGTCTCTGTGGACAAGGAACAGTCTCTATTCTGCTCTGTGTCAGTGTGTATCAGGGGTTTTGAGGACAGGTGTCAATCCATATCTGCCAAGTGACCCTATGTATATCTGCTGTCAGTACACAGGAAAAGTTTAAATATTTCTTGTTCTACGTTCTCTGCAACTCCACGCACCGACTCATCCAATACGTGAAGATCTGGGGTTTCTCTGACTCTCCTCAGTAGTGTATCAAACAGAGTCTGCACTGTGGTAACACGGACATCTTCAGGACATAACTCAACTATTTGCAGATAGGCAGTCTGCAGCTTCTCTTTTTTGTTTTTTAAATTCTTTATTTTTCTGTGCTCAGTTGTATAATCGAATTACATTCAGCATTTCTTGAAATCGTCAGTTTACAGTAAGTCAACAGTAGTGAGTATACTCCCAGTGTTTGGGGTTAGTGTCTAGCTATTTCTGTGAAATGCGTTGGACTAGCACTTTTTATTATGAGCATGGTTGAAGACAAACCTGGAGCTGGTTAGATTTCTGCAGGCTAGTGGTTGGTTGTGTTGCGCTCCCGGTGTACTACAGGCGTAGGGTGTGAGGTAAACTCCTGTGTGTTACATTAAAGTGTTAAGCTGTGCAGGGGCTTACGCATGTGCGTGATCTCAGGATGGTTTCATGTGTGTATCAGGTGCCAGGCTATGTGTACCTTCTGGGTACTATGTGTGTTGTGTTATGCGTGCTTGTGTGGACGTCGGTCCGTTGGGTGCCTTCTCACGTCTGGCACTCTCAGTGTGGCCCCTGACCTAAGGGGGTGGCGGGGGGGGGGTATGTAATACGCCTCTCTTTGCTGTGTTGCCTGCGGTTTGGAGGCCGGTGTACAGCTCCCATTGTGTTTGGGTGGTGTAGTGCCTGTCTCCGGTATTGTGGTGAGATATCTGCATGTATGTGCATGGAGATAAGAGTAATTGGTAGTAATAGTAATAAGATAATAAGAGTAAATGGTAAGAAAAGGAAAAGAACAAAAAATAATGGTTAAGCATGGAGATCTATCTTTCTAGATTCTGAATCGGTTTGAGTGAACGTTCAGGCTGGTCGTCAGTCCGTGTTGGTTTCTAGGCCTTGGCACAGGCTGGAGGCTCAGAGGTCAGGCCGATACAGTCCCAGGTTTAAGTCCGGTATGCGGGCGCTGTGGGTGGTCCGTCGCTTGTTCAGTTGAGGTGCCGGCCGTAGGGTCCCAGGTTACGGTGTCGTCCGTAGTAGACGGTCGATTCAGTTGTAGTCCCACTGCAGATAGGAAGGCAGGGGCTCCTGCCGGGGAGGTAAGGCTGTGAGTGGTCCCAGCGTGATGGACAAGTAAAGAGCCGGTGGTACCCCATCTGTATGGTTTGTTTGCATTACGTAGGGCAGCGGTTACTGGGCCGAAGGATTTGCGTCTAAGCAAGGTGGCTCTGGTGAGGTCTTGGAAAAATAATAGCTGAGCTCCTTCAAATGCCAGTGGCGTTTTGCCTTTCAGGGCTACCATTATTTGTATCTTGTCATGTATGGTGACGCACCGCAGGATGACATCCCTTGGGGTGTCTGATGGGGTGCGGGCCGTGCCTGTCACACGGTATATCCCATCCAGTATAATCTTTTTAGCTGCTGGCTGCGACAGGATCGTAGTTAGGAGACGTCGTATGTAGTGCGGCAGTTCTTCAGTGGTGATGGTGTTGGGTATGCCGCGGATCTTTATATGTGTGCGGCGTTGCCTGTCTTCAAGGGACATTATTTGGGTTGCTAGTACGTGTTGTTCCACGTGCAGTTGTTGGACTGAGTTTTGCAGGATGGTTATGGTGTTTTGGACTCCCTCTATGTCCCTTTCTGTATTTGTGACCCGGTCTGTAACTTGTTGTATATCCCTTTTAATCAGGGCTACATCTGCAGCCAGCAGTTTCTGGATGTCTGCTAGGAGGGCTTTTAGGTCCCCTTTAGTGGTGGGGGCTGAGTCCTCTGGCGAGGCTGGGGGTTTTGTGGGTTCCCCCTGAGGGTTTAATCTGTGTGGGGTCCCCTCTCCCTCTGTCACCTGGGCTGGGGTCATATTTGGCGGGGGATCCGCATGTACTGGCGTGGTCTGCGCCGGCCGCAGCAGCATTTGCCCAATGTCCCTGCTTTGGGGGTGATCACTGGTCGTGGGTTTGGGGGTGCGTCTGCCCATGTTTGGTGCTGCCTGTAGGGGGTAGTCTGAGTACTCACTGCCTGCTCTCTGTCCGCCGAGGAGTGACTCGAGGCCGAGGAGTGGCGAGGTGTGGTAGGCCGCGGTTTTGCGCCGCTGCCTGGGTTGCTTGGCGGCGTGAAAAAAAGGCATCGGACTGTTCGTCTCGATGTTGTGGTGCCGGTCCTGTGCTCTGTTTGAGTGGATGGCCCCAATGGAGGGAGATATCTGCCGGATTGCGATCGGCACTCGAGGAGCTAGGGAAGATGGCGTCTGTTCAGGTTGGTCGTCAGGCTCCGCCCCCTCCAGCTTCTCTTTTTCACCTGTTCTCTTCTTTCTCTTATGCGTATTCTTGTCTATATGCAGGTGGTCTCTTGCCTTTCTTTTAACCAATTCGTTCCTTCCATATGGTTTCAAAAGATCTCTGGCATCATTACTTTCAACGCAAATAACGTCATCATAGTTAGTCTCCTCATTATTCACCGGGAAGAGAGTGTTTGCACTGACTACCCACAGCATGCTCTTGCCATTGCCTACTCCACCTTCAACGACAGGGTGCAAGTCCCAAGGAGAAGGATCATTCACTTTATTATCTGTCTTTATTTCACAAGTAGTGCCTGGAACATCCTCATGGTGTCAGGGTACCTGTAGTCTCTACCTCAGAGGAGGTGAGAGACTTAGACGTTTATCCTCCCAGAGGGGTTGTTTCTGCCGTTCCTCGCGGTCCTCTCGGCCATTTACAAGCCGACCGCGAGGGATCCACTTCCTTATATGACGTGACGCTCAGTAGTCGACGTCATGACGCCAACCCGGGTCGACCTGTCAGTCAAGTTCCGAGCACTAATCAGGACTCGTCGGGGGCGTGATTACCCTCTAGAATCTAGGTATAAAGTAAGGCTTTCGGTATCTGCTCATTGCCCTGTCGTGGTTCTAGCCTGTCTAGTCACTCAGCGCTCTTGTATTCTAGTTGTCTCTTTGGTTTTGACCCGGCTTGTTTGTACTACCCTGTTTCTCTCTGTTACCCTTTGACTCGGCTTGCCTCTCGCTTACCTGTCCTCTCGTTCCCTCGACCTCGGCTTGTCCCTGACTATTCTCTACTTACTCCTTACGTTAAGTCCGGCCATTCTAAGGTCCGGTATACGTACCTACCACCTGTTTGTACTCTGCGTGTTGGATCCCTGTCCCGATCCTGACATTACGACAGGGCCAATGGATCCTGCAGATACAAACACTCAGGTTGGTCCTTCTGACTCTAGGTTCGACGCCATGGATCACAGAATGGACCAGATGGCTCTAGCACTACAGGCGTTACTATCTCGTGCTAGTAATCAACCAGAGGAGATGCGTAATACTTCTATCTCTCCTGTGACTTCAGGTCTAGAGGTTGCCACTGTAGGTGCTTCTTCCCGTATCACCCCACCTGTACGTTATGGTGGTTCTCCAGAGAAGTGTCGTGGTTTCTTAAACCAAATAGGTATCCATTTCGAATTACAACCCCGCTCCTATCCTACAGATAGGGCGAAGGTTGGATTTATTATCACATTACTTGTCGAGAAAGCTTTGAGATGGGCTAATCCATTGTGGGAAAATGATAATCCGTTAGTATACAATTATAATGCCTTTGTAGCTGCGTTCAGAAGAACTTTTGACCCTCCAGGTAGAAAGGTCAATGCAGCTAGATTACTGTTGCGCCTTAGACAAGAAAACCGAACACTTGTGGATTATGCACTAGAGTTCAGGTCCTTGGCGGCAGAAGTTAAGTGGAATGAACAGGCTTATATAGATGTATTTTTAAACGGGTTATCAGACATAATCCTTGACGAGGTTGCTACTAGAGAGCTTCCTGAAAATTTGGAGGATTTAATTTCTTTTATTTCTCGCATTGATGAACGTTTAAGATAAAGGCAGAACACTCGAGAGAGAGACCGTAGACCTTCCTTTAAACTAGCTCCTTCATTTCAAAGTGCTGAATCCACAACCTCACTTCTTCCAGAACCTATGCAGATAGGCAATACTCGCCTCTCAGAAGAGGAGAGACAGTACAGGCGAAGGGAGGGGCTGTGTATGTACTGTGGAGTCAGAGGTCATTTACGCCTAAATTGTCCTAGTCGCTCGGGAAACGCTCGCACCTAAGTTTCTCTAGAGGACAGGCCTTGGGTGTTTCTATTTTGTCCTCTAATCATAATTATAAAGATCACAGGCTTCTGCTACCCGTTTCTTTAACTTGGGAGAGGGGAGTACTAGAAACTATGGCATTGATAGACTCCGGAGCTGCTGAGAACTTTATCGACCAAGTTTTGTTACTAAACACACTATCCCATCCCAGTTAAGGGAGACACCCTTGGCCGTTGAGGCCATAGATGGTAGACCTTTAGTTGAGCCTGTGATTTTTCGTGAAACCATACCCGTTAAATTAACTGTTGGTATCTTACACGAGGAAGACATATCTTTATTGTTGATTTCGTCTCCATCTGTTCCCATAGTCCTGGGGTATCCTTGGTTAAATAGACATAACCCTATTATTGATTGGGAATTAGGGGAGATAATCTCATGGGGTCAGGGTTGTCAGGACAGGTGCTTACGGACAGTGTCACCGCTTTGCGCAGTTAACACACCGAGTAATTCTACCTACTCTACAGAGGTACAAATACCGCCTCTGTACCTGTATTTATCATTGACAATTTTTATTGAGTTTTTTTGGGGTACAGAAGAAAAAGAGGGATGTGGGGTGTTGATCGGCTTTTTACAATTCACATTCAACTCAATTAACATCACTTCACAAAGGTATACAAGTGCAACACTTGAACAGTTGGTTGGTAAGTACAGTTTGTGTATCCGCTTGTTTGGGTATCTCATGGTTTCAAGGAGCCCTCGTTTTAACCCTCTAGGGTGCCCAGACAGTTGGGTACTTTCTTCTTATAAAGCTCAAGAAGTTAATGTCTGGCGTACCACTAAGAAAATCAACAGGGGGTAACCTTGGGGTGGTTGGGGAAGTTGAGAAGAAGAAAGGGGGAAGGAGGTGGGAAGGGAGGGGGAGTTAGGTGTCCCAGGTGATTGGCTGCTGGTATTTCTTTTGCAGGGACTTTAGCCCTTCTCATATATATGGAGAAAGTTTTATCACAACCAGGTTTAAGTCAAAGCTCATAACCGTTCAAATGTGCATTTCTGTTTACATGATCATAATTAGAGGGGCACAGCTGTCGATCCGTAGATTGTTATCACTGTCTCTCATTTGGGGTGGCTTTTATTGTCTATATACATTTGCCAGGCTTCCCATGCCTGTGACCAAGTTTGTTGTTTTGTGTTTTCTAAACCTCTTGTTGCGAGTTCGTAACGTTTAGTCATGTTTATTGTTTGGATACATTCATATATTAGGGGTTGTGTGGTAGATCTCCAGTTTCTGCTAATGACTGTGAGTGCAGCCAGAAGTATGTGATATATTAAGTATTTGTGCTTGCGTAAGATACCACTTGGAAAGAGCTGAAAGAGGTATAGCTCTGGTGTGCGAGGTAACAGTATTTTTGTGCTGTCGTGAATAATGTTGGCTATATCGTCCCAAAATGTTGTTAGTGAGGGGCATTTCCACCAGATGTGGAGCATTGTGCCTTTGTGTTGTTGGCACCTCCAGCAGATGTCTGAGGCTTGCGGGTATGATGTTTTTAGGCGTGCAGGCACCAGATACCATCGGTATAAGATTTTTCGAGACAGTTCCATATAGGATGTGCATTTAGAAAGCGAGGGATGTGCTAGGAGGATCTCCCCCCATTGTTCCGCACTTAGGGTGTACTCAAATTCCTTCTCCCATGCTACAATAAAGGAGAGTTTTGCGAGGTCTCTTGGGGGATGCATTGTTTGATATAGCTCAGATATCAGTTTTTTGGGGGTTGAGAGACGTGAGCATATTTTCTCTACCCTCGTCAGCTGTGGCCCCTTTACATTATCATTTATTGTCAATTCTTGTTTGTTGAGCCAGGATTGTAACTTCCTATAGGAAAAGGAAGCCATCCGTGGCAGCTCGTATGAGGATGATAGTTCCCCGAAATGTCTAAGTGTATTTCCCTGAAGCAACTGGTGTAGGTGTGTCACACCATTCCGGTGCCATAGAGCATAGTTGAAGTTCGGTATCACATGGGAGAGTGCTTTTATAGGTATGGCGGGCGATATTTTATGTGACCAGCCCAGTGTGCGGCAGTGTTTGTCCCATATTGATAGGGTGAGGGCTGTGGTTGGGAGTAATTTGGCCATGTCTGGTCTCTTGTGTCGAGGAAGCCATGCTAGTATATTGAGGGGTATGTTATCAGCAGATTGCGCCTCTAAAGTCATCCACTGAGTTGGTTGACTCCGGTGGCAGGCTGCCAGTATGGGGCTAATGATTGCTGCTTTGTAGTAGCTGTCTATGTTGGGTACTCCCATTCCCCCTTGTTTGCGTGGCATGTATAATGTGCTTTTCGCTACTCTTGCTCTCCGTTTATTCCATATAAAGTTTAAGAGTAGTTGTTGTGCCTCTTGTAGAAATCTGGATGGTATTTTTATGGGTAGAGTTCTGAATAGGTATTGCAATTTGGGGACTATTATCATTTTAATTGCAGCTATTTTCCCTGTCCAGGATATAAATTTGTTTTTCCAGCTGAGCAGCAAATTTTTTATTTCAACCAATTGTTTCTGGTAATTTAATTTGTAGAGAGACGCCAAATTCGGGGTAATGTTGATCCCTAGAAATTTCAAGTGGTCATCTCGCCAGTCATATTTAAAGGATGCGCGCAGTCTCTCTAATTCTGCTGCCGGTATATTCAGTCCCATCGCTTGTGTCTTATTCATATTAAGTTTATAGTAGGAGCAATTGCTATATTGGGTTAGTATATGGTGGAAGTTGGGTAGGGATATGTGTGGTTGCTCTAGCGTCAGAAGAATGTCGTCTGCGAAGAGCGTGATTTTATGTTCCCTCCCTGGGCCAGTGATGCCGTGGATGTTCGGGTCGTTCCGAATGAGTTGTGTAAGCGGTTCTAGTGAGAGTATGTATAGGAGAGGTGACAATGGGCAGCCTTGTCGTGACCCATTCGTGATATGGAATTGTTTTGAGCTAAAACCTCCGTTTGTGACTTTCGCTGTTGGCTCAGAGTACAAAGCCCACCACCAGTCTCAGGAAGGTGTCGGGAAAGCCATATTTAAGCAAAACAGCTTGGAGGAAGGGCCAGTGCAATCTATCGAAGGCTTTTTCAGCGTCTAATGACAGCATAACACACTGGGCCCCCCCTCCGCCTCTCCTTTGTAATAGGTCTAGTATTTTCCGTGTCCCATCCGTTCCCTGCCTACCGTTGACGAATCCTACTTGGTCGTCGTTTATTAGGGTTGGGATGATGCTTGACAGTCTGTTTGAGTAGATCTTAGCCAATAGTTTGATATCTGTGTTAAGCAGGGAGATTGGTCTTAGATTTTGGCTTTTATTGGGGGGTTTGCCCGGTTTGGGTAACGTAACCACATGTGCCATAAGCATGTCTTGGGGCATTTGGCCTGTCGTGATGATATTGTTGAAGGTTTTTTCTAGGTATGGGGTTAGGACCTTTGTCATCGTCTTATAGTAGGCATTTGTGAGACCGTCAGGCCCCGGTGACTTGCCCTGTGGGAGTGAGTGTATAGCTTTCTGTATCTCCTCCCGTGTGACTGGGTGTTGTAGTGTTTGTTTTTGTTGTTCCGATAGGGTAGGCAGTGAGGACATTTGTAGGAAGTTCTGGATGTCCTGAGGTGTGGGTTGGTATAGGCTAGGGTCGTCTTTTAGGTTATATAGTGTGTGGTAATAGTCTGCCATAGTGTCGTTGATTTCTTGTGGGTTGTGGATCTTAGATCCGTGGGGTGTAAGTAAAAAATGAATTTTGGCATTAGATTGTTTTTGGCGTAACCTGCTTGCTAGGTATTTGCCTGCTTTGTTTCCTTGTGAGTATGTGGTCTGTTTTAGTTTGTGCAATATGTGCGCTGTTTTGGAAATTGCTATGTGGTTTAGGCTTGACGTGGTGGCTTGGATTAGTTTTGTATGTTGTGGTGAGGGTGTTGCTATGTTTGCCGCTGTGGCATCCCTCAAGGTTCTCAGTAAGTGTAAGTGTTCCTGTTGTGTTTTTTTATGTAGATAGGAGGCTCTGCTAATAAAGAGCCCTCTGATGACTGCCTTGTGGGCTTGCCACACAGTGGTCGGTTGGACATCTGGGGTGTCATTTATGTGGAAGTACGTTGTTAATGCTTCTGTTATTTCATGGGAGAATGTTTTGTCCTTTAAGAGTGAGTCATTTAGCCTCCACGGTGGCCGTCCTCTGTGTGGGTATTCCTCTGTCAGTCCTAGTGTGGTTGGGCCATGGTCCGACCATGTTATATCTCTAATCTCGCTGTGTGTCATCCTAGGGGTCAGTGTACCCGAGATAAATATGAAGTCAATCCTGGAATATGATTTATGTACTGCTGAATAGAAGGAGAACGTTTTCTCGGAGGGGTGACATGTCCTCCATGAGTCGTAAAGACCATAATCCCCCAATAGTTTATTGATTGCTTTGCTTTGTGTTTTAAGTGCTCTAGATCGTGGCGTCGTGGGTGACAATGTAGTGTCCAGATGTGGATCGAGGGGATGGTTGAGGTCTCCACACATTATAAGCGGGGCATTTTGGTTAGGAGGAAGTGCAGAGAGCATCTTATGGATAAAATTCCGTTGGTGTGCATTGGGGGCGTAAAAACTTGCTATAACATATTGTAAGTTATTTATAAGGCAGTGTATTATCACATATCTACCTTGTTTGTCCCTAAGTACTTGTAATGTTTCAACAGTTAGTGAGGAATGAAGGAGGATTGAGGCTCCTCTCGACTTGGAGGAGTGGGTTGCATGGTATTGGTGAGGATAATGTCGGAGATCGAAGGCAGGCACCCTTGATGTGACAAAGTGGGTCTCCTGCAAGCATATAATGTCCGCTTTAATTTTGTTTGCTTCTTCCAGCATCATGCGTCTCTTATGTGGGGTATTCAGTCCCCTACAGTTGTGAGAGTATATGTTCATATGATGGGTAAATGATGGAAGGTGTTCGATTGTTTGTCTGCATTGTGTACATGGTGAAATCGGGTGAGCTGAGGGTGATCGGTGTTCTCCTGCATAAGGATAGTATCGCACCTGGGAGTAGGGAGTTGATATAAGGTAGTGGGGAAGGAGGGTAAAAAACAAAGTATATACAAATAGACCCTAATATGGGTCATGGTATTGTGGCTTTGTGCCACAGGGGAAGGACGCGTATTCGGCGTCTTTAGTAGTGTGGCCGTTAGGCTCTTATTTATAGGTATGGTAATCTTGTCTCCACAGATTTGCGTTTCCGTAATGGGTCTGTTTTACCCATGTTGCCTGTACGCTGGTGGGTGTGCTCAGGGGGAGTTTGGTTGTATCTTGTGCGGGGTGATTTGTGGTGTGATTCTCCATGTATCTCCCTTTTCTCCGCTATAAGACCCGCCCCTGACCCATTAAGCTCTCTTTACACCATGTTACGCTGGTGCAAAGCTTGCTCAACACAACGTTTGAGAGCGTATTGGCGCGTCAGAGGGAGGGCAGACTGGCAAGGATACCTAACGTGTGCATGTGTGTCAATTTATAGTATACACATATATATTACATTTTTGTTATTTTGCGTGTATTGAACAAATCATTTATGCGTGCATTCCTTATTTTTTAGCCTCTCAGGCTGCCCTCCCAGTTTGTGTTAGGTAGTTACGTTGCATTTACCCGTGGGGTGGTAGGATTCTCCTAATGAATCTGTCCTTGTTCCGTCAATATTATGTGTTATATGGGTCCCCCCTATTACTCTGGGTTAGCCTGGCTCTCACTTATGAGGGCCCTCCTCCCACCAGCCTTGGGAAAGCATACATGTTGGAGCTCAGTTATATATTGAACGATATGCATAATCAAAGCAATATTACACATGTAAATTAACTAGTATGTAAGTAACAGGTATAACTAGTACTTAATAAACAGATAGAATAGATATAACAATTAGAACAGGATATAAAGGCATCTCACGTGTCCCTGGATACGGCCTTAACGGCCTAGTCTTCTGAACAGTTCATGGAGATTTGGATCGTTCAGGGATTTGACGCCAGTCTGGTACCAGACGTCCTGTTGGGCCCGCTTGAGTCGTGGAAGGGCTTGAGGGGAGTCCCCATTCTTTTAGCAGTCGGGAGCCTTCGTCTGGTGTATTGATCGCTTTAAGTTCGCCATTCTTGGTAATTAGTAGTTTAGTAGGATATCCCCAGCGGTACTTGATCCCTGCGCGACGCAGCTCCTCAGTCACCGGGTGGAATTCTCTTCTGCGTTTGAGTGTTGCTGCCGATAAGTCCGCCAGGATCTTGATTTTTGCATAGGTTGCAGGTGGTTCCGTGCTGTTTCTGCTGGCTCTCATCACTGCTTCTTTTATGTGGAAATAATGTGCCCTCATTAAGACATCTCGTGGGACGGAATCAGGTAGGTTTCTTGGCTTGGGCACCCTATGGATCCTATCAAGTAGAAACATATCCGTGGGTATGTCTGGGGCGTAGGCCTTTAGTAGGCCCTGTGCATAGACTTGTAGGTCGTTTGGCAGGACACTCTCTGGAATACCTCTTAGTCTGAGGTTGTTTCTCCTCGAGCGGTCTTCAGCATCCGCCATGCGTGCTTCCATCGTTTCGATTTTTTGCTCCAGCCTTGTAACATGATCGGCCATGTCATTGTGTGCTGTGGCATATTCACTCAGCTTGGCTTCCACATGTGCAGTTCTGCTTCCGATATCGTGCACCTCCTTACGCAGTAGTCCAATGGAGGATTGCCAGGTTTGTATCAATTTTTCTGCCATGGCTGCCATTGCCTCATCCAGGTAAGTCTTGGTTATGTTATCCTGGGTCATATGAGAGGGCCCCATGGTTGGAGCGTTACCCGCCTGATGTCCGTCGGCGCCATCTTGGATTGGGCCGCGGTCGATCTCCGGGCTGTGTGCGTTCTTGGAAGCGAAAAAATTTAATTTTTCTGCTTTCTGGGAGTTCTTCTTTCCTTTAACGTTCGCCATCCTGTGTTTTGTGCTAGTTTCTAGGTGTCTGGGAGACGATGTCTTCAGATTGTAAGAGCCCGGGTGCCGGAGCAGTTTCCTATGCTGCCATGCTGCTCGGCGGTCGGCCACGCCCCCCTCTGTACCTGTATTTAAAGGCAGTATTTGACAAAAAGAATGCTGATACTTTACCTCCACACAGGTCTTTTGATTGTAAGATTAATCTACTACCTGGTACTATGCCTCCCAGGGGTAATGTATATCCTTTGTCTACTAAAGAGAACTTAGTCTTAGAGGAGTATATTCGTGAGAACCTTGAAAAAGGATTCATTAGGAGATCCTCCTCCCCTGCCGGGGCTGGGTTTTTTTTTGTTAAGAAGAAGGATGGTACACTAAGACCTTGCATTGATTATCGAGGTTTGAACAAAATAACCATTAGAAATGCCTACCCAATTCCTTTGATTACCGAGCTCTTTGATCGTCTAAAAGGCTCCAAGATTTTCACCAAGTTAGATCTCAGAGGGGCGTATAACTTGGTGAGAATTCAGCAGGGACACGAGTGGATGACGGCGTTCAATACCCGTTATGGGCACTATGAATACACAGTAATGCCTTTTGGTCTCTGTAATGCACCGGCAGTATTTCAGGACCTGATCAATGAAGTTCTTAGGGAATTTCAACATGACTGCGTTATTGTATATCTGGATGATATGCTTATACACTCTAGAGAGATTGAGACTCACCACAGACAAGTCAGAAGGGTATTGCGCAAGCTTCTCCAACATGGCTTGTACTGCAAATTGGAGAAATGCAGCTTTGACCAATCCCAGATAAACTTTTTTGGTTATGTGATTTCTGGGGAAGGGTTTAAGATGGATCCGGATAAGCTCCAGTCCATTTTGGATTGGCCTTTACCCAGGGGCCTCAAGGCCATTCAGGGGTTTATTGGATTATCCAACTATTATAGGCGCTTCATTAAGGGATACTCTTCAATTATAGCTCCTATTACCAATATGACCAGACAGGGGGCTGACACTAAGAACTGGTCTACTGAAGCCCTTCTTGCCTTCAAAACACTCAAGGAACTGTTTGCTTCTGCACCAATTTTGGTTCACCCTGATACGACTCTGCCTTTCCTACTCGAGGTAGACGCCTCAGAGACAGGTGTAGGTGCTATCCTGTCCCAAAGGTTAGGTGTGGATAAGCCCTTACATCCATCTGTTTTTTTTTCCAAGAAACTATCAGGCCCTGAGAGCAGATATGACATTGGTGACAGGGAACTACTAGCAGTTATCATGGCTTTAAAGGAGTGGAGACATTTATTGGAGGGCACTTTACATCCTGTTACTATTTTAACAGACCACAAGAACTTGTCCTATATTGGGGAGGCCAAGCGCTTGTCCTCAAGGCAAGCTCGTTGGTCTTTATTCCTCACTCATTTCAATTACGTGCTCACTTATAGACCTGGTTCTAAGAACTCTAAGGCCGATGCTTTGTCTCGCCAGCATGAGCCTTCTACTATATCTGAGACGGTTTTGGCTTCTATAGTTCCCAAGTGTAATATTATCGCCAACACGAGTCTCAGGATTCATTCTCCGTTGCTTGCCGAGATCATGAAGTTACAACATCTGGCTCCTAGACAGGGTCCCGGGGCACGGTACTTTGTTCCTCCTGAGCTGCAACGGGAACTATTAGAATGCTTTCACAACAGTAGGGTGGCTGGGCATCCTGGCATTCGCAAGACGTGTTCCCTAATATCTAAAGATTTCTGGTGGCCTTCATTACGTAAAGATATTGGGGATTTTGTTGAAGCATGTGAGGTCTGTATGAAGACTAAACGACCTCAGACACTTCCATGTGGGTTTTTGCATCCCTTGGAGATCCCCGAGAAACCATGGACCTGTTTGGCCATGGACTTCATTGTCGATTTACCTGCTTCTAAAAAACAGACTGTGATTCTCACGGTGGTTGACAGGTTTACTAAGATGGCACATTTCGTGCCCTTACCTAAACTTCCATCTTCTCCTGAATTGGCTGAGATATTCGCAAGAGAGATTTTTCGTTTACATGGGATACCTTCCGAAATTGTTTCCGATAGAGGTTCCCAATTTGTTTCCCGTTTTTGGAAATCATTCTGTTCTCAAATGGGTATCAAATTGAATTTCTCTTCTGCTTATCATCCTCAGTCTAACGGAGCTGCTGAACGCACCAACCAAAAGATTGAACAATATTTGCGTTGTTTTGTTTCCGAACACCAGGACGATTGGGTTGGTCTGATTCCTTGGGCAGAGTTTGCACACAACAATCTCGTTTGTGATTCTACTCGTTCTAGCCCCTTTTTCATGAATTATGGCTTTCATCCTTCCATTCTTCCCTCGGTTTCTCCTTCCCAAGGGATACCGTCGGTTGATGTTGATGTTGCCAATCTGAGGAAGTTGTTGGATCAGACTCGACAAATTCTCCTACATAATTCCATGTTGTTCAAGAAACACGCTGATAAGCACAGAAGGGCCGCTCCGGTTTTTGTTCCAGGTGATAGGGTATGGCTGAGTACAAGAAACATTCGTTTAAAGGTTCCTTCTATGAAATTCGCTCCTCGTTACATTGGCCCTTACAGGGTTCTGTCTCGAATTAACCCAGTTGCGTATCGCCTAGCTCTTCCAGCTGCCTTACGCATTCCTAACTCCTTTCACGTTTCTTTACTGAAACCGTTAGTCTGTAACAGATTTTCCTCCACTATATCCTCTCCTCACTCTGTTCAGGTTGAGGGTCAGGAGGAGTATGAAATCAACTCCATCATCGATTCTCAAATCTCCCGGGGGAAGTTACAATATCTTATTGACTGGAAGGGATATGGTCCTGAGGAGAGGACTTGGGTACCTCAGGAGGATGTACATGCTCCTCGCCTCCGCAGGGCTTTTCACTCCCGTTTTCCATCTCGTCCCGGTTCCTTCCGCCCGGTGGGCGTTTCTGAGAGGGGGGGTACTGTCAGGGTACCTGTAGTCTCTACCTCAGAGGAGGTGAGAGACTTAGACGTTTATCCTCCCAGAGGGGTTGTTTCTGCCGTTCCTCGCGGTCCTCTCGGCCATTTACAAGCCGACCGCGAGGGATCCACTTCCTTATATGACGTGACGCTCAGTAGTCGACGTCATGACGCCAACCCGGGTCGACCTGTCAGTCAAGTTCCGATCACTAATCAGGACTCGTCGGGGGCGTGATTACCCTCTAGAATCTAGGTATAAAGTAAGGCTTTCGGCATCTGCTCATTGCCCTGTCGTGGTTCTAGCCTGTCTAGTCACTCAGCGCTCTTGTATTCTAGTTGTCTCTTTGGTTTTGACCCGGCTTGTTTGTACTACCCTGTTTCTCTCTGTTACCCTTTGACTCGGCTTGCCTCTCGCTTACCTGTCCTCTCGTTCCCTCGACCTCGGCTTGTCCCTGACTATTCTCTACTTACTCCTTACGTTAAGTCCGGCCATTCTAAGGTCCGGTATACGTACCTACCACCTGTTTGTACTCTGCGTGTTGGATCCCTGTCCCGATCCTGACACATGGGTCACAAGATGTAAATCTGGACTAATGTCAACCCCAGGGTCTGGAAAATCTAAAGAGTCCTGTATTGTTATTTGTCGTCACTACCTTCCCGCGTCGGGAAGATTTCTTGCACAGGGCGCCCAAAGGCCTAAGGCTGGCCCTGTGCATGGGTCAGTGGCTCTGCACCAGACTTCCCTCCAATTGATCAAAGTTAAAGGATTTCAAGTGGACTGATTACAATCACAGGGCCTCTAAAGAGTCCTGTATTGTTATTTGTCGCCACTACCTTCCCGCGTCGGGAAGATTTCTTGCACAGGGCGCCCAAAGGCCTAAGGCTGGCCCTGCGCATGGGTCAGTGGCTCTGCACCAGACTTCCCTCCAATTGATCAAAGTTAAAGGATTTCAAGTGGACTGATTACAATCACAGGGCCTCTAAAGAGTCCTGTATTGTTATTTGTCGTCACTACCTTCCCGCGTCGGGAAGATTTCTTGCACAGGGCGCCCAAAGGCCTAAGGCTGGCCCTGCGCATGGGTCAGTGGCTCTGCACCAGACTTCCCTCCAATTGATCAAAGTTAAAGGATTTCAAGTGGACTGATTACAATCACAGGGCCTCTAAAGAGTACTGTATTGTTATTTGTCGTCACTACCTTCCCGCGTCGGGAAGATTTTTTGCACAGGGCGCCCAAAGGCCTAAGGCTGGTAATGTGCATGGGTCAGTGGCTCTGCACCAGACTTCCCTCCAATTGATCAAAGTTAAAGGATTTCAAGTGGACTGATTACAATCACAGGGCCTCTAAAGAGTCCTGTATTGTTATTTGTCGTCACTACCTTCCCGCGTCGGGAGTGGGTCATTTGCGCCCCTGCTGCCCCTTCCTTGCATGTGGTAGCTGTTTGTCAGGGATTTGTCAATCCATATCTGCCAAGTGACCCTATGTAGGGGGAACAGTCCCTATTCTGCTCTGTGTCAGTGTGTATCATGGTCTCTGTGGACAAGGAACAGTCTCTATTCTGCTCTGTGTCAGTGTGTATCAGGGGTTTTGAGGACAGGTGTCAATCCATATCTGCCAAGTGACCCTATGTAGGGGGAACAGTCTCTATTCTGCTCTGTGTCAGTGTGTATCAGGGGTTTTGAGGACAGGTGTAAATCCATATCTGCCAAGTGACCCTATGTAGGGGGAACAGTCTCTATTCTGCTCTGTGTCAGTGTGTATCAGGGCTGGGCTTTGAGGACAGGTGTCAATGTTAGGTGATGTCTGCCCTTTATGGATTAAAAGCAGACTCTGCATCAACTGTGCAATTTTCCATGGGAGTTTTGCCATGGATCCCCCTCTGGCATGCCACAGTCCAGGTGTTAGTCCCCTTGAAACAACTTTTCCATCACTATTGTGGCCAGAAAGAGTCCCTGTTGTTTTTAAAATTCGCCTGCCCATTGAAGTCAATGGCGGTTCGCGCGGTTCGCGAACATTTGCGGAAGTTCGCGTTCGCCGTTCGAATATGGTATATTTACCATAAATATAATGAGGAATAAAAGAAACAGAACATATATTGATATTAGTTATATCTATACATAATATTGTATCTTTCAAATACAGAATTGACAATGTCTCTAATAAGTCAAGTGATCATTTGTTTAAAAACAGTCAGTTTTACTTAATTCATATGGATTGAATATTAGAAATAGATAAATAGTTATTTTGATGTAAAATAATTGTTAGATTACAAATATTGGAATTAGGGTCAGATTAGGATAATAATATTTTATTAGTGACATTCTCAATTTCGGTGTTATAGAAATGTGTTTAATGTGCAGAATATTAATGATCAATCCTCATCCCCCTCTTCTAAAACTATTGTAGGTAATTTCTACATGTGGTCTTAACAGTGATTTTGAAATATGTCATTTTATCTAATCTTATAATTCATGTTCCCACTTATTAAACTACCGTTGATGTGATTTGAGCCTGTCCCCTAGTGGCTCTTATGCGAGTTAACACACTTATGATTAAGTTCTATTTTATTACAATCTTTTTTGTGGATTCACACTATATTGTTTTATTCTGTCTTTTTTGTATGTATTTATTGTACATCCAACCTCCACACCCTATTTAGGGTAAGTGTACGCTCATTTAATTAGTATAGATTAGGGTATAATACTCACATCCTACTGATTTACTTTGTTCACTATGGCATATAGTGGGAGTACGAGAAACCCACTAGAGTGTGTAGCTGATTTCTTTACCTAACAATATCTGCAAGTGCACTATATACAGTAACTACCTGTCTATTTATCTAATTGCTGTTTGTATAGACTCTGGTAAAACCACCTATCCAGGCAGAGAATTACACATCTCTGTTGTTCTTACTGTAAAAATATCTTATCTTCGCTTTAATCTAAATCTCTTTACTTCCATTCTAAATGCATGATCTTGTGTTCTATGTATAGTTATGTTTATGAATAGATTTTTAGACAATGGTTTGTATTAGCCTGCAAATATTTTTGTATAATGCTATCATATCCCCTCTGAGGTGCTGTTTTTCCAAACTCAAGAGATTAAAATTTGTTAAAGGGACACTATAGTCACCTGAACAACTTCAGCTTAATGAGGTTGTTTAGGTGAGTGCTACAGCTACCCGGAGCCTTTTTCTTGTAAGCACTGTATTTTCTGAGAAAATGCAGTGTTTACATTAGAAGCTTGGAACACCTCTTGTTGCAGTCAATCAGACGGCCACCAGAGGGACTTCCGAGTTCAGAGGCCCTAAAAAGGCCTCTCGTCCGATGCATTCTGGGTGAATGCATCAGACGGGCTATCAGCACACAAAGCACTGTGAACGCGCTTTGTGTGCTGACAGCCTGTCAGCACTGCTGTGGGCGTGGCTTCAGCTGACAGCTGAAGCCCGAACCCACAGGGATGCTGTCCGGCCACAATAGTGGTTGAAGGGGGGGGGGGGGACCTACTCTCCTCCCCCCCCCCCGGCCCCCACCCCTGAGCGGTGGGTGGGGGCCCTAAAAATAAGGGGGGCACATACTGCCCCCCCGGCCCCCACCCCTGTGCGGCGGGTGGGGGCCCTAAAATTATCAATAAGGGGGGACCTATTGTCCCCCCCCGGCCCCCACCCCTGTGCGGTGGGTGGGGGCCTTAAAATAAAAAATAAGGGGGGGACATACTGCCCCCCCCCCCGGCCCCCACCCCTGTGCGGCGGGTGGGGGCCCTAAAATTCACAATAAGGGGGGGGGGGGGCTACTGTCCCCCCCCGGCCCCCACCCCTGTGCGGCGGGTGGGGGCCCTAAAATAAAAAATAAGGGGGGGACCTACTGTCCCCCCCCGGCCCCCACCCCTGAGCGGTGGGTGGGGGCCCTAAAATTCACAATAGGGAGGGGACCTATTGTCCCCCCCCGGCCCCCACCCCTGTGCGGTGGGTGGGGGCCTTAAAATAAAAAATAAGGGGGGGACATACTGCCCCCCCCCCAGCCCCCACCCCTGTGCGGCGGGTGGGGGCCCTAAAATTCACAATAAGGGGGGGGGGGCTACTGTCCCCCCCCGGCCCCCACCCCTGTGCGGCGGGTGGGGGCCCTAAAATAAAAAATAAGGGGGGGACCTACTGTCCCCCCCCCCCGGCCCCCACCCCTGAGCGGTGGGTGGGGGCCCTAAAATTCACAATAGGGAGGGGACCTACTGTCCCCCCCCCGGCCCCCACCCCTGTGCGGCGGGTGGGGGCCCTTAAATTCACAATAAGGGGGGGGGACCTACTGCCCCCCCCCGGCCCCCACCCCTGAGCGGTGGGTGGGGGCCCTAAAATTATCAATAGGGGGGGACCTATTGTCCCCCCCCGGCCCCAACCCCTGAGCGGTGGGTGGGGGCCCTAAATACAAAGGGGGTGGGGACCCTAGTTAACCCTCTCCCCCCCACCCCCCCTCCCCAAAAAAAAACTTATCTCCCTACCTACCCCCCTCACCCTAAAAATAATGAGGGGGGACCCTTTAACTAAAAACCTGTAAAGAAAAAAAAATAAGATAAAAACAACTTACCATTCGATGTTTTCTTTCTTCTAAAATCTTCTTTCTTCAGCCCCAAAAAAGGCCAAATAAAAATCCATAATAACCGACGGAATAAAAAAAAAAAAAAACCAGAGCGCAAAAAAAATAATCCATCTTCACCCATGGAGGGCTCCGCGCAGACTGAGCTCCGCAGGGCGGGGGAAGGCTTATAAAGCCTTGCCCCGCCCTGCAATTAGGCTAAGAACACTCCACTCCAATTCCAAAGAACTTTCCCACGCTTGTAAAATGACACAGAGCACTGTGATTGGATGGCTTGAAATCCATCCAATCACAGTGCTCTGTGTCATTTTACAAGCGTGGGAAAATTCCAAAGAACTTTCCCACGCTTGTAAAATGACACAGAGCACTGTGATTGGATGGCTTGAAATCCATCCAATCACAGTGCTCTGTGTCATTTTACAAGCGTGGGAAAATTCCAAAGAACTTTCCCACGCTTGTAAAATGACACAGAGCACTGTGATTGGATGGCTTGAAATCCATCCAATCACAGTGCTCTGTGTCATTTTACAAGCGTGGGAAAATTCCAAAGAACTTTCCCACGCTTGTAAAATGACACAGAGCACTGTGATTGGATGGCTTTAAATCCATCCAATCACAGTGCTCTGTGTCATTTTACAAGCGTGGGAAAATTCCAAAGAACTTTCCCATGCTTGTAAAATGACACAGAGCACTCTGATTGGCTTAAACCCACCAATCAGAGTGTTCTTAGCATAATTGCAGGGCGGGGCAAGGCTTTATAAGCCTTCCCCCGCCCTGCGGAGCTCAGTCTGCGCGGAGCCCTCCATGGGTGAAGATGAATTCTTTTTTTTTGCGCTCTTTTTTTTTTTTTTTTTTTTTATTGCGTCGTTATTTGGCCTTTTTTGGGGCTGAAGAAAGAAGATTTTAGAAGAAAGAAAACATCGAATGGTAAGTTGATTTTATCTCATTTTTTCTTTTTTTACAGGTTTTTAGTTAATGGTCCCCCCTCATTATTTTTAGGGTGAGGGGGGTAGGTAGGGAGATATTTTTTTCTTTGGGGGGGGGGAGGGTTAACTAGGGTCCCCCCCCCTTTGTATTTAGGGCCCCCACCCACCGCTCAGGGGTGGGGGCCGGGGGGGACAATAGGTCCCCCCCTTATTGATAATTTTAGGGCCCCCACCCGCCGCTCAGGGGTGGGGGCCGGGGGGGGGCAGTAGGTCCCCCCCCCCCTTATTGATAATTTTAGGGCCCCCACCCGCCGCTCAGGGGTGGGGGCCGGGGGGGGGACAGTAAGTCCCCCCCCTAATTGATAATTTTAGGGCCCCCACCCGCCGCACAGGGGTGGGGGCCGGGGGGGGACAGTAGGTCCCCCCCTCATTGATAATTTTAGGGCCCCCACCCGCCGCACAGGGGTGGGGGCCGGGGGGGACAGTAGGTCCCCCCCTTATTGATAATTGTAGGGCCCCCACCCGCCGCTCAGGGGTGGGGGCCGGGGGGGGGCAGTAGGTCCCCCCCTCATTGATCATTTTAGGGCCCCCACCCGCCGCTCAGGGGTGGGGGCCGGGGGGGGCAGTAAGTCCCCCCCCTCATTGATAATTTTAGGGCCCCCACCCGCCGCACAGGGGTGGGGGCCGGGGGGGGACAGTAGGTCCCCCCTTTATTGATAATTTTAGGGCCCCCACCCGCCGCACAGGGGTGGGGGCCGGGGGGGGACAGTAGGTCCCCCCCCTTATTGATAATTTTAGAAAGCGAGCTGAGCTGTCAGTCAGACAGCTCAGCTCGCGAACGCGCATTCCGCGCACATGCGCGGTAAAGCGCTCAGGTTCTTCATAGGGCGGCATTCAATGCCGCTCTATGAAGAACGCGATTGGTGCAGCGCGAAGCCGTCCCATTGGGCCCCGCGATTTCGTCATTTTGACGAAAATGGGGGCGCGGCCTAGCGGGGAGCTCGGCGCTGGAACGGAGGTAAGTTTTTAATATAAAAACACCTCGAAATTTATTTTTAATAAATGAAAGTACATATAAAAGCAAGAAGGAAGGCTGGGGGACCTGTCTTTCTTGCTTTTATATGGTGACTATAGAGTCCCTTTAACCTTTCTTCATAACTAAAATGCTCCATTTCTCTTATCATTTTTTAGGCTGCCTGTGCCCTATTTCTAGTGCCATAATATCCTACTTTAGAAGAGGTGCCAAAAATTGCAGATCATATTCAAGGAGTGGTCTTACCAGTCATTTATAAAGAGGCAAAATTATATTCTCATCTGTGAATTAATGTTCCTATTTATACATGACAAAACCTTACTGGCCTAAGCAACTGACAATTGGCATTGGAGTTCAGGGGTGTCTTTGTATGTCATGTTTGTGTTTGCAGGAGTGTGTTTGCATGTCGTGTTGGTCTTTAATTGCTGGGATGTTTGCACATACACACTTACACACTTACACAGATATATTTATATATATATATATATATATATATATATATATATATATATATATATATAGATAGATAGATAGATATGTAGTGGGAAACCTGGAATTGTGCGAGGAATTTAGTCCCTATAAAAAAACCCTACCAATCCCTCCCCTTACCTGTAGCATCAGCGTGAAGTGGGAGGTGTGTCAGTCTGTTGCTACCTGCTGTGCAATCAACTGGATTAGCTCATGCCACAGTTGTTTAGCCCAGTTCTGCAGTGTTCAGACAGCCTGCTCTCGGATACTTGCAGCTCAGATCTCTTGCTCTATATTTTGTGTCCATTTTCATACACATATGTTCCGTTTATCTCTGGTTGTCACCAGGCCTCTGGTGTGTCGCTTTCAAAGCCACCTTTACATATTGACAGTTGGTTCTGGCATTTTCCGGTACGTTTCATTTAGCTTTCATATTTCTACCCTTATGACGACTTCTGCTAAGGTGTTTATCATTATGATTGGGTTTTACTTTGTTTTGCAGAACCACAGATATAGACCAAAATATTTGCCATTAGGCCCTCTCTTTTTCAGGTGTTATTTGTATAAATTCCTAGTTCACTAAGGAAAAAGCTCCATCTATTTCCAGAAGCCTAGGAAGTAGTGTTATGCCTTTGTTTCAGGTATATATATATATGTAAAAGGCCATAGGCCTAAATTTGTGGGAGGAGTTTTTTCTATAAAAGCTCTACCCCCTGCTTACCTATGCTGGTTCCTGTAGCCTATGAGGCCTCCCCACCCCTCCCTCCCCCCCCCCATCGCCCACACGGCCCACATTAGTATAATTGTCTCATATCCCCTTCTGCAGGGGTTAGTTTAGAATCTCACATGCCACGGCAAAACGGTTTTCTCTATACTGTCACCGAGAGGCCAACATCCCGTTCGGTGGCTACATTTTCCCACAGGTCAAATCATAGGTAGAGCTTCTCTGCGCCACTTGGCAACTAGCAGGGATTCACCTATCACGGTTAGTTAAGTTCTTCGCCATTTGGTACTAGCTAGCAAGCCAGTTCTATACAGTATTTCACCTTTGGCTCAAAATTCGGTTTTTACTAATCTCTTCATAGGATGTCGCAAGATTCACCCCATGAAGACAACTTGTCTCTACATGGCTCTCCCCCCGGGCCTATCTCACCAGCCGTATCTCTCATTACCACTACGCCTGGGTCTCTGAGATCTTGGACCATCCCTAAATTGACGGCAGAACTACACCATAGAAATGTTTCTTTCCCGGCCACAGCAAGGAAAGTAGAACTATTTAATTTATTAACAGTTCAGTCAAACAATCCCAGTCCCGTCACAAGTTCTCAAGAGCCTAATGTCAGCCGTTCGGGACAGTTTCAAGACACTTTGTCATCAAACTTGTCCACCCTTCAGTCACTTAAGGAGAGGATGACCAATATAGAAACCATAATCTCTACAGTTATCAGCGCACCTCTCACTCCAAGCACAACACCTGCACCTTACTATCATTCCCTCCACTCCACACTGCATCAACCCTGTATATACTGTTCCAGCTTCCATTAGGGAAGACATTCTGGATGGCAAGGATGTCAGCCTAGTTGCCCTCCTTATAGCTTCACAGGATACTCTAGAGAATAAAGCTGTTGCCTTTGAAGATAGGTCAGAGTTCCTCATATCTAGGGACTCATGCCTCAGTATAAAGCTACCCATCCCTGAATTCGTTCTCAGTTTCGGACTATACAGGGACGTCATCTGCTCATTATACCCTCATAGGTGAGAGGAATTCGACCTCTATCTACACAAGGTGGTGGACTTGGGGCACAAGTATGGGGGTTTCGCCTTTTATGATTACCACAGAGCAATTTCATTTAAGGCAGCAGCGGCTCTGGCCCAGTCCAACACTCGCATCGACTAGAGTCAGTTGGACACAAAGCTGTTCTGCAGACATTTTGCCGGCTTGAGACCTCCATCTTGTGCAGTTTGCTCTGCTACCTCACGTTCCTCCAACTTATGTTCATACGAAGCAGAACACCCTATATCTCAACCCTCCACTTCCTACTCATCCTCCAACCTCTCCGTCAGTCAGCACAGGGGACAGAGAGATAAGCTGGGCAGACCAGTAGTAGTCCTGGGAAAAGCACAGATATGCAACGACTTCAGTGCTGGAGCATGTAACTACAATGCATGCAGGTTGTTGCATATATGCGCCATCTTATTCAGGTCACATACAAAAGACACATGCCCTTCCAAGCTTTCCCCTAGGAAATCACTGACGGAAGTAAACGCACCCACCCCTCACCTGGTTCAATATTTGATTTCTGGGTTTTTTGAGGGTTTCCACACAGGGTTTTTAGCACTCCCAACAGGTACACTGGAATATCCTAACTTACTCTCTGCTACCAACGACCCATCTGCCGTTGACAAATTACTACAGAGCAAGACCACATCAGGCTTTATGATCGGTCCTTTTTCACACCCTTCTTTTTCTTCATGACCCCTTTTGGAGTGGTTACCAACAACACATCTAATAAAAAAACGTTTGATTATCAATTTGTCAGCAACTCATTCTTCAAAAAACCCTACTTTAAATTCATCAATACTGGCTGAAGAATTCTCTCTTCATTATGCCTCCGTGGATCATACCATTCAAGCTATACTACTGGCTGGCAAACAAGCCTGGCTCAGTAAGACGGACATAACTAAAGCTTTCAAATTACTACCAATCCATCTGTCTCTCTTGCACATCCACTGCAACAAAAGGAGGGATAATTATTACTTCACCACCAGGCTCACTTTCGGCTCCAGGAGTAGCCCGAAGCTGTTCGATATAGTTGCAGAAACACTTTGTTGGCTGCTCCTAAATACAGTCAGATGCCCCACGGTCATATACTATTTAGACAATTTTTTACTGGTCGAGGCAGGATCCCTCACCCTACTTAGTATCATTAGCACCACTGCACTGTTTTCTGCATTAGGCGTCCCACTGTCCCCTAACAAAACAATAAGCCCCACAACACAGTTGGTATTCCTGGGGATCTCACTCGACTCCATGTCCATGCAGGCGCGCCTCCCCAATGTGAAATTGGTACGCATTAGACTGGAATTGGACCAGTTCCTCCAGAAAGGTACTGGTTCTCGGAGGGATCTCCAGTCTCTACTGGGATACCTCAATTTTCTGATGCATATCATTCCACAAGGGAGATCCTTCTTCTCCAGGCTACTCTGCCTACTACCAGGCGTGCCTACTGATGGCACCATAGTCCTTAAGCCTCCAGCTGTAGCCAATTTAATTATGTGGAAGCACTTCCTAGCAGAGTGGAATGGCATCTCCATGTTCATTCCCCCACTGACCGAGCACTCTCCTGTTATTTGGACTTATGCAGCAGCCCACTCGGGGTTCGCTGCAATCTTTGGTAACCACTGGTTCAGGGACGTGTGGCCTCAAGAGGCACTTTCCTTACTGGCCTTCAGGGAAACTTCAGCCCTTTTCGAGGTCTATCCCATTGTAGCAGCAGCACATACTTGGGGTCATCTGTGAGCTGCTAATGCAGTCAAGTGTTTCTCAGCCAATTTGGCGGCTTGCAATATCATAAATAAAGGGCGCTCTTCCTCCTTGACCATTATGAGGTTAATACAGAGATTGACATGGCTGGCTGCCAAACTACAATTTTATCTAGTTTGCGAACACATCCCAGGCATCCATAATACGGCAGCTGACGTGTTGTCCCGATCAAACTTTCAGGCTTTCTACGAGGTACACCCATTCGCCAACCAGCTCCCATCCAGAATACCTACTTTTCCAGAGTTAATTATGGATTAACTAGATTATTGACCCACGCACGGTTTCTCTCATGATACACTCTGTCTACCAACACCAAAACAACCTACAACAGGGCTGTAACTGAGTTACACGTATTGGGCAGGGAATTCCAATTTTTATGACAATAACTCCTTCGAGACCATGGTGGCTTTTGCCTCTTCTTTTTGGCCACCTACATTTAAAATGAGTACATATCACTCGGTCATCTAGCAGCCATTTACATCACACTTTACGGCCTCCTCAGACTCCAAGAGTTCACTGTGGTCCATATATGGATGGCAGCTCCTGTTTAAATCTGTTAGAACCATACACGGTAACCACTACGTTATGTATCGACTCTCATCCAAACCCACCACACTACTACCCAACTACAATTCCTCTGTTTCTACAGAGAACCTCTGGTGTCCCGGTTAAATATACGCAACTTAATTCTATCCACTACTTCTGTCTCCCACCTAAACTTTAAAGACCATTCTATCTTGAATCTTATAGATACCATCGAGAGGCCAACACCCCGCCATATATGTTTATGGTTCCTTTCACCCATTCGGGCCAAATCATAGGTAGAGCCTCTCAAGCCGCTGGGCAAACTAGCAGGGCCTCATTTGCCCCATTTAGCATAATATAATTTTGCCACTTGGCTTTCCACTTGGCTTTCTTACTAGGCTGCCAGTTCCTAGTTATTGGTGGTTAGTTAATCAATTACATTTCCTTTTCTCATAGCATGTCTAATGTTTCGATCCAGGGTGACGAGTTATCCCTTCCAAGCACTCCTGCCAGGACAAATTCCCCCAGCAGACTTAACAATCCTCCAAGTCCAGCTTCAAGTTACAAATCTTGGACTATTCCAAAAATTACAGCTGAATTAAAGTAAAAAAAATTGCCTTTCCTTGCTACTGCTAGGAAAGCGGAGTTATTACGTTTAATGAAAGCCCAAAACGACAATGACAAACCTAGTTCTAGTGGGGGGGACACTATTCAGAACAGTCTGTCCGAATTCCATAGTATGATGTTGTAATGGATCTTCCTGTATCCCGGTTGGGTACCTCTGCCGACGGATGCTCCTAGTGCTCACTGAGGACTCCAAGCACTCCACCAGACACCATCAGCACCGCAGTCACCCCCCACATGCAGCGCTACCGCTTGGCTGGGAAATCGCCGTCCCCTACCCACCCTGGACCTACGACAAGGCTCCAGGTTCCAGTGGGTGAACCTCTCCTCCAAGAGAGAGTAGCAGGAACAAGCTCTTAAAAGAGCTTAGTGATTATAATCCCTGGGGAGTATAGTGATATAGCAATCCCCAGGATAGATGCAGTCTTTCCCACTACACATCAGATGAGGCTCTATGTTGAGGGTAAAACAGATCCGAGGGTTTATTGAACAGCTTGGTCTTTTATACAGTTTTCCCCACAAGGTTACCACCCAGGTGGACCTTGTGGGGCACTGGGACACAGGAACAACAAGCCAATAAAAACATAGTTTTACATTCAGTCACTCCCATACAGTGTACAAAATCCCTCCCCTCTGCCTGTGATATAACACATAACTTGCCCTTTACTCACAATGTATGGCAATCTTCTTACAACGCAAAAAGTCATGTTATAGACTAGAGCTAATGTCTCAACCCTACCTCATTTACAGGCCACTCCTTTCTTCAGCAGGACCTAGCCTCAATACTCCCGCACACATCATGAAAAACATGGGTCGGTGGAAATCTTCAGTCTATTGCAAGCATGTGCCACAACCTGAGAAAGAAGTTTGGTTGGCCTTCTGTAATATCGCAATGTAATATTAAGAAGTGTTAAAATAAAGGTTGATTTGCATATCATCTTTTTTGCCCTCTTTTATTTCAGGCCTAACCTCTCATCAGTTCCAGCCCACTTCAACCGACTTATTTCATTTTAAATGTATTGTATGAATGCATATTTATACTCTAATGGCTGGTATGTCCCAGCCACAAATAAAAGGTGGGAAACCTGGAATTGTGGGAGGGATTTAGTCCCTATAAAAAATCCTACCAATCCATCCCCTTTATAACAATAGTCTTATACACATTCACACATACACACAAACTGACACACACATGCACACTGGCACATACACACAGATACTGGCACAGAGGTACACATACTGGCACATACATTGTCACACAGATAAAGACACTGGCACATATGCAGACAGATACATACACTGGCAGATACACATGGGCACACAGATACACACACTGACGCACACACTGGCACATGCACACACAAGTCAGATACACACATTGACAGATACACTGACACACATAAACACACCTTGACACACAAATACACACACTGGTAAATACACAGACACACATACACACACACACATTTAGATACCCATGCACACACACTGGCACATACTCTCACACAGATACACACACTGACAGATACACACACTGACACAAATATACAAATAGTGGTGCATATGCACATCCTCAGATACACACACTGTATCCACATATTGGCCCATATACACATAGATACATACACTGACACACATATACACACACAGGTACAGACACCGGCACATACACACACACACTGGCACATACACACTCAGATACACACATTGACAGATACACTGACACACAAATACACACTGGCACATACCCACACAGATACACACACTGACACATACACACACACAGTACACACGCTGGCACACAGATACACACACTTAAACATACACATGCAAACTGGCACACACATACTCAGGTACACACACTGACGGATACAGTGACAGACATATACACACACTAACTCATGCACAGATACACACACTGGCACGTACACAGATACACGCTGCCAGATAAACACAGACACATAGATACACACACTGACACACGGATACACTCACTGACAGATACACTGACACACAGATACACACTGGCACATACACACAGATACAAACACTGACACACATATACACACACTGGTACATAAATACAACTTGACACACAGATACACACACTGGTACATAGACACAGATACACACACTGACACATAGGTACAAATACTGACACACAGGTACACACACTGACACACAGATACACACACTCAGATACACACACTGACACACTAGAGATGCCGCGAACATAAAATGTTCTGTTCGCGAACGGCGAACGCAAATTTCCGCAAATGTTCGCGAACGGGCGAACCGGGCGAACTGCCATAGACTTCAATAGGCAGGCGAATTTTCAAACCCACAGGGACTCTTTCTGGCCACAATAGTGATGGAAAAGTTGTTTCAAGGGGACTAACACCTGGACTGTGGCATGCCGGAGGGGGATCCATGGCAAAAATCCCATGGAAAATTACATAGTTAATGCAGAGTCTGGTTTTAATCCATAAAGGGCATAAATCACCTAACATTCCTAAATTGTTTGGAATAACATGCTTTAAAACATCAGGTATGATGTTGTATCGATCAGGTAGTGTAAGGGTTACGCCCACTTCACAGTGACAGACCAAACTCCCCGTTTAACGCACCGCAAACATCCGCAAACAGTCCATTTGCACAACCGCAAACTCCCCATTTGCACAAGGTTGGATACCAAGCTAGCCATGTCCCGTTCCTTGTCCTCACTGATGTCATTGAAGGTCTCTTCCTCCACCCAGCCACGTACAACACCAAGGGGACCCGAAAGGTGACAACAAGCCCCCTGGGACGCCTGCTGTGTTTGGTCTTCCACCTCCTCAAAGCCACCTTCCTCCCCTGACTCCTCTTCTTCAGACTCCTCTCTCTGCATTGCCTCTCTCTGCATTATTATAAGGTGTGTTAAGTAGTACTATTCCTATCAGTTTAATCCCTGTTACGTCCCCTATCAGGAGACGTGTATATGGCATCGCTTTTAGTAACCGGGAGATGGAAAAAGATGCTTGGTCGATCCTCCTACTTAAAATTTGGGGCACTGCGCGTGCAATCTAATGTGCCACCAGATAGGAGTGGTGTGTTAAATAGTACTATTCTTATCAGTTTAATCCCTGTTACGTACCCTATCAGGGGACGTGTATATGGCATCGATTTTAGTAACCGGGAGATGGAAAAGGATGCTTGGTCGATCCTCCTACTTAAAATTAGGGGCACTGCGCGTGCAATCTAATGTGCCACCAGATAGGAGTGGTGTGTTAAGTAGTACTATTCTTATCAGTTTAATCCCTGTTACGTCCCCTATCAGGGGACGTGTATATGGCATCGATTTTAGGAACCGGGAGATGGAAAAAGATGCTTGGTTGGTCCTCCTACTTCAAATTTGGGGCACTTCACGTGTAATCTAATGTGCCACCAGATAGGAGTGGTGTGTTAAGTAGTGCTATTCTTATCAGTTTAATCCCTGTTACGTCCCCTATCAGGGGACGTGTATATGGCATCGATTTTAGGAACCGGGAGATGGAAAAAGATGCTTGGTTGGTCCTCCTACTTCAAATTTGGTGCACTGCGCGTGTAATCTAATGTGCCACCAGATAGGAGTGGTGTGTTAAGTAGTACTATTCTTATCAGTTTAATCCCTGTTACGTCCCCCTCATCAGGCCTTTTTTAGTCGAATGTATCGCCCACTGTCAGTCCCTTCGGGATCCATCCCTCATTCATCTTAATAAAGGTGAGGTAATCTAGACTTTTTTGACCTAGGCGACTTCTCTTCTCAGTGACAATACCTCCTGCTGCACTGAAGGTCCTTTCTGACAGGACATTTGAAGCGGGCAGGCCAGAAGTTCTATCGCAAATTGGGATAGCTCAGGCCACAGGTCAAGCCTGCACACCCAGTAGTCAAGGGGTTCATCGCTCCTCAGAGTGTCGATATCTGCAGTTAAGGTGAGGTAGTCTGCTACCTGTCGGTCGAGTCGTTCTCTGAGGGTGGACCCCAAAGGTCTGTGGTGATGTGTAGGACTTAAAAAGCTCTGCATGTCCTCCATCAACAACACGTCTGTAAAGCGTCCTGTCCTTGCCGGCGTGGTCGTGGGAGGAGGAGGATTACTTTCACCTCTTCCCCTGTTAGATTCCCGTTGTGCTGTGACATCACCCTTATACGCTGTGTAAAGCATACTTTTTAATTTATTTTGGAACTGCTGCATCCCAGTACAGGTCGTTCTCCTTCAGCCTTTTTATACGAGGGTCCCTCAACAGGCTCGACAGCATGAAAGACCCCATTTGCACAAGGTTGGATGCCGAGCTACTCATGTCCTGTTCCTCGTCCTCAGATATCTCACTGAAGGTATGTTCTTCCCCCCAGCCCCAACAAGCTCCACCACAGCTAAGCAAAGCGGTCCCGATTAAAATCCACCAACGCAAAAGGCGTCGAAGACGGGACCGGAGGCACAAACATAAATGCAGAGCCTGCCCCACGTCAAGCACTCACCTCCACCTTAAGCCACCACAATCCCGCACCAGACGTGAAGCACCACCGGGACAGATCCGACCACCCGACAAAACAAGCTTCCACCACCTCAAGCCGCGAACCCGGCACTCAGCCAGAGACTTGCCTTTGTTGTTCCAGGTATCAGGGACTCCCAGGGTCTGCACCTGGCGCCCAGAAGGGATCAGATGAGCACAAGCAGTAAACAGCAGCCTGCCAAGCATGTCCCACTATAGCCGATCCTCCACACCATGCCTTTGATCATATGAACTGTTCTCTGCATATTAACTAATCGCAAAGTAGCAAGCGTTTAAACATGTAATTATTTCACCTCCTAAAGAGTTTATTGTCATAGTTCAGTACATGCCTTTACCTTAATCGTTCATGTATTATGTTATTCACTAGTCTCATCTCATGGGGCGACTCACACTTGATTTATAACTAGTGGTGGAGCTGCTGATATAAATACACAGTTGATAACGTGCAAGCTACACCCTAAACATGACAGCCATCTTTCACAACAATGTACTGCTATACCCTCAGTGCAACAAGCCATGATATACGCACATTCAGCCTAGCATGCTCAAATATAACACACTTCTGTCTAAAAAAAAAAAAAAAAAAAGAATGCAGCTTCCGAATGAATCTAAAATGGATGCTGTCCAGGAGGTGGGAGGGTCTGGGAGGGACGGTCTGCTGCTGATTGGCTGGAATGTATCTGCTGACTGTGAGGTACAGGGTCAAAGTTTAGTCAATGATGACGAATAGGGGGTGGACCGAACATCGCATATGTTCGCCAGGAACTATTCGCCAGCGAACTATTCGGGACATCTCTATGACACACTCCAATACTACAGGCGGCTGATCACGCTTTTAAATACCTGACCGGGTCCCTGTTCTGCAATACTGATTGAGTGGCCCTAAGTGCATGGGACACCCGATGGTCAAATCAGGACGGAAGCCCAGATTTCACAGACCACCAATTGGGAAACACTGATCTATACTGATGATCTCAGTCAAATCCAAATCCAAATGCATCTGTAATAGCATAGATAAGTCAATTAAATATCATTCCTACAGTTCATTGCACATGCACTCATTCAGTTCAGTGCATTGCGTTGGGTTT
Organism: Pelobates fuscus; assembly: GCF_036172605.1. Lineage (NCBI taxonomy): Eukaryota > Metazoa > Chordata > Amphibia > Anura > Pelobatidae > Pelobates > Pelobates fuscus. Next base: position 222,600,148 of record NC_086317.1, read on the forward strand.
GCATGCAATAAATCATAGGAAGAAGAGCCATAATATAGTAGTTCATACTGTAGTGGGCAGTGGTGACCAAGTACATTTTTGGGAACATACAGGGAGTGCAGAATTATTAGGCAAATGAGTATTTTGACCACATCATCCTCTTTATGCATGTTGTCTTACTCCAAGCTGTATAGGCTCGAAAGCCTACTACCAATTAAGCATATTAGGTGATGTGCATCTCTGTAATGAGAAGGGGTGTGGTCTAATGACATCAACACCCTATATCAGGTGTGCATAATTATTAGGCAACTTCCTTTCCTTTGGCAAAATGGGTCAAAAGAAGGACTTGACAGGCTCAGAAAAGTCAAAAATAGTGAGATATCTTGCAGAGGGATGCAGCACTCTTAAAATTGCAAAGCTTCTGAAGCGTGATCATCGAACAATCAAGCGTTTCATTCAAAATAGTCAACAGGGTCGCAAGAAGCGTGTGGAGAAACCAAGGCGCAAAATAACTGCCCATGAACTGAGAAAAGTCAAGCGTGCAGCTGCCAAGATGCCACTTGCCACCAGTTTGGCCATATTTCAGAGCTGCAACATCACTGGAGTGCCCAAAAGCACAAGGTGTGCAATACTCAGAGACATGGCCAAGGTAAGAAAGGCTGAAAGACGACCACCACTGAACAAGACACACAAGCTGAAACGTCAAGACTGGGCCAAGAAATATCTCAAGACTGATTTTTCTAAGGTTTTATGGACTGATGAAATGAGAGTGAGTCTTGATGGGCCAGATGGATGGGCCCGTGGCTGGATTGGTAAAGGGCAGAGAGCTCCAGTCCGACTCAGACACCAGCAAGGTGGAGGTGGAGTACTGGTTTGGGCTGGTATCATCAAATATGAGCTTGTGGGGCCTTTTCGGGTTGAGGATGGAGTCAAGCTCAACTCCCAGTCCTACTGCCAGTTTCTGGAAGACACCTTCTTCAAGCAGTGGTACAGGAAGAAGTCTGCATCCTTCAAGAAAAACATGATTTTCATGCAGGACAATGCTCCATCACACGCGTCCAAGTACTCCACAGCGTGGCTGGCAAGAAAGGGTATAAAAGAAGAAAATCTAAGGACATGGCCTCCTTGTTCACCTGATCTGAACCCCATTGAGAACCTGTGGTCCATCATCAAATGTGAGATTTACAAGGAGGGAAAACAGTACACCTCTCTGAACAGTGTCTGGGAGGCTGTGGTTGCTGCTGCACGCAATGTTGATGGTGAACAGATCAAAACACTGACAGAATCCATGGATGGCAGGCTTTTGAGTGTCCTTGCAAAGAAAGGTGGCTATATTGGTCACTGATTTGTTTTTGTTATGTTTTTGAATGTCAGAAATGTATATTTGTGAATGTTGAGATGTTATATTGGTTTCACTGGTAAAAATAAATAATTGAAATGGGTATATATTTGGTTTTTGTTAAGTTGCCTAATAATTATGCACAGTAATAGTCCCCTGCACACACAGATATCCCCCTAAAATAGCTAAAACTAAAAACAAACTAAAAACCACTTCCAAAAATATTCAGCTTTGATATTAATGAGTTTTTTGGGTTCATTGAGAACATGGTTGTTGTTCAATAATAAAATTAATCCTCAAAAATACAACTTGCCTAATAATTCTGCACTCCCTGTATAATGCATTATAAGCAATGCAATAATGTACACTTTAAGAAATGAATATTATAAGCACACCAAAGAAAGGATTAATATGACAGTTTCTCTTTAAACAGTGTCACCACTATCAAGAAAAATTAATTATACAGGTCGCATTGCTAGTAGGGCAAGGGAAATGCCGTAAATAAGTTGAAGATTATTCTGGCAATTAAATTGTTAATCGTCTTTAAAAGAAGGATTTGTAATTGAACAATGCACTTCATAATCTTCCGGAGAGTCCAAGACAGGAGAAGGGTGACTGAAACAAGCACCCGACTAATTCAAGAGTTTTATTAAGACAGACACTTACAGAGGGGGTTTTCTTCTATGACACCTGGATATTAAAGTGTGTAATGGAGTCAGCCAACTGGTAAATGGAGCTTTTAAACAGTTTCTGTGCTCCCCATTAATGCGCTTGACACTGATTAATTTTGGCAGGGAGGGGAAAAAATGAGCACAAGTGGTCAGCGATTTTCCCAATCCTTTTTCTGTTTAAAAGTATTTTTTAAATCATTTAAATGAAGTGATCAAGCTACAAATGAGAAACAATGGAGAAGTCTATGCATTTAAACATTTACTGCGGTATAGTTCTGAAAAACAATCCAATTCATTCCCCCTTAGAGGATAATGTATCCATTTTCTTAAGTGTTTATATGTTATTAATAACATTCTATAGAAGCAATACAGTGTTTGTTACCATTTAGTTTACTGTGTTTCACATTCAATGGGAATTAAAGAGTTAACAGGGCACTAGCTGTTATGAACATATTCAAATCTGTATCTCAAAGTAATTTTGAATTTATGAAATGTGAGACATCCACATTGATAGTATAGATGCACAGTTGGCCACCTAATAACACAACATGGAGTGTAGTCATTTTGTAACTCTGTTTCTTTTAGAGATGTGATGATGAGACATATTTTACTGTTCCGAAACATCTAAACAACAAATGTTTGCAAACTTTCAGAGACCTATGACCAAGCAGCAGAGCAAGAAAATGTTAAAATGTTGTATAATTATCAAAATGCAGCAAAAGTTTGAATGGTTATGTCCCCCCCCTCCCCCCCCCCCCCCCAAACATGTCCCTAGTTACATGTTTTTTCTTATTAATTAAATATGCACAGAAGCAATGATGGTCTTGCACATTTAAGACCAAAATAGCTGAACTCACTATTTTTGTGTGGACTTTGCTAATGTTTTGCAAAATTTAGGGAAATTGCAGTCTCATATACAGCATATCTCACAGCCGATGAACCATTAATGATGCTAAAGTGATCACAATTCAACTGTTCAGATAATTTCAGACATCACATTTTTTCCTGTTAGGAGATCAGTAAAAAGCAGCACCATACTTTACATTAACCCCTAAGGACTGTGGCAGTTGTACAAGTTGTGATCAAAACAAAACGTAGAAAAAACTTTGAATTTGCGCTATATGTCTGTTCAACTAGAATTCACCTCTTTCATATTAAATGCACTCACACTTATTATATATCATTTTGTTCAGGAGAAATAGGGCTTTCGTGTCATAACAAATATTTATATATGAAACATAATTTCATATTTATAAAATATAAAAAAAAATGAGAAATTAAGAAGTTTAGGAGTAGCTGTATTAGAGGAAACTGTTACTTCTAACAGCCGAGGAAACAGCCCCTCTAGTATGGGTGGGGATGAAAATGTAAGGAAGGTGGGGGGTGGAGCCACAGGGGCATCTGACACAGCAGTAGCTCAGCCTGACTGCATGCCGGCTATGGGACGCCGCTCACAGCGACTGCAACACCAGGCGGACAACAGGGACATCGGGGCCATGCTCCAATGGCCAACGCAGGCCAAAACAGGCCCGGCCGAATCCACGCGCCCAGTAACACACACTGACCGCCAAGAACAAACGGGGTCAAACGCATCCAGGGACCCTCCGTCGGAACGGCCGGTAAGCCCAGACGGCTCTGCCGACATGACCCCCACCACCAGGCATGATTTAAAATACTACTAACGGCTTCGGGCACCTCTAAAGTTACCACTCGCCCGCCACAGCCCGCCCACCACAGCCGCTTCACTTGATCTGTCAGAGGAGTTATTTACACATCAGTTGGAAGAAATGAGTGATGCGCAACCATTATTGCCAGAGGATGTAGATAACAGGGATATGTCTCAGTCAGGCAGCATTACACACATGGACACATGGTGTGATGATGATGATGTTGTACCCGCTGCTGCTTCCTTTGCTGAGTTGTCAGATACAAGTGAAGCGGTTGATGATGACGATGCGTCTGTGGATGTCACATGGGTGCCCGCTAGAAGAGAAGAAGAACAGGGGGAATGTTCAGATGAGGAGACGAGTTGGAGGAGACGAGTTGGAAGCAGGGGGAGGTCGTCGCAAGGAGCTAGTGGCACAGTCAGACAGCATGCATCGGCACCCAGGGTCAGCCAGACAGCACACCAATCAACCCATGCTGTTGCCACCACCAGAATGCCGTCATTGCAGAGCTCAGCAGTGTGGCATTTTTTTGTGTGTGTCTGCCTCTGACAACAGCGATGCCATTTGCAACCTGTGCCAAAAGAAAATGAGTCGTGGGAAGTCCAACACCCACCTAGGTACAATTTTTTTGCGAAGGCACATGATCGCACATCATAAACACCTATGGGATCAACACATGAGTACAAGCAGCACACAAACTCAAAGCCGCCATCCTCCTCCTGGTCCAGCATCTTCAGCCACGTCAACCACTGCTGTCCTCCTTGCCCCCTCTCAATGATCCGCCACTCTGTCTCTCGCCTTGAGCAGTTCCTGCTCATCTGCCCACAGTCAGGTGTCTGTCAAGGACATGTTTGAGCGTAAGAAGCCAATGTCACAAAGTCACCCCCTTGCCCGGCATCTGACACCTGGCTTGTCTGAACTCTTAGCCAACCAGCTTTTACCATACAAGCTGGTGGAGTCTGAGGCGTTCCAAAAATTTGTAGCTATTGGGACACCGCAGTGAAAGGTACCCGGCAGAAATTTCTTTGCACAAAAGGCAATCCCCAACCTGTACTTGATTGTGCAAAAGGAAGTAATGGCATGTCTGGCACACAGTGTTGGGGCAAGGGTCCATCTGACCACTGATACCTGGCCTGCAAAGCATGGTCAGGGCAGGTATATCACCTACGCTGCGCATTGGGTAAACCTGCTGACGGCTGCCAAGCATGGAATGCGTGGCTCTGCAGAGGAGTTGGTGACACCGCCACGACTTGCAGGCAGGCCTGCTGCCACCTCCTCTACTCCTCCTACTCCATCCTCTTAACCTCCTCGGCTAAGTCCTCTTCTGCTGCTGCGTCTTGCTCCACATCAACGGCACCCCCCAGCTCCCCAGGTACTATTCCACATCCCGCATATGGCAGTGTCACGCCGTCTTGGGGTTGACCTGCCTGAAAGCAGAGAGTCACACCGGACCAGAACTCCTGTCCGCCATGAATGCACAGGTGGGTCAGTGGCTGACTCTGCACCAACTATAGATCGGCAAAGTGGTTTGTAACAACGGAAGAAATTTGTTGGCGGCATTGAATTTGGGCAAGGTGACACATGTGCTGTGCATTGCACATGTGTGTAATCTGATCGTACAACGCTTTGTGCATAAGTATCCAGGCTTACAAGACATCCTGAAGCAGGCCAGGAAGGTGTGTGGCCATTTCAGGCATTCCTACACGGCCATGGCGAACTTTTCAGATATCCAGCGGCGAAACAACATGCCAGTGAGGCGCTTGATTTGCGACAGCCCGACACATTGGAATTCAACACTCCTAATGTTCGACCGCCTGCTCCAACAAGAAAAAGCCGTTAACAACTATTTGTATGACCGGGGTACTAGGACAGCCTCTGCAGAGCTGGGAATTTTTTTGCCACATTACTGGATGCTCATGCGCAATACCTGTAGGCTCATGCGTCCTTTTGAGGAGGTGACAAACCTAGTCAGTCGCACCGAAGGCACCATCAGTGACATCATGCCATTTGTTTTCTTCCTGGAGCGTGCCCTGCGAAGAGTGCTGGATCAGGCCGTAGATGAGCGTGAAGAGGAAGAGGAAGAGTTGTGGTCACCATCACCACCAGAAACAGCCTTATCAGCATTGCTTGCTGGACCTGCGGCAACGCTGGAAGAGGATTGTGAGGAATATTAGTCAGAGGAGGAATGTGGCTTTTAGGAGGAGGAGGAAGACCAACCACAACAGGCATCCCAGGGTGCTCGTTGTCACCTATCTGGTACCCATGGTGTTGTACGTGGCTGGGGGGAAGAACATACTTTCAGTGAGATCACTGAGGATGAGGAACGGAACATGAGTAGCTCGGCATCCAAACTTGTGCAAATGGGGTCTTTCATGCTGTCGTGCCTGTTGAGGGACCGTCGTATAAAAAGGCTGAAGGACAACGACCTGTACTGGGTGTCCATGCTACTAGACCCCCGATATAAGCAGAAATGTTACCGAATTACCGCAAGTCAGAAAGGATGCAGCAGTTCCAAAATAAATTAAAAAGTATGCTTTACACAGCGTATAAGGGGGAATCTAACAGGGGAAGAGGTGAAAGTAATCCTCCTCCTCCCACGACCACGCCGGCAAGGACAGGACGCTTTACAGACGTGTTGTTGATGGAGGACATGCAGAGCTTTTTAAGTCCTACGCATCGCCACAGCCCTTCGGGGTCCACCCTCAGAGAACGACTCGACCGACAGGTAGCAGACTACCTCGCCTTAACTGCAGAAATCTACACTCTGAGGAGCGATGAACCCCTTGACTACTGGGTGTGCAGGCTTGACCTGTGGTCTGAGTTATCCCAATTTGCGATAGAACTTCTGGCCTGCCCCGCTTCAAGTGTCTTGTCAGAAAGGACCTTCAGTGCAGCAGGAGGTATTGTCACTGAGAAGAGAAGTCGCCTAGGTCAAAAAAGTCTAGATTACCTCACCTTTATTAAGATGAATGAGGGATGGATCCCGAAGGGATCGACTAAAAAAGGCCTGATGAGGGGGACGTAACAGGGATTAAACTGATAAGAATAGTACTATTTAACACACCACTCCTATCTGGTGGCACATTAGATTGCACGCGCAGTGCCCCAAATTTTAAGTAGGAGGACCGACCAAGCATCTTTTTCCATCTCCCGGTTCCTAAAATCGATGCCATATACACGTAACAGGGATTAAACTGATAGGAATAGTACTACTTAACACACCTTATAATAACGCAGAGAGAGGCAATGCAGAGAGAAGAGTCTGAAGAAGAGGAGTCAGAGGAGGAAGGTGGCTTTGAGGAGGTGGAAGACCAAACACAGCAGGCATCCCAGGGGGCTTGTTGTCACCTTTCGGGGACCCTTGGTGTTGTAGGTGGCTGGGTGGAGGAAGAGACCTTCAATGACATCAGTGAGGACATGGCTGTGAACCCTGTGTGCTGCTGCATCTGTATGTATTTCTGTGTGAAATTTAAGTAGCCCAGGGACCAGAGACCAACCCTGCAGAATGATACGCATTACAAAGTTGAGGGACCTAAACCAGGACTGGGAATTATGAATGGCTACCCCTATGGGAGCAGTACACCAAGATGAGAAACGTGAAGACCGGAAACGGACGATCGTGAAACAAGCGTATGATTGCTGTGGACAGAAGGTGGTCCACCGTAAGTGGGTCAATAGGTGTAGATAATAGGTTAGGGCATACGAGTGTACCTGTGGGGTGGGCGATAAGGCCCGTGTGAAACCCTTGTGAGAAACACGGCATACGAATCTACCAGATGCCTAGCAGGGTTTAAATGCAGATAGTATTCCAGGATGCCAATATTGACCTTAGTTAGGTGTATCTTAGGTGACAGTCGGGCTGTATATGTGGAGTAGGTGTGGGTTCCGGAGCAGATGGAGCAGATGTGCGATACCCCGCATGTAGTGAAAATAGCATACCCCAGCATAAAGTCATAGCGCGCCCGAGCCTTGCCCGGAAATGAAATGGTCAGCCCCACTTGTCCTTCTGCCCGCCTCCCAGTCTAGTGCATGGGATGAAGGAGCGGTGAGAGGTACTAAACAGTTAAATCAGTGACAGACCAAAGAAGCCTGGATATGTCAAATGCACAGTGATAGGAACCAGGCTCTCGGGCATGTGCTGAGAAAGGGAAAAGACCACCGTGGGCCTAACAAGGCCAAGCGTAATATTGGAATGTACTATGAAAGGTTGTGTTTCCTTAACCCTTGTATATTAGAAATTTGACGTATGTAATTGCCCAAATGTGGGGCCGAAATTGACATATGTAACAGCCCAAATGAGGGGCCGGGATTGCCATAGTGCCCATATAGGGCCATGTGTAAACGCACATGTGCCATGTGTAAATGCCCGTTCGCGAACATTTGCGGAAATTCGCGTTCGCCATTCGCGAACGGAAAATTTTATGTTCACGACATCTCTAGTAAATATCTTCTTGGGGTTAAAGAAGGGAAATCAACTATTGGTCGGGATACAGTTGCAAGAAAAAGTATGTGAACCCTTTGGAATGATATGGATTTCTGCACAAATTGGTCATAAAATGTGATCTGATCATCATCTAAGTCACAACAATAGACAATCACAGTCTGCTTAAACTAATAACACACAAAGAATGAAATGTTGCCATGTTTTTATTGAACACACCATGTAAACATTCACAGTGCAGGTGGAAAAAGTATGTGAACCCCTAGACTAATGACATCTCCAAGAGCTTATTGGAGTGAGATGTCAGCCAACTGGAGTCCAATCAATGAGATGAGATTGGAGGTGTTGGTTACAGCTGCCCTATAAAAACACACACCAGTTCTGGGTTTGCTTTTCACGAGAAGCATTGCCTGATGTGAATGATGCCTCGCACAAAAGAGCTCTCAGAAGACCTACGATTAAGAATTGTTGACTTGCATAAAGCTGGAAAGGGTTAAAAAAGTATCTCCAAAAGCCTTGCTGTTCATCAGTCCACGGCAAGATAAATTGTCTATAAATGGAGAAAGTTCAGCACTGCTGCTACTCTCCCTAGGAGTGGCCGTCCTGTAAAGATGACTGCAAGAGCACAGCGCAGACTGCTCAATGAGGTGAAGAAGAATCCTAGAGTGTCAGCTAAAGACTTACAAAAGTCACTGGCAAATGCTAACATCCCTGTTAGCGAATCTACAATACGTAAAACACTAAACAAGAATGGATTTCATGGGAGGATACTACAGCCACTGCTGTCCAAACAAAACATTGCTGCACGTTTACAGTTTGCACAAGAGCACCTGGATGTTCCACAGCAGTACTGGCAAAATATTCCGTGTACAGATGAAACCAAAGTTGAGTTGTTTGGAAGAAACAGACAACACTATGTGTGGCGAAAAAAAGGCACAGCACACCAACATCAAAACCTCATCCCAACTGTGAAGTATGGTGGTGGGGGCATCATGGTTTGGGGCTGCTTTGCTGCGTCAGGGCCTGCACGGATTGCTATCATTGAAGGAAAAATGAATTCCCAAGTTTATCAAGACATTTTGCAGGAGAACTTAAAGGACCACTCTAGGCACCCAGACCACTTCAGCTTAATGAAGTGGTCTGGGTGCCAGGCCCAGCTAGGGTTAACCCATTTTTTTTTTATAAACATAGCAGTTTCAGAGAAACTGCTATGTTTATAAATGGGTTAAGCCTTCCCCCAAAGCCTCTAGCGGCTGCTCATTGACAGCCGCTAGAGGCGCTTGCGTGATTCTCATTGTGAAAATCACAGTGAGAGCGCGCAAGCGTCCACAGGAAAGCATTGATAATGCTTTCCTATGCGACCGGCTGAATGCGCGCGCAGCTCTTGCCGCACGTGCACATTCAGCCGAAGGGGCGGAACGGAGGAGGATCGGAGGCAGAGAGCTCCCCGCCCAGCGCTGGAAAAAGGTAAGTTTTTCCCCTTTTCCCCTCAGGGAAACCCTCAGGGCACTATAGTGCCAGGAAAACGAGTATGTTTTCCTGGCACTATAGTGGTCCTTTAAGGCCATCTGTCTACCAGCTGAAGCTCAACAGACGATGGGTGTTGCAACAGGACCCAAAGCATAGAAGTAAATCAACAACAGAATGGCTTAAACAGAAGAAAATATGCCTTCTGAAGTGGCCCAGTCAGAGTCCTGACCACAACCCGACTGAGATGCTGTGGCATGACCTCAAGAAAGCGATTCACACCAGATATCCCAAGAATATTGCTGAACTGAAACAGTTTTGTAAAGAGGAATGGTCAAGAATTACTCCTGACCGTTGTGCACGTCTGATCTGCAACTACAGGAAACGTTTGGTTGAAGTTATTGCTGCCAAAGGAGGTTCAACCAGTTATTAAATCCAAGGGTTCACATAGTTTTTCCACCTGCACTGTGAATGTTTACATGGTATGTTCAATAAAAACATGGCAACATTTCATTCTTTGTGTGTTATTAGTTTAAGAAGACTGTGATTGTCTATTATTGTGACTTAGATGATGATCAGATCACATTTCATGACCAATTTGTGCAGAAATCCATATCATTCCAAAGGGTTCACATACTTTTTCTTGCAACTGTATGTTATAAACCACCTAATGTTAATATTGATAAGGAACAACAGCTGTTTGGACAAATTGAGAAAGCTGCAAACCTGGGTAACACTTTGGTTATTGGAGATTTTAATTACCCGGACATAAATTAGGACGGAGGGACTAGTAGCTCAGCAAAGGTAATTAGGTTTTTGATCTTGTTAAATGACACCTTCATGTCACAACTTGTGCAAGCACCAACTAGAAAGGACACTTGTCTGGGCCTGGTTTTAACAAACAACATTGATCTTTTGACCAACATTCAAGTAGGTGAGCACTTGGGAAATAGTGATCACAATATAGTGTCCTTTTAAATAAACTTAAAAAAACAAAAGTGCATGGGGTATACTAAAACATATGATTTTATTATTAATTATAACCAATGTGGCTTAGTAGAGAAGTAAAAAAAAGAGATTAAAAATAAGAAAAGGGCATTTAAAGCATTTAAATCAGACAAATCAGATGCATCCTATAAAAGACATAAGGAAGCCAATAATGCATGCAAAAAAGCGATTAGATTTGCTAAACTTCAAAATGAAAAAAAAAAGATACCCAAAGAGAGCAAAACCAACCCCAAAGCATTCTTTAAGTACATAAATTCTAAAAAAAAGAAAGTGTAGGTACAATAAAAACTGAAATGGGGGTGTTAGTTAATGAAGACCAGGAAAAGGCAGGAATTTTAAATAACTATTTCTCCTCTTTATATATTAAGGAAGAACCCATGGCAATAGATGTGCAAATGATTGCTGCTAAAAACTTGCAGAATAATTGTAATTGATTAACTCAAGACAAGGTGCTGCAGCAACTAAATAAAGTTAATATAAACAAAGCTCCAGGGCCTGACGGTATTCATCCATGAGTGCTTAAGGAACTAAGTGTAGAAGTAAGTGAACCTCTGTTTTTAATATTTCAAGATTCTTTTCTGTCAGGAAGTGGAGGAAGGCAGATGTGGTTCCTATATTCAAAAAGGGTTCAAAATCCTTGCCTGGAAATGATAGACCTGTGAGCTTAACATCTGTGGCTGGGAAACTATTTGAAAGGTTATTAAAGGATAATATTCAAGAATTGCTTGTGAAGAACATGGTTATCAGCAAAAATCAGCATGGTTTTATGAAGCACAGGTCATGTCAAACTAACTTGATTGCATTCTACGAAGAAATAAGTAGAAATATAGATCAGGGTGTTGCAGTAGATGTGATCTATTTGGATGATGCCAAGGCATTTGACACAGTTCTACACAATAGATTAGTTTTCAAACTCAAGAAAATCAGTCTAGATGAAAATGCTTGTTCTTGGGTAGAACATTGGCTTAAAAATACAAAGAGTAAAAAGAGTTGTCATTAATGGTAAAATTTCAAGCTGGACAGAGGTGGCAAGTGGTGTCCCTCAGGGTTCTTTTCTGGGACCCCTTCTGTCATGAACGCACCCTACTCCAAGCGTGTGCGTGACATAGTTGTGGTGGTGAAAGGGATAAAGTACACTATTTGTCTGCACTAGACTGGAAATAATTCCCCTTTTTAACACCACCCACACTTAAACATAATAATATAACTATTACTATTTTAACGCTGCCACCACCAAGACAATTTAACATTACTTAGTACATTATTTAAGGAATTACAAAAATACTAACTAGTCTCTTCAGGTACTGTGATTCTTAACCAGACAAAGGCAGAACTTAATAAATAAATGTTTATTATGAGCAAAAATAGTCACAGTGCATATAACAATATATGATAAACAAATTATTTACACCAACAACAGATAAAACCAAAAAAGGATAAAATACAGAAGTCCTAATTACTCACTTAGGTTTTCAAAGTACAACTTCTGTCCAGGGGTCTCTGGGAAGGAAAGATGGTGACTCACTCAAAATTAGATCTTGGCCCCAAGCAAGTACACAGGCACCCTTCAGGATCATTAGATATATACCCTGTGGTTTATCAAGTCTTGCCCAGGGGTGGAGTTAAGGCGTACCTACAGAAATAATAACTGACCACCTCATTTGTTCCAGACTACTGTCAATCCAAATGGAAACATTTGGCTCTATCTTCTTTTTTGTACCTGCCACATAAATAATAATTGCATCTACAAATGTGTTATTATTTTCCCATTCCATATACATGTTGCACGTCCCACCCTCGATCCAATAGGGCGGACATCACATTCCTTTCCCTAGGGTCAAGTTAGGCCACTCATGTTTTGACTTGGTTAGAAGATGGCACTTGTCACATTCCAAATATAACAAAAATGAGGCTTTATTATTATTCTGTGGGGGTAAATATGAATGTTTTTGTCCTTCCTTTGGATATGATACTGGAACAAAGCTAATGGCACTTACATATCAAAGATATTTACTCATCACTTACAAGGTACATGCCAAATGGATGAAGAGACATTCAGACTTTTTCCAAGTGTAGAACCTCACACCTTGCAGAGCCTTGATTACTTCACATCCATATTGTAAAATCCTTTTCACATCTCTATGCTATTCATACTACCCCTTCTGTCATCTGACCTCTGTGGGGGTCCCAGCTTCAAAGGATGTAACCCCTTTTGACCTCAACAATACCATCTCTGTAATTTGTGCCATTTACTACACAAATTACATTACAGGATAATATTCAATAGTGTAATAATTAATTATGCACCCTTGCCGTGACACCTTCTATTTAACATGTTTATAAATTATCTTGACAAAAGCATTGAAAGTCATGTTTCAGTGTTTGTAGATGACACAAAACTCTGTAAAGTAATACAATGTGAGCAAGATATTACTTTGCTGCAGAGGGAATTAGATAGACTGGGGGACTGGACACTCAAAAGAAGATGAAATTTAATGTTGAAAAAAGCAAAATTATGCACTTCAGCGTACAGAATGCACAAGCAACGTGTACCCTTAATGGAAGCAAATTAGGGATAACAACACACGAAAAGGACTTGGGAATTGTTATAGACAACAAACTATGCAACAATGCGCAATGTCAATCAGCAGTGGCTAAGGCCAATAAGGTATTGTCATGCATGAAAAAGGGCATTCATTCTCAGGATGAGAATATAATTTTGCCTCTTTATAAATCACTGGTAAGACCACATATTGAATATGCTGTGCAATTTTTGGCACCTGTTCTAAAGAAGGATATTATGGCACTAGAAAAAGTGCAGAGGCGGGCTACAAAATAATAAAAGGAATGAAAAATATCAGCTATGAAGAAAGGTTAACAAACCTCTTTAGTTTAGAGAAATGTCACCTGAGAGGGGATATGATAACATTATACAAATATATTCAGGGCCAATACAAATCATTGTGTGGAAATCTATTCACAAACTGGACTTTACATAGGACACAAGGTCATGAGTTTAGACTGGAAGAAAGAAGATTATGTCTAAGGCAAAATAAAGGTTTTTTTTACTGTAAGAACAATAAGGATGTAGAATTCTTGCCTGAAGAAGTGGTTTTATCAGAGTCCATACAGATGTTCAAACAGCTACTAGATGCATATTTGCAAAAACAAAATATTCAAGGATATACTTTTTCAATGTAGGGTTATAAATGCTTGATCCAAGGATAAATGTGACTGCCATTCTGGGGTCAAGATTGATCTTTTTTTCTAGCTTGTTGAAAAATTGGAAGCGCTTCAAACTGGTTTTTTTTGCCTTCTTTTGGATCAACAGCAAAACAAACAAATGTGAGGAAGGCTGAACTTGATGGACACAAGTCTCTTTTCAGCTATGTAACTATGTAACTTTGTAAGTGTTGTTATTTTTTTTAGTTCTGCATGTTACTGCAATAAAATACACATATTTGTATTCAGCATGTCTCATGAGTAAAACAGTACCCCAAATGTACAGATTTTATGGTGTTTTGGAAAGTTACAGGGACAAATATAGCACGTTACATTGTTCAGTTTATACACATTGAAATTTGCTAGACTGGTTATGTTGCCTTTCAGACCAAATGGCAGCCCAGGAATTAGAATTACCCCCATGATGGCATACCATTTGCAAAAGTAGACAACCCAAGGTATTGCAAATGGGGCATGTACAGTCTTGTTTAGTAGCCAGTTAGTCACAAACACTAGCCAAAGTTAGCGTTCATATTTGTTTGTGTGACAATTGAAAGAAAAACAAATTTTAATGCAAATTTTGGCCAGTGTTTGTCACTAAGTGACTACTAAAAAGGACTGGACATACCCTATTTGCAATACCTTGGGTTGCCTACTTTTGTAAATGGCATGCATTCATGGTTGTAACTCTCATTCCTGGACTACCATATGGTCTCAAATGCAACATAAAAAGCCTTAAACAAAAACAAAAAAGCCTTATATTTGACTCTGTAACTTTTGAAAACACCATAAAACCTGTACATGGGGGGCACTGTTATACTCGGGAGACTTGGCTGAACAGAAATATTAGTGTTTCGAAACTGTAAAATGTATCACAACAATGATATCGTCAGTGAAAGTGCCGTTGTGTGTGAAAAATGCAAGCAATGTCACTTTCACAGACGATATCATTGTTGTGATACGTTTTACTGTTTTGAAACACTAATATTTCTGTTCAACCAAGTCTCCCGAGTACATAGATTTTAAATATATATATATATATATATAATTTTGTTTTACGTGTATTTTGATATCAATATATGCTATATATTGTATTTTCTGCCAAGTGGGGTAAATGGCTTGAAGGGCATGCAATATAAATCAAATAGCATTAACAGTGCTTCGGCTTATAAACCAAAAAGAGCTTTTGTGCCTTATCGCAGTAACTCTTCGGTATCTGGATAGGAAGCATCCTGAAGATATATAACAGTTTAGGTAAGGACATCATCTTAAGGGCATTAATGCAGCCTGACCAAGATATTCATACATCCCTCCACTTATCTAGTTCTTGTCTCACTGTTGTCAGCATTTGTAAATGGTTGTGTTTCAATAGCATTGCTATAGATTTAGTTATTCTCACTTCGAGATAAACTACATTGTAACACTGAAATAGTTATGAGAGGGTTGTTTGTTTTTTGCGGGGTATTTTAATAGGCAGTGCTTGTGTTTTACTAGCATTAAGTTTGTAGTAAGAGACCGACCCAGAGGCTGTCAACAAGTCAATTAGTTTGGGAAGGGATATTTCGGGGCAATAGATTGTTAAAATGATTATATCTGCGAATAGTGATAGTTTGTGGGTCTGTTCTCCTATTAAGATGCCATTTATGTCTGGAGATTCATGAATGAGCTGAGCAAAATGTTCCAAACACAATATAAACAAAAGGGGGGTAGGGGGCACCCCTGCCTAGTCCCATTTGTGATAGCAAATGTAGGGGATATAAAACCAGCGTTGGAAATGCTAGCTGTTGGGCAAGTACATAGTGCCATTGCTGTAATAAATGCCGGAGGGAGCCCGAGTCTTCCCAGCACTTCCGTCATGTACGACCAATTAAGTCTGTCGAAGGCCTTCTCCACATCCAGCGCTAAGAGAAGGCCCTCGCTTGATTCCTCATGGATGTGATGGATCACATTCAGGAGATGCCTGGAGTTATCCGACCCCTGTCTCCCCTTAATAAAGCCGGACTGATTGTAGTGGATACGTTTTGGCAGGAGAGAGCTAAGTCTGTCCGCTATGACTTTGGCATACAGTTATGGATCTGTGTTTAGAAGGGAAATTGGTCTAAAATTCGAACAGATGGTTGTTGTTTTTTTGCCTGGTTTTGGTAAAGTAACTATATGAGCTAGGAGCATCTCCCTGGGGAGGGAGCCCCTTTGAAAGCTGTCGTTGAATAAATCCATTAAGTGAGAGCCTAATTGACTTTGGAAAGTTTTGTAATAAGCGGCTCGTGGGCCACCAGGCCCTGGGCTCTTGGCTGTGGGTAGGGTTTTAATATGTTTCTTTATTTCCTCGAGTGTGATTATGAGGTTTTATGAGGTCCTGCATGTCTGTGTCCTGTAACCATGGTAGGTGGGTCATATCTAGGAAGGCGTTGATCTGTTGCTGCGTTGAGACATAGGTATAAAGGTCATCTTTAAGGTTATACAGAGAACTATATGCCAATGCCATTTTTTTTTCAATTAAGAGGCTAGAAGAGCTCCAGCCCTGTTGCCATGTTCAAAATAGCATTGTTTAACCCCTTAAGGACACATGACATGTGTGACATGTCATGATTCCCTTTTATTCCAGAAGTTTGGTCCTTAAGGGGTTAAATCTGCAGAGCAGAAAGTTGGTTTTGGCTAATTCTAATTCTGATGGCTGGTGTTGGATGTCTTTTAACTCTAGTGATTGCTGAGTTGAAGGGGCCGACTTGTTTAAGGAGGATATTTCTGCCAACCTTTTAGTAAGGGTGAGCTTCAACTTTTATGGCCACTGGAGTCGTTCTATAAACCTCCTGTTTGCATAGAGCTTTGGAATAATGCACAAGCAACATGAGTAGAGGAAGTTTGAGTGCAGGACTTACATTTGTTTATATGCACAGAATTAACAGTAGCAAGCCTAGAACCGATGTTCCAGACTGGTTAGAGAACTGCCAATGGTGTAATTACATCTCTGACAGCTAACTGCAACATCTCAGTTTGTACAGAATTTTATTCTGAAACTATGAAAATACATGATTCTTGCACCATGAGCCTTTAAAACATAGACTCAGTCATGGTGCTTGGAGTAACCCTTTTAGAAATGTGTAGGTAGGTGATAATATTCTGTCTTAGGAAGTTAATGTAAAGAGTGGAAAGGAGCAAGGTCTGAGCGAATTAAAATGATAAGTAAGCCTGGCAGCATTCATTTTGGTATGTAAAGAGGTAGAATTGTTTCTGGAGAGACAGACTAGTTGATGAAGGAAATTATTAGAGCAGTGATAAGTTCCTTAGTAGTTTCTTGCATAAGAAAGGGGCAGATGCAGGCAATGTTTTTAAGGTAAAGACAACAGGTTTTTGTGACTTGATATGGACTATAAAAGTGAAGCCAGAATCAAAGTACACGAAGGCAGCAGCGTGAAAGGATAAGCTGATTGGCAAGCCATGTAATTGCAGTGAGGGTGACAATGGTAAATTAGTTTTATTAGGATGAGAAATAAAATCAGTCTTAGAATGACAGAGTTTTCAACACCCTAAAGACATCCAGTTGGAGAAATAAAATAAGCATCTGGTGGTACATTCTAGAAGGGTGTGAGAGAGATCAGGGGAGAAGTGGCATATCTGAGTGTCATAGATTCATAGGTTGTACTGGAACCCAGATGAATGAATAGGTTTGCTAAAAGATTCAGGATAGAGAAAAAACAGAATCCAAAGCTAGAGTCTAAGGCGGTGTTACCGGTAAACAAGAGACTGGGGAATCATTGAGATTGATAGTAGGAGAAAGGTCAGTGTCACAAAGGCTGAGAACAGGAAAAGATTGTTTTGCAAAGGCTTCTTAGTTTAGATTGTTTTATCTTCTGCTCCGTAAATTGAACTGAAATCACACACAGGAGGCTCTTGCAATGTCTATAAGGCTATTACCAGAGTTTTAATATTAGCTCTCTCTTTACATGAAATGTGTAGGTAGACTGTGCATGTCACATGCTGTGGAGGTGTTACAAGGGCTGTGTAAACAAACAGATTATACACCTAAATGGCATTGAACTAAGTAGTGAAACTGCAGGGGCATGATCTATACTCTAAAACGAACTCATGGAGTTATTTTGGTGCTTAGAGTGTGCTTTTTAGCAGGATTAAAGATACCTAGAGATTAAAAAATGGGTCAGGGTTAACCATTTTTTTCCAATCTTAAAAAAGAAAGCTTTGGTTGTCATACAAGTGAATATAAGTGAAAAGTTATTTCCAGAACATTGCTTAGTAACGACTCCATGATGTGGAAATGAGAATCGAGTCAAGGGGTGGAACAGTGAATGCAGTGAAAGACCTGACACCTTGAGAGGTTTAACATGACACTGCTTAGGCTTCTACTCTTAAACCCACTTTCTCACTCTATGGGTCTTTGCATAATTTGCAAAGACTCCCAATGGTAAATGCTCTGGGGGCAGTGCACCATATTTTCCCTGCTGGACTTCTTCAGCTCCTTTAGGAGCGAGGAGCCAAAGTCAGAGCTGTAGTCCTGTGCATGTGCGAGAGTACAACACTGATGTCTTTGGATGATCACTCTAGCCACAGGATTCTCCAAAGATCCTTTTTCACCAATGAAGGCTGATGGCTTGACAAGGCTTTACAAAATGTAACTCCACCAAGTAGCTCCACAATAGAGATGTCCCGAACAGTTCACCAGGAACTATTCGCTGGCGAACATAGCTTGTTCGCGGTCGCCGCGGCGGGCGAACATATGCGATGTTCGGTCCGCCTCCTATTCGTCATCATTGAGTAAACTTTGACCCTGTACCTCACAGTCAGCAGACACATTCCAGCCAATCAGCAGCAGACCCTCCCTCCCAGACCCTTCACCTCCATGACGAATAGGGGGCGGACCGAACATCGCATATGTTCGCCCGCCGCGGCGACCACGAACAAGCTATGTTCGCCAGCGAACAGTTCCTGGCAAATTGTTCGGGACATCTCTACTCCACAACAAAATCCTTAATTTGTATTAACTTCATATATTCAATATACCATTTGACTGACTTGGAATATAAGTGAAATTCCAACACAGTTAATGAGAGTATTTCATAAACATAAAAGGTAAGATTAAAGACACGGTTCATTCATATTTTGAGTTAAACATTAATGTTTTTAAGAGGCACTAACAGCATAACAATGATAGTGACTGTAGTAGCTGTGTTGCTGTCAGCTATGAGGAGAGAAAAGTAACATCAGTAAAATATAAGGTGTCAATCTGACAAAGAAAAGTAGGATAGATAGGCATGTTACTTAGCTTAGCGGGAAACAGGATGAAACAGAACGACCCATAAAGATCAGATAAAAGGTAGAGTAACAGATTAAGTCAGAGTCAAAACTAGATGGGTTGAGTATACTGTAATCAGGAACAGTGAGGTACACATGTAGGGATAATGAAACCACGAAAGGACATTGGGCTAATGATAAAAAGAGTGTAACAAGTGAAAAAAGTGCAAATCTGGAGCTAACTGTAGGAAAAAAAGTGTAGTAATTCAATTGATAAACGTTACCAGTTCCCGTAATCACCTCCCTCTTTTAAAGCAAGAACACTTTGTAAAGGAAAATCACTCACTGGACACAATACATTAATAGTAACACAAGCATAATGTATGTCCACAATGCATTTTAACCCTATTGGGCTTCTTCAAAGTGCATGAAACTAAGTCCCGCATCCTCCTCTTTAAAAAGGGTCCCTCCGGTATTTGAGGTGTCTTCATCTTTGGTTTTCCGGTGCTTCACCAGACCTCCGTCTTCCTCATATGCTACTTCTGTCTGCGTCATCATGTCTGAACATCCATATGTCATTGCAGCAATATCTAATAAAAAGAGAGCTCAATATTTTCTATCAAATAACCCTATGGGACCCATAGTATCTAAATAAGAAAATAACGTTCATCTTGATTCTTTATCTGAGGTTAAACTGGATTACCGTCTCTCCAGTGAATTTTCACTTGCTGTATAACAAAAACTATTTTTAAATTCTTACTTTCTTTGAAAAATCTCTTGTGTGGCATTGAGCAATGAAATAGATTTTTTTATTTAAATACCCAAATGGGGGCGTGGCCAACTAAGCTACAGCACAGACATGTTTTTGTAGAGCTCCATCTGAAATTCGGAATACTAGCCACAAAAGAGACACAAAAGCTCTGCAGGACCCTAGATACTATCTACTCCCAGGAAGCGATTCTCAGGAACTGCTCTGCTCTGTTCTGTTGTCTGACCATGGCTTCTGGTATCCAGTACTCTTTTTACAATTTTTGTTTAGCTTTTCTTGTTTTTTTCTGATTTTCTATTATATGTCTGGTTTTATTTATGCTGGGTTTTCTGGGTTCATTCCTTTATTCCGTTCCTGGAATTCCCAGTCTCCTGGATTCCTTTATATGTTTGTTTTATGTTGCCACACCCTTTCCTTTTCCATTAATCCTTTTGTTTCAGTTGATTCCTGCAAGCAGTTGTTCCATGTCCTCTGCCCCTTTCTTGCAGGTAAGTACTGTGTGTGTATTATTGTTGTTTATTTAGTCATGCATATCTAGCTAGTTAGGACCCACCGTACTTGGAGAACTTTGGCGCAGTGGTGGGCTGCATACATCTTGGCCATTTATGTATGTCTATATCTACATATATAGTACTTAGTTATATCTCCTCTTGTTTTGCCTTATATCTCTTGTCTTGTTTTATTTTGTATTCCCAGTCCATGTACAGTCCTGTCCTGTCCTGCCCATGTTCTGTTAATGTTTGCCTTTTGTATTGTGTACATGTTCTGGGTTCTGCTTTCTATCCTTCTCTGGTTCTGGGTTCTACTAGTTATGTCTTGTTTTCTTGTTTGGTGACTATTCTAGTCTTATCTTGTTTCTAGTACTGGATACATTTCAGCATTCATCTGCTCTGGCTTCCACTAAGCTGCATCAGGGTTCTGGTTTGTGGCCGCACTGGTGCTCAACACCAGGGGGCATGTGGTTACTCTGCACCAGGCCTTACTTATCCACTTCCACGCTGAAAACTCCTCATCAACTACATCAGGCACAGGAGACCTGGACTTCGGACTGCCACCCTGACAGATATATCCTGGGACGCAAGCACAAGCGACCCCAGTATGCTGAGACCCCGAAAATGCCTGATATCAGGCTGTCCTTTAAGAGGCCCACTCCGTTCAGCTCACACAAGATGGCACCTGAAGCGCCGTCTGAGGAGGAAGCAAGAAACTAATCTCTCCCCAAGCAGAAAATGTCTATCAAGATTTAGAGGAAGATGAAGACTCCTCTCCAGCCACTAAAAGTCTCCTAAAAGACGTGAGGAAGGTCTGGAAGGCTGACGCAAAAGGAGGTGGGAGTCCTTCGACAACGAATAGAAGCAGTGGAAACTAAAGAAAGTTCCCGGGTGAGAAAACTGCAGAACACCCAGACCCAAGTAGACAGCCTGTCACAGCAGGTGCAAATACTCACAAAATCTGTCACAGCACTCGAAACCAGGCACAGAAGATGCAATATATGCCTGAGTGGGGTCCCAGGGAACGTTGGAGAGTAGACCTTGATGCCCTTCACCCAGAGGCTTCTAGCTTCCATGGTAATTAAAGGGGGAGCATACCGAGCACTACTAGCAACTGCTTTCCGAGTTCGAAAAGCTGCAGCGGCATCACAGGGTGTCCCAAGAGACACTATAGCAGTAACCTCGGATGTTGCGATGGTTTGCTAATAGTATCCATAGGAGATGCAGCACTCACCCTCTCCTCCACAGGGGACGCCAACGCTTTCTTAAAGAGACTACATCTGTCTGCAGCTCCAACGCCAGGCACCCGGACATGACCAACTGTCACGATTCGGGAACCTAACACGCTAACAGGTCACAAAAAGTAAAGGGTGCAATACCGGTCCTTAGAATGGCCGGGTTAAGCCAAATAAAGGGAGCCAGAAAACAGGAGAACGAGGAACGAGCCGAGGTCAAAGGAATGGAGAATACTGGAAAATTGGAATAACAAGCCAAATAATCGGTAACCAGAGAGAGACGCACGAACAGACTGCAATACAGGTATCGCAAGACCACAACAGGGCACTGAGAGACAGGAAAGGGAAGTATATAAATCCTATGGTTAATTCTGATTGGATAACTTCCAATCAGAATTAACAATCACACATGGGAGATATTTACACCTCCCACTGTGATTATTGTACTATGACTTTAACGCCGGGTCACGTTATACATGCTGCCGCTAGGAGGCGAGGAGGAGGATGCGAGCGGCGCTGACAGGAAGGGGAAGGGGAGACCGCGGTGCCCTGACATAACCCCTCCATCGAGGACCGCCCGGAGGGCGGGAAGCCAAAGGCTTCAAAGGAAACCGCGCAAGAAAAGAGCGGATCAAAGAGGGCGCATTCAAATCAGAGACAGAAACCCAGGAACACTCCTCAGGGCCGTAACCCTTCCAATCTACCAGATACTGCAACCGACATCGAGAGAAACGAGAATCAAGGAGAGCAGCTACTTCGTACATGTCACTGGAGACCGCGTGGAGGGAAGCGGGATGCCTGAGAGGACCAGAGAACTGATTACAGAGCAAGGGCTTCAAAAGGGAGGTGTGAAAGGTGTTAGGTATAAGCATGGAAGGAGGCAAGGCCAGAGAGTAGGACACGGGATTTACCCTACGCAATACCTTATAGGGGCCAAGGAACTTGGGCGCGAACTTCATCGAGGGAACCCTGAGGCGGAGATTCTTAGAGGTCAACCAAACCCTATCATAAGAAGGAGCCGCACACCTACGACGATCAGCAAATCTCTTCTGAGCAGCAGCCGCACGAGAGAGTGCAGCATGGACCTGATCCCACATCCTCCGTAAGGAGGTGAGGTGCTCGTCCAAAGCGGGCATTCCCTTGTCGGAGAACACACCGGGAAGGACAGAGGGTTGGAACACGTAAGCAACCATAAAAATACTTAAGCCAGTGGACGAATGAGTATTCCTGGCGAATTCAGCCCATGGATGGAGATGAGACCAGTTGTCCTGGTGTGCATTCGTGAAGCAGCTTAAATATAACTCCACAGACTGATTTGCTCGTTCAGCAGCCCCATTAGATTGTGGATGATAGGAGGAAGTGAACGACAAGGAGACCCCCATCTCAGCACAAAAGCCCCTACAAAAACGGGAGACAAATTGAGGACCCCTGTCGGATACAATATCCTGTGGTATACCATGCAAGCGGAACACCTCTTTGGCAAACACCTGAGCCAGCTGAACCGCAGAAGGTAGTTTTTTAAGTGGAATAAAGTGCGCCATTTTAGAGAACCTATCAGTTACAGTCAAAATTACTGTCTGTCCATCAGATGAAGGAAGATACACAATAAAGTCCATGGATAAGTGGGTCCATGGTTTCTTGGGTACAGATAGGGGCATTAGGAGTCCCGGGGGTTTAACATTAGGGGACTTACACTGCGTGCAAACATGACAAGCCTGCACATAATCCACCACGTCTTGTTTAAGTGAGGGCCACCAAAACTGTTGAAGGAGACCCTTGTATGTTTTGGTAACCTCTGGATGACCAGCAGTTTTGGCGTTGTGAAATAAAGCTAACAGCTTCTTTCTGTCATTCACTTTCACATATAATCTACCTACAGGTGTCTCAGAGGGTGCTTGGGATTGGTATGCCTTGATACCATCAAGGAAAAGAGACGAAACAACCAAACGGGTAGCAGCTATTATCTTAGTTGTAGGCACAATAGGTACAGGAGAGGGGGCAATCGACTCCAAAGGTTCGTATTGTCGGGAGATAGCATCAGCTTTGACATTACGGTATCCCAGCCTATATGTGATAATGTACTGAAAGCGTGAAAGAAATAAAGACCATCTGGCCTGACGAGAGGACAACCTTTTAGCATCAGCTATATAGGAGAGATTCTTATGATCAGTTATAACCAGGATTTTGTGTCTGGCTCCCTCTAATAAGTACCTCCATTCCTTAAAAGCCATCACAATAGCCAATAGTTCTCTGTTCCCGACGTCGTAATTCTTTTCAGAATCAGACAGCCTTTTAGAAAAGTAACAACAGGGATGGAGGGGTTCGGTATGCGATCGTCTTTGTGATAACACCGCTCCTACACCTGATTCAGACGCGTCAACTTCCATAACAAAGGGAAGGGAAGGATCAGGATGGTGTAGCACAGGGGCAGTGGCAAATTCCTTTTTGAGAGTCTTGAAGGCCTCAAGGGCTTCAGGAGTCCAAACCCTGGGGTGGAAAACTTTTTTAGTCAGCTTCGTGATTGGAGTAATAACTAACAACATTTTTTTAATAAACCTCCGATTGTAATTGGCAAACCCTATAAACCGTTGGATTGCCTTAAGTCCTTGGGGAAGAGGCCAAGACAGTATGGCTTCTAACTTAGAAGGATACATGCTGAATCCCTGTTCAGAAATGACATACCCTAGGAATTGTACAGATTTTTGGTTGAATAAACATTTTTCTAACTTGCCATAAAGACCATTCTGCAACAATCTCAAGCACCATCCTCACATGATTATGGTGTGACTCAAAATCAGGAGAATATACGAGTATGTCATCAAGATAGACTACGGCACAGATATGCAGTAGATCTCTAAGGACGTCATTTATGAGGTCTTGAAACACAGCAGGAGCATTACACAGTCCAAAAGGCATGACTAAATACTCGTAATGTCCACTGCGTGTATTGAATGCTGTTTTCCATTCATCATTCTCTTTTATACGAACCAAATTATAAGCCCCCCTAAGGTCTAGTTTAGTATAATATCTAGAACCTTTAACACGATCAAACAACTCAGTGATGAGAGGGATAGGATAAGCGTTTTTAACCGTTCAGACCCCTGTAGTCTATAAAAGGCCTCAAATCGTCCTCTTTCTTGGCAACGAAAAAGAAATCAGCACCAGCTGGAGAGGAGGATCTTCTGATAAAACCTTTACTTAAGGATTCCCGTATGTACTCCTCCATAACCTGATTTTCTTTCTCAGAAAGCGGGTAGACCTTACCCCTAGGGGGCATAGTACCTGGCAACAGGTTTATGGCACAATCATAATCACGGTGTGGAGGTAGCTTATCAGCCTCCCTTTTTTCAAAAAACAATGCGAGATCTGCATACACAGGAGGGACAAAAACAGACAGCGGTTTAGCAGGGGGCACATTAAATAGACATACAGAATGCACACGGGCCATACAGTCTCGTTGACAAGATTCCCCCCAGGAGAGTATATCTAAACAACCCCAATCAAGTACTGGGTTGTGTTTAACTAACCAGGGAAAACCCAGAACGATGGGAGCTGTAGGGGAGTCAATTATTTGGAAGGTTAACCTTTCCCTGTGCAAGGCACCCACGGTGATAACAATTTCTTGGATTTCTTGGGTCACCAGGGTTTTTTAAGTGGTCTACCATCTATGGCCTCAACGGCCAAGGGTGTGGCCTTTTGGATCAGAGTCAAGGCTGCGGTTTTAGCAAAATACTCATCCATAAGTTTGTCTGCAGCACCTGAATCGATCAAGGCTTTGGTTGTTATAGTGGTTTGATTGACCAAAAGAGTAACCGTAATAAACGGTCTAGAGATGGACACATGAGGGGAAAAGGTCATAGCACCCGAGGCCGACCCCTCTCTAGGCCTTAGGTGCTGAAGTTTCCCTGCAGATTAGGGCAGGTTCTTCGGAGATGCCCCCTTTTCCCACAATAAAGGCATAACCCCTTCCTTCTGCGATATGCCCTTTCAGCTTAAGTTAACCCTATAGCACCCAATTGCATGGGTTCGGGAGATGGTTGTTTAGGAGGAGGTAAGGCTAGTAATGCGGTACTGGGTAAAGCAGGTAGCACCGGTGTATTCATCCGTCTTTGACTACGCCTCTCTCTAATACGGTTGTCGATAAGAATGACATAATCTATTACATCATCCAGAAGCACAGGCAATTCCCTGAATGCTATCTTATCTAATATGTAAGCGGCCAAACCCTCCTGAAAGGCTGTTACGAGGGCGTCGTTATTCCAAACCACTTCAGCTGCTAGAGTGCGGAATTCAATAGTATAATCCACTACTGATCTATTACCCTGTCGGACCCTAAGCAGGGCTTTGCCAGCAGAAGCAACCCTACTGGGTTGATCAAATGTGTGTTTGAAAGCGGTCAAAAAAGTCTGCAAAGGACATTGGGGAAGCATTTTCCCACATGGTATTAGCCCATGCTAAAGCTCTCCCGGACAGGTGGTTAATCAAAAAAGCAATTTTGGTTCTATCAGTGAGGTAGGAATGAGGAATCATCACCAAATGAATATCAATTTGGTTGAGGAAACCACGACATAATGCTGGATCACCGCTATAGCGCTGTGGTGGCGTCATGTGAACTACGTGAGCCGGGATGGGTACTGGATCGGGAATGGGTTCTGGCACAGCAGCAACAGCTTCTTGAACGGCAGGTTGCAAGTGGGCAGTACGAGCCAGTATGGTTTGTAAAGCCTGGGCAAACTGTTCCATACGGTGGTCTAAACCATCCATTCTAGCCTCCTGATTTACTAACAGCTGTGGAATGTCAGCAGGTTCCATGGTGGCCCTGTTGTAATGTCACGATTCGGGAACCTAACACGCTAACAGGTCACAGAAAGTAAAGGGTGCAATACCGGTCCTTAGAATGGCTGGGTTAAGCACACTAAGAATAGTCAGGAGACAAGACAAGTAAAGGGAGCCAGAAAACAGGAGAACGAGAAACGAGCCGAGGTCAAAGGAATGGAGAATACGGGGAAATCGGAATAACAAGCCAAATAATCGGTAACCAGAGAGACGCACAAACAGACTGCAATACAGGTATCACAAGACCACAACAGGGCACTGAGAGACAGGAAAGGTAAGTATATAAATCCTATGGTTAATTCTGATTGGATAACTTCTGTGATTATTGTACTGTGACTTTAACGCCGGGTCACGTGACCGACCCTGGCGTTCATAAAAGCGTGCGGGCTCCCAGCGTGCAGCATTATACATGCTGCCGCTGGGAGGCGAGGAGGAGGACGCGAGCAGCGCCTGGAGCTGAGAGGAAGCCGCTCGCTGACAGGTAGGGGAAGGGGAGACCGCGGGCGGAGAGGGACTGAGGGTGAGTGCTGCAAGTGGATTGCACTTACAGCTGCCTGCGGTGCCCTGACACCCACCAGCTGTGACTACTAAATATAGCCCCAACACATAGATAGGGCCATATATCGCATTAATGTTCTACTGTGCACTATCTCACTAAATCAAGTTCATATAACTGTAACCTATAAAAGTTTTCTATGCATAACATGTCATAAGGAATAAGTTCCCACCTAGATTCCTTTCCCGACAATGAACCACCAGTTTCTTTCAGTTTTGGCCGCTGCATCTACCCTCTATGTAGACTCAAATGTATACCTAGAGACTGAGTTACCCATCCAAGGATGTGTAGTCACACGCTTGTCGCTAACCACTTATATATCTTATGTCTGTCGATTTTTGTTGTTAGATCTTAATACTGTGATACAGATGCTTGTGGAAATTGAAAAATCCCAAAAAATACAAATTTAAAAAATAAATAAAAAATAAATACCCAAATGGTTAAATCTGGACTTTGAGGCATCACCTTTAATATGATAAAATATGTTTTACTCTCTTTTTATTAGGCATCGCTGTTTTTATTATAATTTTAACATGTGTATTACAAGATTGATGTTTTTACTTACATTTTATTGAAATAATACTTATTCTCTTTCTTCCCTTTTTGATGCTCAATGAAGTATATTAAACATATTAAATTACACTTGATATGGGTGTTAATGAGTTATTTTATATATGTGTTGATATATGTTAAAGGATGTTTAAGAGAAGAAGAATACACCAGAATTACTGGATGGACATATGAAGAGGAGGATGTGGGATTTAGTTCCATGCACTTTGAAGAAGACCAAACGTGTTGGAATGCATTGTGCACGGACTTTATACTTTTATTACTAATATATATTTATATCATATCATGTTAATATCATATATATTTTTCTTTATTGTGTCTAAATGAAGTTGTTATTTATATTGCAAAGATTTCTTGCTTCCTGATCCATAGGAAAAACGGAGGTGATTATTGGAGCTGGTAAAGTTTATTAGCTGTATTATATAGGCCCAATTTCTAGTGTCACATTTGTGTCAAAATCGACACGTGCACTGTCTTAATAGATAAATTGTTAAAAGGTGAGAGGGTCAACCCTGAACCTCAACCCTATGTTGCAACTTTGGCTGGTTGGTGCTGGTGCATAATGTTCTGTGAGTAACCTTACATGAATGCCCATTAATTGATGCTTCCTCTTGGAATTGGGTTTTAACATACATTCCATAATAATAGTTTTGTAGGTCTGTAGTTTGTTGCTCTATTTCCCAGGTTTTATTATCATTGTATCACCAGTGTCTATGACACGTCACCTTTTTGACATCTTCCATGGACCTAGCGCATTTTATGTTCTACTTCTACTTATTGAACTTGATTTTTAAGAGGTCCCCGATCAGTCAGTTTCCCAATTATCCCCATTTTCAACTCCAGCATTACAAAATACATATGGTTCATAAAGGTCATAATATGACCTTCTTCAAAGTGCATGGTGGGCCTCACGTGGCCCACACCATGCTTGACCTAAGCAGATGCAGAGTTGTTAGGGCAGATACTAATTATTTTACTGAAGAAGCAAAAATTGTAGATTATGCTAGCTTTAGTGTACCTATAATCTTAATTTTATTAATGACAGGAGGCGAGTTTTTGCTTAAGTCTCTCTTTACTAGAACTCCACAGCAGCACAGAAAAACAACCAATCAGAAAAACGTTAGGTACTATAAAACTCCCCTTCCCATGCATCATTTCCTCTTTCAAGCTGCGACAAGACAGAACAAAATACAAAAAATATTATGCGGAAGAAACAAAGTCCTAGATATAATGAAAACGACCACGTCCACCATCCGAGAAGAGCTGTCGAACCAGATAGTGTTGATGGACTGTAAACTGAAATTAAAGAAAACAGAGTCGAACAGGTTGGTTAGCCAATGAAATGTACTTTGAATAATGCAATAACCACAATTTTACTGTAACCTGCATAGATCCCAGCCCTACTTATGAAAAACAGACATAAGAACAAGTGACAGGTAGCAGAGACAACAAGCAGAGTTGCATACATACCTGATGGACTCAAACTATTAAAATTAAACAAGGGAGGGATAAGAACGGGTGGGAAATACTTGCCTCCTGTCATTAATAAAATTAAGATTATAGGTACACTAAAGCTAGCATAATCTACAATTTTATAACATGACAGGAGGCTTCGTATTTGCTGTTTTAACACTCAATCAACAAATCCAACACTGTTTGTTTCACTGGTACCTATTCCTGGAGATATCAGAGCAATCCTAAATGGACTTTCCAACTGTGATAAATGACAGTAGACGGATCGATGAAGATGCCAGCTGACGAAGCATCCCAAATACGGAAAAAAACACCATCTGCATGTAGATCCATTGTACGTGGGATTGCGACCTGTTTCCTAGTAGCCGATCCATGAGCTGCCAAGCTGACCTATTAGCCATTTTCCTGTAGTTGCAAAATGTTGAAGGTCATTTGCAGACTTAGGGCCGCGAGAAGAATCTGCCACCATGTCTCGACTCTTGATGTGTAAGGTGGCTCCTCCGATCTTGCCAGGGTCATCCGGCAATGTGTCCTTGCAGGTAGATCTCCAATTCCAAGAAATGCTCCCAAGTCCACCACCAATTCCGTAATACAGGATCTTCCGTTCCCTCATGGCCTACCTGTGAGATGTCTCATCCGAGAATAAGTTTATTATACCGGCAAGAGTGTGGTCAAACTAGCTGTATCCTAAGTGATTCCAATATTCCAAAAGGACTGTGTAATCCTCGGCTGTGGTAGAGAAAGGACTCCAAAAGAACGTCCAATCAGGGTCCCAAACTGAACTTGTGTGGTGGACCAGTGGTCGACTATTCTGGGAATAGTGAGTCCCGGAAATATTTAAGGGATGGGAAATGTAAATGGAGTTGAGATTTCCATTCAGATATGTAATCACCTGAGAGCGATAAGATGTACGGATCCAATGGTGATTAGGACCGGTATAACAACGAAGAGTCCTCACGTGCTGTAGTGAGAGAGTGAAATAATACGATTACCCGTAGTACTATCCTGTTCCATACCCGACCTGTCAAAACCCGTGTAGGGGTTCCTGGTCCACACGCCACCTACAAGATAAGGGTATAATATAGTGAGACCACAGGTCCCCGTACCTCTGACTGTTCGGGCACTTATCTCCCAGAGTAGACCCTAGGTCAAGGGACCCAGAAATGTGAGTTCGATAACCAAAGTCAAAGTCTCCCTATAGAGGGATACCTCCCTTCTTAACTTGGAGTCCCGCTAACACATAGCATTCTCCAAAGCGCAGGTAAGTTGCTTCACTCACGACAGGTGACTCCAGAGAGCAGATATAATGAAAAAACAAAGGTCTAGCTTCAACCGTCCAAATCATGTGTTGTCCCATTTGAGAATGTCGACAGCCCTATCTGAGTCCGCTACACATCCTGAGCTGTACTCCAGCGGTAGGTTGCGACCCGACTTTGACATGCGTGAAGGAGTCGGGGCACACCGGGTACCTACATAGAGTTTAGTTTTTACCCTTGATGGTAGTTGAAAAATGGGTTAGCAAGAACCCAAACCAAGACTGCTCCCATGAGGGATATAGAGTATAGATGGAGGGCCCTCCATCTCCAAACCATGTTCTCCAGATATGTGTTCAGAGGGGTAGGAGCAATCCTGTCATCATATCAGCATAGACTGGTCTCTCATACCAGTTTGAGCCAGAGACAGGTCTGTTTAGCTTTGTATATTTGCCCTGGACAGTGAGTATGTTACTAAAGTATTCTGGTCTCTGACTCCATGGATGGACCAGGTACATATATACTGAAGCATAGGGATTGGAACTTAACCGTAATTGTGCAATATAAAAGCTTCACGTCTCCTATGGATCATATCAAATCCAACAAAGAATATCAGCACACTTGATCCACATGTTCCTCTAGCAAGCATGTAAATACACAGTGGGTACTTTGTGACTACAATGCTTGGGCTCTTGCTGTACAGGGGATTCAAACCCCTGGAGGAAGGAACCCAGTGCAAGACTGTAACCACTGAGCTACTATAGGTAGCATACAATAGTGATAGATCTAATAGGAGGTAGATAATGAGAGGAGAGTTAGTGGCTGCAGGGCACAGCCATGTTATCAGTTCAGCCCGCAACGATCCCTTACTGGCCACATGTAAGGCCACATGTAAGGCAAAAACCCATCAATGAATAGTAAGTTGTTGATGAGATTTGAAGTGAGCTACCTGACTTCTGGCTCTGTATGCACCATATTACAGAGCCAGACCCCAGCGGGGGAAGAAACCTCGATGTTCGACCACCGTGGGTGGAGGAGGGGCTGCGAGCGGGCGCACCCTCCTCTAGCCTGTCGGATGCACCCGGTTCTTGGAAGGAGCCACATGGCAGGGTGGCCACGTGTGTGAGCAGTCCAGCCGCCGGGTACTCCCGTCCGACTGCGAGATACCCCAGGTGCCGGCAGGCTCACACTGGAGCTCGGGGGATCAGAGGAGGCAGCCAAAAGGCTAGTCTCCTGAAACTCAGAGCGAAGCGCCCATAGCCCGCGGGGATGGTTAACAGCAGGGCGTAGAGAGTGGGGTAGGGGGGGAGGGTGAAATACAAAGGGGGTAAGCTGAAGGGTATCCCAAGTAAGCCCCCCATAAAACCACCACAATTAGAGGGGACATCCCCAAAGAAGCAGGGTAAGCCCAATGAAAGCAAAAGGGCAGTAACCCCAAACCAAATAACATGAAAATATAACTATATATATATATATATATATATATATATATATATATAACATAAAATAAATAAATAGATATACAATATGAAAATTAAATATAATATACAAAATGTATATATATAAAAAAGAAATATATAATATGACAACTAAATATAATATAAAAAATATGTATACAAAAATGTATATATAATATGATAATTAGAATAAAAAATATAAATCATAAATAAGTCATACTAAATCCTAAAGCCCCCAAATAATATTAGCAGGAGGCAGTGGTACTCTGAACTGTACTGATGCGGAGCAGCAAAGAAAGAGGAAATGATGCATGGGAAGGGGAGTTTTATAATACCTAACTTTTTTCTGATTGGTTGTTTTTCTGTGCTGCTGTGGAGTTCTAGTAAAGAGAGACTTAAGCAAATACGAAGCCTCCTGTCATATTATAAAATTAGAAATACGCATGCTCAACTCCTTCTAGAATAATGCGACACATTTGCTGCTCTCACTGTTCTTTATACTGAACTGACATTCATCCTCAGTAAAAAAAAATGATTAAATACTTTTGTTATTCAATATTGCATCAGTCTGTGCCATGTTTTTCTCATGCACACATCTTGGATCTCTTACCACGTCTTGTATTTTAAAACATGTCATTACACTGTTAACAGCCTGATTCAAATCTTCGGAATCCTGATTTGACAAGGATTGGACTTGTCACCACCATGGGTGGTCGCAGAGGATCTAGCATGAGAAAATTAGGCTCTGACTATTTTAGTACTGCTGCATACAAGCTCAGTGATTCCATAAATGTCAGGCTGTACAGGTTTTTGTTTGTTTCATGTTTTTGTGCACAGTGCATGAACAGCTACCTTGTTTGTCCTTGTGTCTTTATCTCTCACTATCGCTTTCCTTACCTTTTCTTCCTATGCATCGTTTTTCTCTATATCACACTCTGTCCATTTCATGCAGCCTATTTAATGGACAACAAGTAATTGTTTGGGGATATAGTGTCCATAGAATCGATATCATGCATAACCAATGTATCTAGTGGAGAAGATATGCTTACTGTAATACGTAGGAATGAAAGTTAATTTGGAGATGCAGAATTTTTTTTTAATACTGTCACTTTAAGAATATTTGAAGTAGTTCATTTATTGCTTTTAGGTATTTTAAATGTAACATTCTTCTGAAGCAATGCAAATTGTAAATAATATTCCATAAAGCAAATGCAGGTCCAGATTAACCCCTTAAGACCGCAGGACGTACTATGCCGTCCTTATTTGGGCGGCTCTAAACGCCGCAGGACGGCATAGTACGTCCTGGGCGGTCTTCAGCCCCACGTGGCCGGCGGAACATGGCCGCTGCAGATCGCGGTCGGAGGACATGCCTGGCCCCCCAGGCAGCCCCCCTGTGCCTGGGGACCGCGGTCTGCAGCTTCCGATCGCAGTGACAGGCTGTCACTGCGGTCGGTATTTACCATGTGTCAGCCGATTTGAAATCGGCTGACACATGGAGCCGGCCGCATTCTTCTGCAGCAGATCGCGGTCGGGGGACATGCCTGGCCCCCCAGGCAGCCCCCCTGGGGTCAGTGACCGCGATCTGAACTGTCAGGCTGCAGTCTGATCACACTGACAGGCTGCCATAGCCTGTCAGTGCGATCAGTGTTACTATGTGTCAGCCCATTGGCTGACACATGTAACTGCAGCCATTAGCCCCCTACAGATCGCGGTGGGGGGCATGCCTGTACCTCCCAGGCATCCCCCTGTGGCCAATTACCGCGATCTGTAGGAGGTGATCACAGTGACAGCCAGTCACTGTGATCACTGTTAGTATGTGTCAGCCAATGATCTCAGATCACTGGCTGACACATTGTCTCTGCCCCTCTCCTCACCTCACTTCGATCTGAGAGAGAGAGGCAGAGAGATCGTGGTTTTTGCAGCTCCTGTGGAAAAAGAAAGTTTAATTTTTTTTTTAAATTTTTAAAATTTATATTTTATTTAACCCTTTCAGTGCTGATCACAGCATATTACTGTGATCAACCTGATTAGGGTATTTATTTATTATTTTTTTTTTGGATAAAAAAAAAATTATTTCTAATTTTTTTTGATCCTTTGTGTCAGTCGCAGCAACCCAAATCTCCATTACCCTTTCCCCGCTGCCGTGATCACTATACTGTACAGTATATCTGCTGTACAGTACTGTATCAGTGATCACTGTGATCAGAGGGCTCTCTGATCAGACTGACCTTTTTTAGGGTTATTTTTACAGATCAAAAAATAACCCTTTCAGTTTTAAAAACTTTTTTGGGTCAAAAAAATTATTTCTAATTTTTTTTGACCCTTTGTGTCAGTCGCAGCAACCCAAATCTCCATTACCCTTTCCCCGCTGCCGTGATCACTATACTGTACAGTATATCTGCTGTACAGTACTGTATCAGTGATCACTGTGATCAGAGGGCTCTCTGATCAGACTGACCTTTTTTAGGGTTATTTTTACAGATCAAAAAATAACCCTTTCAGTTTTA
This sequence comes from Pelobates fuscus, assembly GCF_036172605.1. Taxonomy (NCBI): domain Eukaryota; kingdom Metazoa; phylum Chordata; class Amphibia; order Anura; family Pelobatidae; genus Pelobates; species Pelobates fuscus. The sequence goes on from NC_086317.1 coordinate 222,634,336, forward strand.
AAAACTTTTTTGGGTCAAAAAAATTATTTCTAATTTTTTTTGACCCTTTGTGTCAGTCGCAGCAACCCAAATCTCCCTTAACCCTTTCCCCGCTGCCGTGATCACTAAACTGTACAGTTTATCTGCTGTACAGTACTGTATCAGTGATCACTGTGATCAGAGGGCTCTCTGATCAGACTGACTTTTTTTTAGGGTTATTTTTATAGATCTGAAAATAACCCTTTCAGTGTACTGATTGCAGCTGCCTATACTGTGATCAGTACATTTATATTATTTTTTGAGGGCGGGTAGTAGGTGTTAGGCAGGTAGATAATTAATTACCCACTTTAGTATATAAATTAATTAATTTGTCCCCCTAGAATGGCACGTCGCTACTCAGCCGAGGAGGCGTATGCCATTCTGGCAGGCAGTGATAGTGACACTCTGCAAGACAGTGACACTATCACTGCCTCTGACATTGAGCCTCTGAGTGAGACCTCAAGTGATGGTGCCCCACCACCACTCACAAGAGGACGCTCAGCAAGCCCAATGCCAGGCAGAGACTGGGTGCCTCCAAATATGATGGCCCCAGAAATACCGCCGTTCACTGTTACACCTGGCATCACTGTAACAGTGGACGACTGCGAGCCAATTCGTTTTTTTGAGCTCTTTATGTCAGACGATATATTTGAGCTCATGGCTCAGCAAACGAATTTGTTTGCTATGCAGTATCTCTCTGCACATCCGGGGTCCCATCATGGTCGCAGGAATATGTGGAGACCCACGGATGTCGCAGAGATGAAGCGGTTTTGGGCTTTAACCCTAATGATGGGTATTGTAAAAAAGCCCAGTATCAGGTCCTACTGGAGCAAGCAACGTATCCTGGCTACACCTCTTTTCCCTGAGGTTATGTTGAGGGATCGCTACCTGCAACTGCTGTGATTCCTTCATTTTAATGATAACTCGCTGTGTCCCCCTAGAAACGACCCACTGTTTGACAGGCTATATAAAATTCGGCCCTTTATTCAACTCCTGTCAGACAAATTTTCTGAAAATTATGTCCCCGATAAAGATATTTCAATTGACGAGTCCCTTATGAAATTTAAAGGTCGACTGCTATTTAAGCAATATATTCCATCGAAGCGGTCCCGATATGGCGTTAAATTTTATAAATTATGTGAATCCTGTACTGGTTACACATGGGCGTTTCGCATTTACCAGGGGAAGGATAGCCATCTTGACCCACCAGGATGCCCTGATTCTGTGGGTACAAGTGGCAAGATTGTTTGGGATCTAATCCTTCCCTTGTTGAATAAGGGATATAGGCTATGGGTTGACAATTATTATACCAGTATAGAATTATTTAAAAATTTATATTGTTTTGAAACCCTAGCCTGTGGCACAGTGAGGAAGAATCGCAGGGGTTTCCCCCAAGCCCTGGCAAGTGGCAGAAGCAGTAGAGGTTCCTCTTCAGCTCTCCGCCAGGATGAGTTGCTTGCTCTTCGCTTCAGAGATAGGAAAGATGTATACATGCTGTCTACGATGCATGACGAAAGTACAGTGCCAGTGTCTGTGAGAGGTAGCACTGAGCATCTGGAAAAGCCGAAGTGCATTGTAGACTACAGCAAGTTTATGGGGGGAGTAGACTTGGCTGACCAATGCATACAGCCCTATCTGGTGAACCGAAAAACTAGGACCTGGTACAAGAAAATTGCAATCTACGTGAGCCAGATTGCAATTTTCAATGCCTATGTCCTCTATACAAAAGAGGTCATAGGTAGGCCCTGCCCTTTCCTCGAATTCACATTAAGCATTTTGTCCCGTATGTTATTTACCCAGCCCCCCAATCCCACTTTGGAATCAGGAGATCTCCAAAGACTTTGTGGCAAACACTTCCCTTCCCGAATCCCATCCACCCCTAGTAAAAAAGCTCCCCCAAAAAAGTGCCGTGTTTGCTACAAGAAAGGAGTCCGAAAGGACTCCAGTTTTTATTGTCCAACCTGCCCATCTCTACCCGCCCTCTGCATAACAGACTGTTTCAAAGTCTACCATACAGAGCTGAATTTCTGAATCACTCTGTATGGGACTTTGGCAGTTTGTTTGCTTGATTTACCTGGATTTCTGACCTCGGCTTGTCCTGACTACGCTTTGTTAGCTGCCTGTACCGACCCATTGGCTTGTTTTACCGACTACTCTGAATTCTGGATTCCCCTGACCTTGGCCTGTCCCTGTTTACGCTAGCCATTCTAAAGTGGCTACACCAAACAACTCAAAATACTACATTTGTAGTACTTGAAATGTGACTTCCCAATAAAAAACTGATCACAGGGTTAATGCTGTGATTAGCACTGAAAGGGTTACAAAAAATAGTTTTTTTTTTCTTTTTTTTTACTTCTCAAACTTTTCGCACAGTGACTCTCTATGTGATATCAAAGATCTATCTGCCTCTCTCTGCCTTCAGATCAAAGTGTATGTGGGGTACTGTTCTATTCATGTGATATAATAAAAACCTGGAAACATGGTACATGTAGGTACTGTTATATTCAAAAGACAGTGTTAAATCAAAATACTAAGTCTCTAGTGCACTAACTAATATCAGGATTATGACATTTCCAGTGAAAATGCTATTTATCTGATTAAAAAGACAAAAATCAAAGTAGAAATCGCTACATGGGACCAGCATTTCTGTTAAAATGGCTAGACCTAACATCTCAAATTATGCCATTTGTTATACTCTGGGGTGCCTACTTTTGAAAATGGTTTGCCATAACGGTGGGAATGTTATTACCCAGGCTGCCATACTCTCTGAAAAGCTACATAGGCCCAGAAAATAATATTGGCAAACTTACAAGCTGAAAGGGCATCTAGTATATTTCGCCCTGTGACTTATCAGTAAAATCTGAAATAATAGTATGTGGGGGTACCGTTATATTCAGAAGACAGTGTTAAATCAAAATACCAAGTCTCTAGTGCACTAACTAATATCTGTAGTATGACATTTCCAGTGAAAATGCTATTTATCTGATTAAAAAGACAAAAATCAAAGTAGAAATCGCTACATGGGCCCAGCATTTCTGTTAAAATGGCTAGACCTAACATCTCAAATTATGCCATTTGTTATACTCTGGGTTGCCTTCTTTTGAAAATGGTATGCCATAATAGTGGAAATGTTATTACCCAGGCTGCCATGCTCTCTCAAAGGCGAGATAGACCCAGAAAATCACTTTGTTAAATTGCCAACTTTGAAAAGGACATCTAATATTTTTGTCCCCATGACTTCCCCCCCAAAACAGAAAATCTAGTACATGGGGGTACTGTTACATTCAGGAGACAATGTTAAATACAAATAGTGAGGCTTTGTTGCAATAACTCATATCAGGAATATGAAATGTCCTGTGAAAATGGAGTTCATGTGCGTGAAAAAGCACAAATAAAGCTATAACCCCTATGTGGGCCCTTCATTTCTGATAAAGTGGTTAAACCAAACATCTTGCAATGCACCATTTCTTATACTCTGGGTTGCCTACTTTTGAAAATGGTATGCCATAATAGTGGAAATGTTATTACCCAGGCTGCCATGCTCTCTCAAATGCGATATAGGCCCAGAAAATCACTTTGCCAAATTTCAATGTAATAAAGCCTAAATGGATAAGCCGTATATATGACCGTGTAACTTTCCAAAACACCATAAAACCTATACATGGGGGGTACCATGGCGCTCGTGAGACCTCACTGAGCAGAACTAGGAGTGTTTCAGGGCAGTAAACTATATACTAACAATAATATTATCAGTGAAAGTACAGATTTTATGTGAAAAATGCAAAAAAAACAAACAAACACTAAATTTGGTTAGGGTTTGTGCCCAAGTGGCTACTACAAAAGACTGGGCATACCCCATTTTGAATACCCTGGGATGTCTACTTTTTCAAATGGTATGCCATGATGGGGGTAATTTTCATTTCTTGGCTGCCATACGGTCTCAAAGGCAGCCTGGACACTGCAAACTAATCTGACAAATTTCAAGGTGAAAAAGCATAAATGGATAAGCCGTATATATGACCCTGAAACTTTCCAAAACCCCATAAAACCTATACATGGGGGGTACCATGGCGCTCGTGAGACCTCACTGAGCAGAACTAGGAGTGTTTCAGGGCAGTAAACTATATACTAACAATAATATTATCAGCGAAAGTACAGATTTTATGTGAAAAATGCAAAAAAAACAAACAAACACTAAATTTGGCTAGGGTTTGTGCCCAAGTGGCTACTACAAAAGACTGGGCATACCCCATTTTGAATACCCTGGGATGTCTACTTTTTCAAATGGTATGCCATGATGGGGGTAATTTTCATTTCTTGGCTGCCATACGGTCTCAAATGCAGCCTGGACACTGCAAACTAATCTGACAAATTTCAAGGTGAAAAAGCATAAATGGATAAGCCTTATATATGACCCTGAAACGTTCCAAAACCCCATAAAACCTATACATGGGGGGTACCATGGCGCTCGTGAGACCTCACTGAGCAGAACTAGGAGTGTTTCAGGGCAGTAAACTATATACTAACAATAATATTATCAGTGAAAGTACAGATTTTATGTGAAAAATGCAAAAAAGCAAACAAACACTAAATTTGGCTAGGGTTTGTGCCCAAGTGGCTACTACAAAAGACTGGGCATACCCCATTTTGAATACCCTGGGATGTCTACTTTTTCAAATGGTATGCCATGATGGGGGTAATTTTCATTTCTTGGCTGCCATACGGTCTCAAAGGCAGCCTGGACACTGCAAACTAATCTGACAAATTTCAAGGTGAAAAAGCATAAATGGATAAGCCGTATATATGACCCTGAAACTTTCCAAAACCCCATAAAACCTATACATGGGGGGTACCATGGCGCTCGTGAGACCTCACTGAGCAGAACTAGGAGTGTTTCAGGGCAGTAAACTATATACTAACAATAATATTATCAGTGAAAGTACAGATTTTATGTGAAAAATGCAAAAAAACCAAACAAACACTAAATTTGGCTAGGGTTTGTGCCCAAGTGGCTACTACAAAAGACTGGGCATACCCCATTTTGAATACCCTGGGATGTCTACTTTTTCAAATGGTATGCCATGATGGGGGTAATTTTCATTTCTTGGCTGCCATACGGTCTCAAAGGCAGCCTGGACACTGCAAACTAATCTGACAAATTTCAAGGTGAAAAAGCATAAATGGATAAGCCGTATATATGACCCTGAAACTTTCCAAAACCCCATAAAACCTATACATGGGGGGTACCATGGCGCTCGTGAGACCTCACTGAGCAGAACTAGGAGTGTTTCAGGGCAGTAAACTATATACTAACAATAATATTATCAGTGAAAGTACAGATTTTATGTGAAAAATGCAAAAAAAAAAAACAAACACTAAATTTGGCTAGGGTTTGTGCCCAAGTGGCTACTAGAAAAGACTGGGCATACCCCATTTTGAATACCCTGGGATGTCTACTTTTTCAAATGGTATGCCATGATGGGGGTAATTTTCATTTCTTGGCTGCCATACGGTCTCAAAGGCAGCCTGGACACTGCAAACTAATCTGACAAATTTCAAGGTGAAAAAGCATAAATGGATAAGCCGTATATATGACCCTGAAACTTTCCAAAACCCCATAAAACCTATACATGGGGGGTACCATGGCGCTCGTGAGACATCACTGAGCAGAACTAGGAGTGTTTCAGGGCAGTAAACTATATACTAACAATAATATTATCAGTGAAAGTACAGATTTTATGTAAAAAAAAGAAAACACAAAAAAAAAACGCTAACTTTGGCTAGGGTTTGGGCCCAAGTGGCTACTACAAAAGACTGGCCATACCCCATTTTGAATACCCTGGGATGTCTACTTTTTCAAATGGTATGCCATGATGGGGGTAATTTTCATTTCTGGGCTGCCATACGGTCTAAAAGGCAACCTAGGTCACTCAAACCAATCTGTCAAATTTCTATGCAGAAAATAAAATAATGGACAAGTCGTATATTTGACCCTGTAACTTTCCAAAACCCCATAAAACTTATACATGGGGGGTACTGTTTTACTCGTGAGACATTTCTGAATACAAATATGTATGTTTTATTGCAGGAAAACCGAATAGTATTCTGACATTAACAGTTAAATTGCCATGCTGAAATTGAAAAATAACAAGATTTCATAATTTTTTCAAGTTTTTTAGATTTTATTCATATAAAATGGAGTTCCATACATGAATGTTTGATATTAAATGAAAGCCCTGTTTCCCCTGAACAAAATGATATATAATAAGTGTGAGTGCACTTAGTATGAAAGAGGTAAATTATTGTTGAACAGACATATAGTAAAATTCTGTGGTTTGTTTACATTTTTTTTGGATCACAACTTGTACATTTGGCTGCGGTCTTAAGGGGTTAAGATAATTTAACACAGTCCATTAGACATCAGAAGGAATTTTAAAGTAAACATAATAAACATACAAGAGCTGTGGCTTCCTTTTACCATTGAAGCGCCTGATGTCAGATGCATGGGCGAAGTAGGATTGGCGAAAACCCGGAAGTCATTACAGGTGAATGCCGGTCAGAAAGAAATTATTGTGAATGTCATGACACTTACTCACTTACCTCAAGATAGCAAATTCTGTCCTCTCTTTAATCCGGGTCTTATAACAACAAAATATGATTTACCCCCTCAAATCACATATCCTAGAGATCATAATACCAACCTTGCAAGTGAACTGTAATATCACCTCATCTAAAATGTATAAAAGTAAATTAATTGTTAATACTTAAAATTAAGGTTTATTAAACAAAAAATATTAAAACTGTTGATACTGTCTGTATCAGGTTTTCACCTCAAATACCTTGGGCTATGAGCTAGCAGCTAGTCCACAACAAAATATTGATAATTTAAGTCCTAAAATATAAATGAGGATGAAAATAAGGATGTCTATTGTCCTTGTTTTAAGAAAATGAGAAACACAAAGAGAACCCATTACATTTCTAAAAGCTGATGAAAACTAAACATACCATTATTTGCTCTTTTATTAGTATTATTAAATGTTATATTGTTGGACAGACTAATAAAAGCAGTACACATATTTAACTATGAAAATCCAAATAGTCTTGGGATAATTATGACATCTCAAACCATTTACATGGAAGGATGCCTCACTCTCTTAGTCAGTTCTCTTGTAGATACAGAGTGCACAGTACATCAGTACTTGCATATGAAGGAGGAATATTTGCTGATGTAAAGCTTGGAAATGGATCAAGTTGGAATGATAATAGCATAAAAAAAAGAGTAGTTACCAAGAGAGCAATGTGGGAGGTTTCCTTACAAGTGGTTTTAAACTAATCAGGAAGATTGGGAGATATATCTAGACTCAAACAGTAATTAGCTAAGTAATTTTTTTTTTTTTTTTAGAAGAATAGTGAATCAAACAACAAAAAGGACAGATGTGGTCAGATTCAAGAAATCAAATGAAACTAACCGCATCTCTGGAAATAACTATAGCGGCAGTGTCTAGGATTATAATGCTGGCTGTCGGTAACAGGTGTAGCTGTGAACCGCTAAGGGTGTCACTATAGACCCATGAGCAGAAAAAATGCTATTAAATACCAAAATGAAGTATATACAAAAAGTTACTGCTAAATGCAAAAAATAAATAAAGTATATACAGTGGTACTAGGATTCCACGCCTGTCAATAGAAGGATATGTATAGGTAGGGATATAATGAGCCAAATGGCAACAGCAACTCACCCCTAATTATCAGCTTTAATATAGTGCACTATAAGGAGATGAGAAAAATCCCCAAGTCCCAACCATAAATACCTCCTATAGAGATAGTAGTAGATACAGGGTAAACAGAGGCTCCAAATGAGGCTAGTACAGGGGTGAAGGGAGATTGAGGAGGGTATGCAGTGTTAATAGCAGTCAAATTCGGACTGCTAGTTTTAAATTTAAACAACCTCTCTCCCTGTAAATCCTGTACAAAAAGGATTATAGGTCCCCAAATCTTTGGGGACCTATAATCCTTTTTGTACAGGATTTACAGGGAGAGAGGTTGTTTAAATTTAAAACTAGCAGTCCGAATTTGACTGCTATTAACACTGCATACCCTCCTCAATCTCCCTTCACCCCTGTACTAGCCTCATTTGGAGCCTCTGTTTACCCTGTATCTACTACTATCTCTATAGGAGGTATTTATGGTTGGGACTTGGGGATTTTTCTCATCTCCTTATAGTGCACTATATTAAAGCTGATAATTAGGGGTGAGTTGCTGTTGCCATTTGGCTCATTATATCCCTACCTATACATATCCTTCTATTGACAGGCGTGGAATCCTAGTACCACTGTATATACTTTATTTATTATTTTTTGCATTTAGCAGTAACTTTTTGTATATACTTCATTTTGGTATTTAGTAGCATTTTTTCTGCTCATGGGTCTATAGTGACACCCTTAGCGGTTCACAGCTACACCTGTTACATATCATTAGTATTTTTTTGTAAGAGGTATTTATGGTTGTGATTTGGGGACCTATAATCCTTTTTGTACAGGATTTACAGGGAGAGAGGTTGTTTAAATTTAAAACTAGCAGTCCGAATTTGACTGCTATTAACACTGCATACCCTCCTCAATCTCCCTTCACCCCTGTACTAGCCTCATTTGGAGCCTCTGTTTACCCTGTATCTACTACTATCTCTATAGGAGGTATTTATGGTTGGGACTTGGGGATTTTTCTCATCTCCTTATAGTGCACTATATTAAAGCTGATAATTAGGGGTGAGTTGCTGTTGCCATTTGGCTCATTATATCCCTACCTATACATATCCTTCTATTGACAGGCGTGGAATCCTAGTACCACTGTATATACTTTATTTATTATTTTTTGCATTTAGCAGTAACTTTTTGTATATACTTCATTTTGGTATTTAGTAGCATTTTTTCTGCTCATGGGTCTATAGTGACACCCTTAGCGGTTCACAGCTACACCTGTTACATATCATTAGTATTTTTTTGTAAGAGGTATTTATGGTTGTGATTTGGGGACCTATAATCCTTTTTGTACAGGATTTACAGGGAGAGAGGTTGTTTAAATTTAAAACTAGCAGTCCGAATTTGACTGCTATTAACACTGCATACCCTCCTCAATCTCCCTTCACCCCTGTACTAGCCTCATTTGGAGCCTCTGTTTACCCTGTATCTACTACTATCTCTATAGGAGGTATTTATGGTTGGGACTTGGGGATTTTTCTCATCTCCTTATAGTGCACTATATTAAAGCTGATAATTAGGGGTGAGTTGCTGTTGCCATTTGGCTCATTATATCCCTACCTATACATATCCTTCTATTGACAGGCGTGGAATCCTAGTACCACTGTATATACTTTATTTATTTTTTGCATTTAGCAGTAACTTTTTGTATATACTTCATTTTGGTATTTAATAGCATTTTTTCTGCTCATGGGTCTATAGTGACACCCTTAGCGGTTCACAGCTACACCTGTTACCGACAGCCAGCATTATAATCCTAGACACTGCCGCTATAGTTATTTCCAGAGATGCGGTTAGTTTCATTTGATTTCTTGAATCTGACCACATCTGTCCTTTTTGTTGTTTGATTTTGTATATATGGGGTTATGCCCCTTCTTGAGACATCTGGAGTCTCTAATTGGTACACCAGTCTCTGAGTAGACACTCGGCATTACTTCCTCGGGTTATCCGGGGTTGTCGGCACAGGTGTACACCCAGAGACACTGAACTTTTTGTTCTCTGTTTTCCTGTTTAGAAGAATAGTGTAAATATATACAGATAAATGCTAAATAATCTTCATGTAATACTCTGTGACTGACATCATGCAGATCATTTTAATTTGTATTTGCCTCCATCTTCTAGTCCGGCAATAATGGCCAAATTAGTTTTTTAATTTAATTTTTAAGAATAAGTGTGGGTAAGCTAAAATATTGTCTTTATAATTTTTGTTTGATTCGTTTTGATTATTATTATTTTAGATTTGTATCATACACCATTATCTGCTTTACTTCTTTACTATCACATGAACCCCTCCAATTTTGTCATACTCATCCCTCCCAACCTAGCCACACTCACACTGTGCTGCGTGATTGAAACACATAGAGGGGCTGGGGTGCATGAATGTGACACATGGAGGAGCTGAGGGTAAGGGGGGAAGAAGTATGGGGGGGCATGGCAATTTTTTCACCCGGGCCACGAGGTTGCGGCCATCTTGTTCGCATAGACCAAAAACCGCAAATACACTTCAGGGGGACTTAGCCGCGAATGTCCTGGAACTATTTTCGGCATGTAAACTTTGCGGTTCCCGGTCGGTTCCCCAGCGGCACTTAGCCGCTTTTCCATGGAACTTTTTTCAGCTATGGGACCATGCCTGAGGTCGGTAAAAACTATGACTTCCAGGAAATTCCTGAACCCCTGAACTGATCTGGGTGATTTTTGAATATGTTGGTCACCCAGATCAGGGCTATCAGGGGATGTAACAATTGTGGGGATTGTATGTGTTTTTGGGTACTTTTGTTTTTGTTTTTAAATATATGTTTTTTCTGCCTTGAGATAATTGAATTGATAAGTATCTGATTCAATTATCTCCCAGGCAGAGAGGAGAGATTGTATGTTTGTTATGGGAGTTGTGCATTTAATCACTGTTCTTATTGGTCTGTGTCTTTGTGTTGGAGTCCCCAACAAGGTCCATGTGGGTGTACCCCTTGTATGGGGATTGTCATAGAAGGCCAGTGTGGCACCATTAAAATTGAGTTCCTCTTTACCCTCAACACGCAGCCTCGTCTCGTGATTGTAGGGAACAGCTATGTCAGCTATACCAGCTATAATCCCTGCTCCTGGGATTGTTCTTTGGATTACTATACAGGTTATAACCACTAGCTCGTGTAAGAGCTTCACAGCTGGAGGAGAGGCCTTCCCACTGAGAGCTGGATCCAGGAGACCCCAGCCAAGTTGCGGCAGCGAAGGAGCTACGGTGCTCATGGTGTCCGGTGTTGTGCTTATGGTACTCAAGGCGACTAGGAAGCAACGATTGGTGGAGGCACCCAGTTGGGGTGCCAGGAGGTCCATCACAATGGTCTCTTATTCATCCATAGCTCCCTTATAAGTTTCATATAGCCTCTCTCATTGGATCTGCTGTTCTAGTAGCATTCAAGCAGGTGTAGGTTATTGTGTCATAGCATACCAAGTTTTTCATTTTACGTTTGAAAATGTTTTTGACTAAAGGTGACATAGTAAATAAACAATTTCAATTGAAACGAAGCACAATACACATTGAGGTCATTTTAGTTATCCTCACATTTTAATTGTGTATGCCTCGTGTTCTTATTTTTCAATTGCTTGTCTTATACTGAATACAAACTGTAAAATATAATTGAATTCTAACTTGTCAAAAACACACACAAAAATGAAAAAAGCAGGGATGTGAGTAAAGAATACAATATTGTCACACAATGCCTTTCTATTAGATGCTGGAGTTTAGTTGTTAACTTCAATAAACTTTCTCTGACACTTTTCCAACTACAATAATGCACATGTATGTTTACAGAGTCTTACTGTGCTGCAGAATGTTTTATGCATACATTATACCAGGGCATGACTTCTGCCAATGCCCTGCAGTGTAACACCTGTATATTCTTTAGGTGACATGAGGATGTTGCACTCCATGAAGTTTGGCATGAAACCGCAGTGCCAACATGGTCAGGCAATCAGAAGCAGCTGCTTCTCTTTCTACTTCACCCAGTCTATGATGCTCTTCTTGTCATCATGATCAGATCAAAACTGATGCTGCCAAACTACTATTGCAGTCGCCTATCAATCGCTTCCAGTGGTAATGAAGAAAAGCAGGAATGTTCTATGGGTTTTATCTAAAGTGCCTTAAGGCCAGAGAATAATCAATAAAACATCAGTACAGATGCATCCAAGGTGGAATCTCCTTGGGAGGAACTGTCGTCCAGTCTTTCAACTAACATTTTTGATGATTATTCTAGGAGTTTTATTGCAAGATGCAAAGCTATTTTAAACTACATGACTCTTGCCAGTTATTGGCTTGCTGTCATTCCTGGTTATACTCACTTTCAGATTTTCAGAATACATTAGAAGTGCAATCCCTTCCTAGTACACTGCTGTTTATAAAGAGTCGCATCAGTTTCACAAGCGTCACAGAATGTTGACAGATCCCTTGACAATCACCAGTGTGTTGAACTCAGTGTGAAATGTCTGCTACATAACTCAAGCCTTTCTACAGAAAGAATGTGTGGCTTTTATGAGTTAAGTATGTAGAAATCATGACCTATGTGTAATAGAATTTTGATGGATTTTACTGTTTTCATAATTTTTCATATTTCTTGAATGGGCTATAAAACTATTATTTCCTATACGATTATTTACTTAATATATGTGCTCACCTTACTGCAAGACAAAACCAGTCAATTTAAATTCCAACACAATGCATAGAAGCTTCTCAGGTCTATGTAATGTTATTACACTTCAAGTCCAAGGGAGATGTAATGTTTATAATGCTGGAAGTGCCCTCGCACTTCTTTTGAACAGTTTGACTTCTTAACTGGGGCTGTCTGGTGCTGCTCCCTGCCATTACTACCAACTTTGGAGAGATGGAAGTTACTAAGCAGTGTAGTGATTATGGTGCTTGCAGTGTTTCCTTAATCTTATTTAGAAATCCTCTAATGGTTACCTAAACCATAATGAATGTCCAATAGTAGCAACAACTTTCAAATAAAGTTTCTAATATTATCACTCATTAAAATTGTTTTACTTCATTCCTTTAGCATTTGAATTGAGCTCTTTAGTCCAATATAGTAACTATTACTTATTTGCTTTTATACATGACCCAGTGATATATATTAAATAAATTATTATTTTTATACTGTGACGAAGTGCCCTTCGCCACTTTGTCCTGGAGAGGCCTGCTTGCCTGCCTCCTCCCCTGCGACTATGGTCCTGGACTATATTGCACTGCAAACCCTGTATTCAGGCATAGGGACTTGTATTAGACTGTCTTTTTCCCTTTATCTATGCTGTAGGTTTGGACTGCTAATATAACCTAACAGCCAGGGGATTTAGGCGAATATATTGCATGAGAATGCCATTACTGGAGAATACAGCCGTTCGTATGATTTCATGCGAATTCTTTGTGCTCTGAATAGGTGGCCGCCATTTCGGGACTTTTCCACGTGTTCGCGGCCATCTTGCGTGCGAACAGCGGTGTTTGCCTGTGAACGCATGGAACTGAAATCGGAAGCACAAACAGGCGAATACCGCTAAGACCTCCAGACATCCAGAACTTCGCACGGAAACTACCGAACGACCGGCCGTTCGGTAGTTATACTTAACTTAGTATGGGGATTCTAGCGACCACAAAGATGCGAATGGATGGCAAGAATTTCGTCTATTTTACCGTGCGAACGGAGACCGACCGCAAGGCCAAAACTCATGGAACTATTTTCGGCTAGTTGGTCTGTGCGGTCGGTCAAAACTTTGGAGCCCTGTATCTCCCGAACCATCCATCCGAATGGGCTGATTTTTGGACAGACTGTTCCCCTGAACAAGGGCTATTTGGGGATACCAGATTTAAAGCTGTACCCCCTGTTTTTGGGGTACATCCAGAACTTGGGTAAAATAATGTATGTTTTAATTGGGTTATGTGTTTATCTGAGGGGAGGAGACGTGGGGGTGTTACCATGCATGTGATTGGTCAATTTCATCCTCCCCCTGGGAGTGTCCTGTATGTACCTGATCCTAATAAAAAGCAGGCTGGGTGTTCCAGTCCTCAGACCTCTTCTGACCCTCAATACGTAGCCGTGTCTCGTTATTGGAGGGAACTGCTATATCTCACTGGGGACTGCTATGCGCTGCATATTCCCCTGAGCTCTTAATCACTTAGCTCTTGTAAGAGCTTGTTCCGGATACGCTCTCCTGGAGGAGAGGTCTTCCCCACACGGTCCTGGAGGACAGAAGCCGATCCAGGGTGGACGGAAGACGGCGCGGCTCCAGTTAAGCTACGGCGGTTGTGGAGCCTGCGGTGGTTGTGGTGTCGTCTGCAGTGCTTGGAGTCCTCTGAGAGCGCTAGGAGCATCCATCAACGGAGGGTACTCGGTCGGAGTACACGGAGCTCCGTTACATTGGTGGCAGCGGTGGGATGGCGTCCTAGTGCGAGGAGAAGCAGCTCAGAGACACTGGTAACGTTTGGAGTTACAATTGAGGGCAACGCTAGCCATTGGGCAGCGCCCCTGGCTACAACAGGATGGCTTCCCTAGGGCGAGGAACAGCATCCTGGGAACACCCAGCAAAACTGGACTATTGGTATAGTCACGTACAGTTTGACGCTATGCTGAAGCGGCGGTTGGATATCTACGGGTCCCTTCTAACCGAGGAAATGGTACCAAGACTAAGGAGAGAACTGGCGGAGTATCTGCAGATGGAAGCCGAATATCGGGCAGTGAGGGCAAAGTATTCCGTCCCTGCGCCCCAACAACAGCGTGAGTTACAGGGGGCCGAAGGGGCCGTCCTTTCCCCCCAGCAGCCGTGTGTCCTACAGAGAGCAGAGACAGTTGGTCCCTCTCTACAGCAACAGGACCATGGTAAGGGAGTGGAGACAGGCAGTCTCCCTCTCCAGCGGCAGTGTGTACCCCAGGGGGCCGAAGGTGCCGTCCTTCCCCCCCAGCAGCAGTATGTCCTACAGAGAGCAGAGACAGTTGGTCCCTCTCTACAGCAACAGGACAATGGTAAGGGAGTGGAGACAGGCGGTCTCCCTCTCCAGCGGCAGTGTGTACCCCAGGGGGCCGAAGGTGCCGTCCTTCCCCCCCAGCAGCAGTGTGTCCTACAGAGAGCAGAGACAGTTGGTCCCTCTCTACAGCAACAGGACAATGGTAAGGGAGTGGAGACAGGCGGTCTCCCTCTCCAGCGGCAGCCTGTGTTTCCGGGAAAGGAGCACGGCACCCCCTCTCCCCAGCGGCAGCTTCCCCCAACAAGGGGAGACACCAATCCTCCAGACGGCGCAGATGGGACCGAGGTCTCTGTGCCTGACCTACAGGGATGCTGGACAGCCTTTCCAGATCCCCAACTACCCTCACCGGGACACCCAGAGGAGGGGGTAAGTACAAATTCCCCTCCCCAGCTAACTCCTAACGTGGCACCAGGGTTAACGGAGGCGATGCTAACCCCTCCTGACGTCCATGTTCCCTTGACTACTGAGCCGGACTATGGTCTCAGTACCCCAGCGGAAGAGCTGGCAGCTGGGCAGAGTGCAGTCGGCCTCTGCCCTACCTTTTTCCCTGGTCCAGAGCCTGATGTCCTGCAGGCTACCCCAGCAGAAGAGCTGGCAGCTGGGCAGAGTGCAGCCGGCCTCTGCCCTACCTTTTTCCCTGGTCCAGAGCCTGATGTCCTGCAGGCTACCCCAGCAGAAGAGCTGGCAGCTGGGCAGAGTGCAGTCGGCCTCTGCCCTACCTTTGTCCCTGGTCCAGAGCCTGATGTCCTGCAGGCTACCCCAGCAGAAGAGCTGGCATCTGGGCAGAGTGCAGTTGGCCTCTGCCCTTCAAGTTCCCTCGGCATGTGGCCTCATTACCACAGCCAAATACCCAGGTGCAGTGACTGTGTGTTGTGGGTAGGCTGTTCCTGTACTTTGATGTTGTGGGGGGGCCACTCGGACATCTGTTTATTGTGGGTTGGTGGATCGACTAACGGAGGCACTGACCGACAGAAGGTCAGGTGCCTGGTTAGTCTTCCCCCCAAAGGGGAGATGTGTGACGAAGTGCCCTTCGCCACTTTGTCCTGGAGAGGCCTGCTTGCCTGCCTCCTCCCCTGCGACTATGGTCCTGGACTATATTGCACTGCAAACCCTGTATTCAGGCATAGGGACTTGTATTAGACTGTCTTTTTCCCTTTATCTATGCTGTAGGTTTGGACTGCTAATATAACCTAACAGCCAGGGGATTTAGGCGAATATATTGCATGAGAATGCCATTACTGGAGAATACAGCCGTTCGTATGATTTCATGCGAATTCTTTGTGCTCTGAATAGGTGGCCGCCATTTCGGGACTTTTCCACGTGTTCGCGGCCATCTTGCGTGCGAACAGCGGTGTTTGCCTGTGAACGCATGGAACTGAAATCGGAAGCACAAACAGGCGAATACCGCTAAGACCTCCAGACATCCAGAACTTCGCACGGAAACTACCGAACGACCGGCCGTTCGGTAGTTATACTTAACTTAGTATGGGGATTCTAGCGACCACAAAGATGCGAATGGATGGCAAGAATTTCGTCTATTTTACCGTGCGAACGGAGACCGACCGCAAGGCCAAAACTCATGGAACTATTTTCGGCTAGTTGGTCTGTGCGGTCGGTCAAAACTTTGGAGCCCTGTATCTCCCGAACCATCCATCCGAATGGGCTGATTTTTGGACAGACTGTTCCCCTGAACAAGGGCTATTTGGGGATACCAGATTTAAAGCTGTACCCCCTGTTTTTGGGGTACATCCAGAACTTGGGTAAAATAATGTATGTTTTAATTGGGTTATGTGTTTATCTGAGGGGAGGAGACGTGGGGGTGTTACCATGCATGTGATTGGTCAATTTCATCCTCCCCCTGGGAGTGTCCTGTATGTACCTGATCCTAATAAAAAGCAGGCTGGGTGTTCCAGTCCTCAGACCTCTTCTGACCCTCAATACGTAGCCGTGTCTCGTTATTGGAGGGAACTGCTATATCTCACTGGGGACTGCTATGCGCTGCATATTCCCCTGAGCTCTTAATCACTTAGCTCTTGTAAGAGCTTGTTCCGGATACGCTCTCCTGGAGGAGAGGTCTTCCCCACACGGTCCTGGAGGACAGAAGCCGATCCAGGGTGGACGGAAGACGGCGCGGCTCCAGTTAAGCTACGGCGGTTGTGGAGCCTGCGGTGGTTGTGGTGTCGTCTGCAGTGCTTGGAGTCCTCTGAGAGCGCTAGGAGCATCCATCAACGGAGGGTACTCGGTCGGAGTACACGGAGCTCCGTTACATATACATTAGTATTTATTTTGTAAATTTTACATTCTTATTGAATAGATTGTATGTTGGGAATGTGCATGTGTACTAACATATTGACTGTGTGACTCAATTTTCAACAACATTGTTATATTATAATTTAACTATTTTAACCTTCACAAATTAATAAAAATGGCCAATGATTTGATGCTCATGGATTACAGCCCATACTCACCAAAATAAACATGCTGATTATACAGAACTTATAGGTAAAGCATCTAAAGTGCAGTAGAATGCCCCAGCTTAAGTGAACAATATTACTCGCAATTCTGATTTCTTGAAAACTATGAATAATTATTTTAAACTGGATTAGAGCTGAATAGACAGAGCTCAGCATTATAGAGCACCTGACGTATGATTTAAAAATAAACTGAAATCCTCTTATGTATAGAGTATAACTCAACATATTGTTTAAGAGTAATACAACTGTGCTAAGGTGCCTTAAAAGAAGAACTTACAGAAGCAAAGGTGTGGCTGGGATGTTTTTGTTTTAAAATTAGATCCATCTCATGAACCACAATGCAGTGTCCCACAGTGATTTGCATTGTGTCAGAATACAAATTGCTGCAAGAAAATGCCAGCATAATATAGGGGGGCCAACATAAGGATTGTTAGTTGGAAAGTAAAAATATCTGCGTTTTTTTTTAACATATTTACAGATTTACTTAAAGTCAAATGATATTAAAGTGGGAAAAATGATGAGGCATCAGGGAAAAAGCATGCTAAACCATCATTATCCTGAGGAGTAAAATAAGTGTTATGGACACTTAGAGAGACACAATATGATATGTGGCATCAGTAACCAACATATATTTTAGAACACCAAGATTTGGCAAAAACTCATAGGACAGTCAGAACATCAATGCCAGCAAGTCCCGTCTGCACAAGAGGGCTAGCAACTACAGGTGATTTTGTTGCCCTTAGATGGGAATCATCAACAAGGTGTAACTGATACTCCTACTTTACTTGACAGTTAACCAAAAAACAACACAGAACTTCGGGATACGGCTGGAAGTTAATCTAAAAGGAACATAAAAAAAATGCAACAATAGTGAAGCACAGTTAACACGTTTTTTTTGCGCTGAATACAAATGCACTCACAGAATAGAGTAGAATATATCGCTCATAGGGTGCCTCCCCTAGATGGATTGGGGGGTTGGTAATCCCTTGGCTCCGTTATCAGCTTCCTTAATGATGCTCAGGACTCCAAACGGGTAATGGTAGAAAACGATGTTTTTTATTGATTAAAAGTGAATAATCACCATCAATATAAAATATATTAAAAAGAAAAAACGGTATGGTCCTACGCGTTTCGTTCTGCAAAGAACTTCATCAGGGACCGTATACAGAATAAAGTAAAATCAATATGCAATTACAGCATGTAAAAAATACATCCTATTCCCCCCATCCCCGAGTCCTCTTTAAATAGGGCTACTCCCTATGTCCATTGGTGGTTCCGTGGGTGGTGTCCAGTATCCGTTGCTTGATAGGTTCCATGAGGGAGTTGGACAGCTGTTTTCTATCTCCTTCATATTGCTGTAATCAAATTTTGGCGCGTTCGGCTAACCGGAACCGGAAGTGGGAATTGAACCGCACTTCCGCGTTCCACTTGCGTTCCATTTGCGTTCCACCAGCGGTTCACATGCGTTCCACCTTCGTTACAATTCAGCACAAATATATAACCGGAAAAAACAATATATTCTATCTACTGAAGAGAAAATAATGTTAATAACCTTATTGATTGCATATTTTTGTGAGATTAGTAACAATTGTTTGCATAATCAATCGCTTATTGTCTGCTATGTTGAACAGTGACACACACTATTTCTTAAAGTGAAAAATGAACAAAATACAAAATTTTTTATGGTGTATATGGACTTAACAGAAAAAAACATATATACAAAATGTAACATACACAACTGGACTATATAGTATATATATTCATATTCATTGATTTGTTAATATGTGATCAATATCGTAAGAATAAATTTTAAGAATAATAAATTTTGTGAATAATATATTTTAATCAATTTAGGTCAATTTTGTGATGTACCCAAAAAAATCTCCAGTATAAGATGGAGTTATAGTACATTTTAATCAATTTTATGATATATCTATGGAAAAAATCTCCAATATTAAGTGGAGTTATATATATATTTAATATCCCAAATCAATATCCACTGATTTATTGAGATGTGATTGGTGCCACAAAAGTGATTTAATGATAGTTAATTTTAAAATTAGTGCATTTTTTTAGATTTTGTGATGTTCCTATAGAAAAAATCTCCAATATTGGGTGGAGTTACACATATATCTAATGTCCCAAATAATGGGGTTATTTCCTAGCATTTTATTATCAAATATAAGTAGAGTAGTATTTTTTGAATTCCTACCTAATTGCAGAGTATAACAAATTAATACTCCCTAATACGATTTTTACTAATATACGTGATGAACAGTCTAATTGTGCATGTTCGTCCACATATCCCATATAGAAAAAGAATATATATATTAGAAAATAACAGAAACCCAATAAAATAAGATACATAAAAAACTTAATCCAGAAAACAAACCAAGTCAATACCAATGTTGAGACCCTTAGGCTCTAGGGTTTTCAACTTGTGTATCCAGAAGGTTTCCCTCTGGGATAACTTCTGGATTCTATCACCCCCTCGCCAGAATGGAAAAACTCTTTCAATGCCCATAAAACTAAATTCCTGGAAAGAAAATGATGGACAATTGGAACAGTGGGCCGAAACTGAATGAGTTGGGATTTTTTTCTTGATGTTATTTAGATGTTCAAGTATTCTAACCTTTA
Source organism: Pelobates fuscus (assembly GCF_036172605.1). Taxonomy (NCBI): domain Eukaryota; kingdom Metazoa; phylum Chordata; class Amphibia; order Anura; family Pelobatidae; genus Pelobates; species Pelobates fuscus. The sequence goes on from NC_086317.1 coordinate 222,654,225, forward strand.
GAATCCTCTTTGTCCGTCCAACGTACTGTTTGCCACACGGACATTGTAGTAGATAAACCACATAGTCCGTGTGGCAACTAATTTCAGATTTCACCTTAAATGTTTCCCCTGTGATGTTACTACTCTACTTATATTTGATAATAAAATGCTAGGAAATAACCCCATTATTTGGGACATTAGATATATATATAACTCCACTTAATATTGGAGATTTTTTCCATAGATATATCATAAAATTGATTAAAATGTACTATAACTCCATCTTATACTGGAGATTTTTTTGGGTACATCACAAAATTGACCTAAATTGATTAAAATATATTATTCACAAAATTTATTATTCTTAAAATTTATTCTTACGATATTGATCACATATTAACAAATCAATGAATATGAATATATATACTATATAGTCCAGTTGTGTATGTTACATTTTGTATATATGTTTTTTCTGTTAAGTCCATATACACCATAAAATTTTTTGTATTTTGTTCATTTTTCACTTTAAGAAATAGTGTGTGTCACTGTTCAACATAGCAGACAATAAGCGATTGATTATGCAAACAATTGTTACTAATCTCACAAAAATATGCAATCAATAAGGTTATTAACATTATTTTCTCTTCAGTAGATAGAATATATTGTTTTTTCCGGTTATATATTTGTGCTGAATTATAACGAAGGTGGAACGCATATGAACCGCTGGTGGAACACAAATGGAACGCAAGTGGAACGCGGAAGTGCGGTTCAATTCCCACTTCCGGTTCCGGTTAGCCGAACGCGCCAAAATTTGATTACAGCAATATGAAGGAGATAGAAAACAGCTGTCCAGCTCCCTCATGGAACCTATCAAGCAACGGATACTGGACACCACCCACGGAACCACCAATGGACATAGGGAGTAGCCCTATTTAAAGAGGACTCGGGGATGGGGGGAATAGGATGTATTTTTTACATGCTGTAATTGCATATTGATTTTACTTTATTCTGTATACGGTCCCTGATGAAGTTCTTTGCAGAACGAAACGCGTAGGACCATACCGTTTTTTCTTTTTAATATATTTTATATTGATGGTGATTATTCACTTTTAATCAATAAAAAACATCGTTTTCTACCATTACCCGTTTGGAGTCCTGAGCATCATTAAGGAAGCTGATAACGGAGCCAAGGGATTACCAACCCCCCAATCCATCTAGGGGAGGCACCCTATGAGCGATATATTCTACTCTATTCTGTGAGTGCATTTGTATTCAGCGCAAAAAAAAACGTGTTAACTGTGCTTCACTATTGTTGCATTTTTTTATGTTCCTTTTAGATTAACTTCCAGCCGTATCCCGAAGTTCTGTGTTGTTTTTTGGTTATCTTTGTATGAAAAGGTCGTCTTCTCTGGGTAGCGATCTTGGGAGGCTGTATTACAATTAAGTTAAGTACTTTTATACATTTCACTACGGTTACTGTCCATAGTAGTGTGTATATTATATTGTACCATTTACTTGACAGTTGCATTGTCACCATATGGACAAGTGGAATAAAAACTCAACAAAACCCATTCCAATAAAGCACGAACACTTTTGAAGTATGGGTCAAATATGTCCACAGTTTTAATACATAAATCATAACATAAACATAAATATGACACAAAACCTTGAAAATATAACAGTAATTAAGCTATAATTATAAATATTTAAAGTGCCACAAATGTGCTTTAAAAAATGATGGTAAGGGTATACAGAGATACCCCTACACCCACTGGGTTCTGAGCTACCGGAGAGCTCGAAATCTACCAAACCTTTAACCAGCAATATGAAGCCACATTCTAACCAACTACTCTGTTTATTGACAAGATTTCTAATACTAACTACGAACATTTCCCCCGAACCTTCATCTTGCCAGCCCAGCTGCTGTGACAAAACAGGACAATGAACCTTGGATAATTAACTAAAGGGAGGGAGGGAAGGATCAACCCAACAGGCAAGCTAATTAGTAGTGATAAAATACAAAATGGATGCCCTATTTATACTAGCGCAGCCCTCAATATCCATCTCCCAATCACAACCTATACTCTACCTAAGCCCGCCTTCTAGCTCTGTCAAGGCCATTATTCACTAAGCTGTGCTCCTTACCGGCGGCTACAGATGCGAGAAGCTCTGAAGTTCTGAGTGACTGAAAGGAAAGATGGGAAAGAAATATGAAAAAAAATGTCTGTGTTATTTTTTAACTATTTAGTGAGTCAATCAAAATACAGCTGGAATTCTGTTTAACAACCATAAACTTCACAAATGAGAAAAGCAGAAATAAAGGCAGAACTAATGGCAGCCATCAGTATTTCTATGACAACAAAAATATCAAAAAGCATGCTGTATGATTGTCACATGCATTTTTTATTTGCTTTATTTAATTTATGAATGTTTGCAGTGGAACATTTTCTGATGTCTCTTATACAGCGCACGCCTAATGCTTTGTTGGCACACAAGAGCCTGGGAGACCAAATTCAGAGAAAATGAGTTTAGTTATTTGACAATTATGTTTCAGTTTTTGAGAGAACATTTGATAGTTGATTCTGTATGTTGTGTCCAAATTTGCTCAGTTTGTTTTCTCTCAGCACGCCAGGTTGAAGTTCTATTTCTGTGTTTATTGTTATTCTGCATTAGATTTTAATGCAACTCGATGATTTGTAAGAATGGAGCATAGAATTTCACTTTTGCTTTCAACAGCAATTCTGAGTTTTCTAATTTCATGCTAAATCTTTCTGTGGCGCTCCAGAGAAACTCATGTCAAAAGCATGAATCGCAGTGAACTGCTAATTTTCCTTTCACCACGTAATACAATCACTCAATTAAAGTCTCTCGAAACCCCTTTACAGGCAGAAAAATGCTGGGATTTGTAGCAAAATAAAATACCTTTGAAGTTCCAATTTAACAAAAAGAAAAAAATATATAAGATTGCTTAGACTGGATGTTTTTCAGGTTACACTTACAATAGATATCTCAAGATGACCTTATCATGCTTTTAGACGTTCACCCTCCTTGGTCAAATTTTGCAGCTAATCCAGTTAACTGAAATATAGTTTTATTTATATGCTTTCCATTCTGATGAAATTATAGTTTTGAGATATTCACAGTATTTTTGACAACCCTTTTTTCACTTGTGTCTCTCCCACATTTTCTATTGATCTGGAATTGGAAAAAATGTCAATAATAATTGAGACATAGAAGTCTCAATTATTGAGCAAGCTGATTCTGTTACTACAATAAGAAACAGGCCAAAGAACAATGTAAACATTTACTCTAACACCTGTTATAGATTACCAACACCGTACAAACCCACCAAGTGAACATTGCTTTGCTCATTTACTTCTATTTCAAAGATAAGCCAGACTAGGCTATTAAGTAAAATGAGAATTTGAGGTGAATTAGAAGTGGATTTTCTATTTAAGAACAAAAACTCTTTCATTTTGGCTACTTTTCCTGAAAATTAAAATTCACTTTGAATTCTCATTTTAGTAAATAGCACAATAAATGTTTGACCCCATAATAGTGTTCCATATTAGTACTCCATATTATACAAGTTTTAATAGCCTTAACGGGTTTTAAAGGGTTACATAAGCCAGGTTCCACAAAATGAATTACAACATACATTGATGTAAACTATATATACCATTATTATTATTATTATTATGTTATTATTTATACAGCGCCATCAAATTCCGCAGCGCTTTACAATGGGCGGATGAACAGACATGTAGTTGTAACCAGACAAATTGGACACACAGGAACAGAGGGGTTGAGGGCCTTGCTCAATGAGCTTACATGCTAGAGGTAGTGGGGTAAAGTGACACAAAAGGTAAGGATAGTGTTAGACTAATGGCAGTTGCAAGAGAGGAATCAGTTGGGAGCAATTAACAGTTGAATTGAGATTTTATGAAGGAGTTGAGATTGGATGAGCATCTAATGGAGGAGGGAAGCGAGTTCCACAGGAACAGTTCAGCCTTCGAGAAGTGGGAGAAATCAGGAGAGGACAGGTAGATTTGTGTGTCATCTGCATAGGAATTATATTGGAAGCCAAAGGAGCTAATGAGTTTACCAATGGAGGCAGTATAGATGGAGAAAAGTAGGGGACCAAGGACTTAACCTTGGGGGACACCAACAGAGAGGAGTTGGGGAGAAGAAGCAGAGCCAGAGAAAGAAACACTGAAAGAGCGCTGGGAGAGGTAGGAGCAGCGCCAGGAGAGAGCAATATCTTGTAGACCAATATTGCGGAGAAAGAGAAGAAGCTGTTGATGATCAACAGTGTAAAAAGCCGCAGACAGGTCAAGTAGAATTAGAATAGAGTAGTCACTACGAGATTTTGCAGCGAGTAGATCATTGGATACTTTGGTCAGTGCTGTTTCCACAGAGTGCTTAGCGCGGAAACAGACTGAAGCGGGTCTAGCAGAGAGTTGGACTCAAGGAAATCTGAGATATGACAGAACTTCATGTAGAAATTGTTGTGTGGCTGCTCCAGGGGTTTGTGTTTATCACTGGTAACGTAATAAAATTTAATTTAATTAAAATATATTAGGAAATAATGTTTTCATTATTTATCTGTGGACATAGAATACAGTCCATGAAATGCTATAGGCTGTTAAATAAAATCATACTTCAAAGCTGTATTCAAATATTGAATGACAAGAATAATATGACTATAGCTCACCATCTACTGAATGGTTTATTCACTAAGTGATGAATCAAAGTGAATTGAAAACCGAATTGCTAAATGATGCAAGTAGCAAGTTCAGTTAATTGACTACAAAAATATGAAAGTTTTTTTTTACTAACCATCTATTTTTTTTTATAAATTCTTTATTTATTTAAATTTAGATTTTTGGTAGGTAGGTCATAAAGAAATGACATTAAGGGTAGTTATCACATCATTAGAGTTAGGCAATAACAAAGTGCAATAAAATAATCATTCATACATTCAGTGAAATATTCTGTTTCGGATAAGTCTTAAGGCATTACAGTTTTGCTATCAATACATTGTTCTTTTTAGTCTCAGTATGATGGCAGAAAGAATTCCTATTTCATGGGAAAGGAGTCATGAAGAGGTATGGAGGTAGTAGCCACGAGGGCTGATTATTTTACTTTCTGAATGTAAGCCTGGGGGACGGGGACGGGACGGTGTGCATATTCGTTAGTTTATGAATTTAAGCGCTTTTTGTGCCTGGGCTGAAGGTGAGGAGGTGCGAAGGAATTGTTGTTGATCCGAAGCTAGTTGTCAATGGTAGGGGAGTCTAACCGTCTATTTTGTCTACATTTTGCCTTCAACTCACTATTTCGCAAACAAACCCCTGTATTTCTTTTCTGCTTAAAATTATTGAAAATTTTACAATTCATGCCTGCTCCAGATACCCTCTTTTCAAGCTAATTGCAAGCATCAATTGTTAGAGGGTGGGCCCTATATAGATGTAGGAGAAATAATAGGAACAGATAAGGGGATAACCCTAAGTTAGTAAATACAAGAAAACAAGAGAAAAGTTCTGTCCCTGTTTAATGTAAAAGAAAATCGCTAAAATACTTTATTGAATAAATCTACGAACACACACTTATAGTAGCAAGGTCATTAGTCACCACTGCCGCAGTAATGGATAACTGAGGCAGAAGAGATGACTCAAACTTAAAATACTAAGTGAGGAGTATGTACAAACGGGGAGTGAGGGAACAAAAAAAAAAAAAAATAAGTGGACAAAAAACGGGGGCACAAATCACCATGAGAGGTGAAGTAGATATGTCCCCAAAATGGTAGCTGTACAGTGTGCACGATACAATTGCAGGAGTAGCAAAAATATAATGTATCAGTGAAGTCTAACAATATCTATTTGGATTCCAAAAATAGATCCGATATATACAGCACACCAGATAGTGCCCCAATATATGTGGGGCTAGTATAATCTACTGTGTGATAGCAGAGAGTTATAAAAATAGGAACAATTATCTTAATATATGCCCCTAAAAAAACAGAGACCAGATCTAGTACCAACCTTTAGAAATCTCACTTATAAGATGGCGTATATAGGTGTCCCAATCTATATAGTGAAAGATATAGCCCTTGGTTAGCACACAATAATCATATAGGTAGAAGTCCTAAGCTGTGCCTTCAAGGGCACCTGTCTCTAGTAAATAAATGTATAGACTAACTACCTACATAAAGAGCTAATGCCCTAATCTGTGCCTTCGTGGGCACCTAACGATAATACTGGTCACAGTGCTAGGCTAGTACACTAAATGTAGTCTAATAGTCTATAGTCTATAGTAACAGAGCTACAGTAAAGGTCCAAGGATCCCGGGTGTAGCGATAATAACTGAAAAAGTAAACATGTAAAATAGCACGGAAGTAACAGGAGATAACACCAAACAGGATCAAATGTCAAGAGCCATTAAACAGGGACAGAACTTTTCTCTTGTTTTCTTGCATTTGCAAGCATCAATGAATTAAAGGGATTGGCATTGATACATGTATTCTTGATCAGTCAAAAATTAAGTAGTGATTTATTGCCAGAAAAAGAAATCTGACTTTTATGATGTCAAATTAGAATTGCAGCTTGTTCGCATACCTAGCTCTTATTTCTTAAGGAAGACAAACTACATTCCCTTATCATTACTGTACCCAAATAAAGTGATTAGTGTTTCTGTTGATGCATGTTTTTTTCTATGAGACGAATAGTTCAAACACAAACTGGTGCTTCAGTGAAACAAAGCAAAATTCCTTTTGGGATATTTCTAGCTGCTCCTGCTTCATGTAAACCTTGTATTGCCTCTCGGCAAGAAAACACATTCTGACGGCAAATCAATTCAGTATTGTGTTAGAGAATTAACTAATGTTGCCCAGTTAACAAGCTGATCTTTGATTATTACTCATAAGTGGAGGCGCCGTGGGGGCAGAAATTAAGCCGCCCATATAATTAACACAGTGTTTATCGAGCTTAGCTTATCGATAAGTCAAATGTATATAAATGAAGTGCTAGTTTTGTTTAGCTAAATTTGACATTCCAGAGAGTTTGGCATCTTGGGAGCTAGCTCTGTTAACTTCTTAGCTGCACTTAAAGATTACAAGCAATTGTTACTGTGAAGTTAAAGAGAATGCTACGACGTTTAGTAAGAACAGATTAACACTTTAACAACATGAAAACCTTCAAATTATTTATATTAACTTCACATTGGAGTCTGACAAATTTTTTTGGTATTTACAAGGAGCCACGTTTAATAGAAATTTGAATACAGTTTTATGGTAAGTGTTATTGATTCAATCACAAAAGTACCCCATTGGGCCATAATTATCAATTCCAGCATACAATGTAACATTTATGCAATTGTTATTCATTTTTGAAATGCAAAAACTAAACACAAACACACAAACACTAAACAAAACCAAATTTTTTTTTAACCCCTTTAGGACGGAGTCAATTGTACACGTTCTGATCAAAACAAAGTGTAAACAAAAACTGTAATATGTCTGTTCAACCGTAAGTCACCTCTTTCATATTAAGTGCACCCACACTTATTATATATCATTTTATTCAGGAGAAACAGTGCTTTAATTTCTCATAAACTATTCATATATGAAACATAATTTATTATGACTACAATTAAAAAAAAAACAGTGAGAAATTAAGATTTAAAAAAAAATTGTAGTTCCGCCTGACATTTTAGCTGTCAAAATACTGTTAGCTTTTACTGCAATAAAATGCACATATTTGTATTCAGAAAAGTCACATTCCATTTTTCATTGGGCTGTCAGGCAGTCCTCCCGAAGTGGATTGCCGGGAAGGTGAGTATATTTCAGCTCCTGGGGTAGAAAGCCGTTACGGCGTTCTATTATAATGGGAACGGCATAGAACACCGTAACCGCGTTAAGTGGTTAAATAATAAAATTCCATGAGATACAATTTCTTAAGATGTTCTAGATACAATCGGAGTCACCTATTCTGTATCGCTGTGGCACCCCACCATTAATTATTTTTGCCATTGTCTCCTTGCTTTGGTGTTATTGATTTTCTTACTTGTTGAGGTTTAATAAAGCAGTGTTTTACAACTTTTTGCAGTGAATATGTTATATAGTTTCATATTAAATTATTATAAGTATTGCTATAGGATGTTTTTGCTTTTTTTTTTTTTTTTTGCACTTTTGTTGTAAAATTATTTACTTTAAAAGTAAGAGCTGTTATACCTTACAAGAATCTCTTTCTTTAATATATGTGGGGCAATATCAGAATGTTAAAAAGCATCTACATTTTAAACATTCATCTGTTTATATGTGTAACTTATATCATATAGTGCCTTGCAAATGTATTCACCCCCTTGACTTTTTACCTATTTTGTTACATTACAGCCTTAAGTTCAATGTTTTATTAATCTGAATTTTATGTGATGGATCAGAACACAATAGTCTAAGTTGGTGAAGTGAAATGAGAAAAATATATACATAAAACTATTTTTTAGAACTAGGAAACAGAAAATTGGCATGTGTGTATGTATTCATCCCCTTTGTTATGAAGCTCATAAAAAACTCTGGTGCAACCAATTACCTTCAGAAGTCACATAATTAGTGAAATGATGTCCACCTGTGTGCAATCTAAGTGTCACATGATCTGTCATTACATACACACCTTTTTGAAAGGCCCCAGAGGCTGCAACACCTAAGCAAGAGGCACCACTAACCAAACACTGCCATGAAGACCAAGGAACTCTTTAAACAAGTAAGGGACAATGTTGTTGACAAGTATAAGTCAGGGTTAGGTTATAAAAAAAATATCAAAATCTTTGATGATCCCCAGGAGCACCATCAAATCTATCATAACCAAATGGAAAGAACATGGCACAAAAGCAAACCTGCCAAGAGACGGCCGCCCACCAAAACTCACAAACCGGGCAAGGAGGGCATTAATCAGAGAGGCAGCACAGATACCTAAGGTAACCCTGGAGGAGCTGCAGAGTTCCACAGTAGAGACTGGAGTATCTGTACATAGGACGACGATAGGCCGTACGCTCCATAGAGTTGGGCTTTATGGCAGAGTGGCAAGAAGAAAGCCATGACTTTCAGCAAAAAACAAAATGGCACATTTTGAGTTTGCGAAAAGGCATGTGGGACTCCCAAAATGTATGGAGGAAGGTGCTCTGGTCTGATGAGACTAAAATTGAACTTTTCAGCCATCAAAGAAAACGCTATGTCTGGCGCAAACCCAACACATCACATCACCCAAAGAACACCATCCCCACAGTGAAACATAGTGGTGGCAGCATCATGCTGTGGGGATGTTTTTCAGAAGCCGGACTGGGAAACTGGTCAGAGTTGAGGGAAAGATGGATGGTGCTAAATACAGGGCTATTCTTGAGCAAAACCTGTACCACTCTGTGCGAGATTTGAGGCTAGGATGGATGTTCACCTTTTAGCAGGATAATGACCCCAAACACACTGCTAAAGCAACACCTGAGTGGTTTAAGGGGAAACATGTACATGTGTTGGAATGGCCTAGTTATAGCCCAGACCTCAATCCAATTGAAAATATTTGGTCAGACTAAAGATTGCTGTTCACAAGCGTAAACCCTCCAACTTGAAGGAGCTGGAGCAGTTTTGCAAGGAGGAATGGGCAAAAATCCCAGTGGTAATGTGTGTCAAGCTCATAGAGACTTAAGAATCGCTTTCTTGAGATTATGCCATAGCATCTCAATCGGGTTAAGGTCAGGACTTGGGAATTCATTTTTCCTTCGATGATAGCAATCCGTCCAGGCCCTGACACAGCAAAGCAGCCCCAAACCATGATGCCCCCACTACCATACTTCACAGTTGGGATGAGGTTTTGGTGTTGGTGTGCTGTGCCTTTTTTTTGCCACACATAGTGTTGTGTGTTTCTTACAAACAACTCAACTTTGGTTTCATCTGTCCACAGAATATTTTGCCAGTACTGCTGTGGAACATCCAGGTGCTCTTGCAAACTGTAAACGTGCAGCGATGTTTTGTTTGGACAGCAGTGGCTTCCTCTGTGGTATCCTCCCATGAAATCCATTCTTGTTTAGTGTTTTATGTATTGTACATTCGCTAACAGGGATGTTAGCATTTGCCAGTGACTTTTGTAAGTCTTTAGCTGACATTCTAGGATTCTTCTTCACCTCATTGAGACGTCTGCGCTGTGCTCTTGCAGTCATCTTTACAGGAAGGCCACTCCTAGGGAGAGTAGCAGCAGTGCTGAATTTTATCCATTTATAGACAATTTGTCTTACTGTAGACTGATGAACAGCAAGGCTTTTGGAGATACTTTTATAACCCTTTCCAGCTTTATGCAAGTCAACAATTCTTAATCGTAGGTCTTCAGAGAGCTCTTTTGTGCGAGGCATCATTCACATCAGGCAATGCTTCTTGTGAAAAGCAAACCCAGAACTGGTTTGTGTTTTTTATAGGGCAGCTGTAACCAACACCTCCAATCTCATCTCATTGATTGGACTCCAGTTGGCTGACATCTCACTCCAATTAGCTCTTGGAGATGTCATTAGTCTAGGGGTTCACATACTTTTTCCACCTGCACTGTGAATGTTTACATGGTGTGTTCAATAAAAACATTGCAACATTTCATTCTTTGTGTGTTATTAGTTTAAGCAGACTGTGATTGTCTATTGTTGTGACTTAGATGATGATCAGATCACATTTTATGACCAATTTGTGCAGAAATCCATATCATTCCAAAGGGTTCAAATACTGTTTCTTGCAACTGTATATTACCCTCAGGGTAAAATGGAATATACATCAGTGGTGTAGAGTCAGAAATTAAACTAGTAATTTCAAACTTTACATTCAACCCTACTAAAAACCATTGTTTTAGTATGAGCATCCATTTCATCTAATAAAGAGAATGGCCCACAGCAAATATAATTTGCTACAACTAATAGACTTCACTAAAGTGTAAGCAGCACATAAGGATAATTTGTCTTATCCGTATCAAAAAGGTGACCACCATACCAAAATAAAGGAAGAAATAATAAAAATATTGAGCCCTAGTCACACCTCCCCTGGCTGTGACTCACACTGCCTCTTCATTAATGTAAAGTTGTTTTGGTTCTTATGGCGTCCCTTTAAACCCATGCTATACACAGGCCCAACAACTCTTCCTAGAATTAAAGACGTAATTATAGGTTGAGATAATGGTTACAGGCTTATTTTAGCTACAATTCGACCACTTTAAATTTCAAGCACCCTGTTAGTGATGTCGCGAACACGAAATTTTCGGTTCGCGAACGGCGAACGGGAACTTCCGCAAACGTTTGCGAACCGCCATTGGCTTCAATGGGCAGGCAAATTTTAAAACCCACAGGGACTCTTTCTGGCCACAAAAGTGATGGAAAAGTTGTTTCAAGGGGACTAACACCTGGACTGTGGCATGCCGGAGGGGGATCCATGGCAAAACTCCCATGGAAAATTACATAATTGATGCAGAGTCTGGTTTTAATCCATAAAGGGCAGGAATCACCTAACATTCCTAAATTGTATCGATCAGGTAGTGTAAGGGTTACGCCCGCTTCACAGTGACAGACCAAACTCCCCGTTTAACGCACCGCAAACAACCGCAAACAGTCCATTTGCACAACCGCAAACTCCCCATTTGCATGGTTTAGTGCAAACTAGTTTAACTACTAATATAGTTGAAACATGCTACTTTTATTCATGCCAGACAACCATGCAGGCCAGACTAACAAACATGCCAGGGCCAATCATAGTTAACCACCTCAGATAGTAACATGGCTCCCTCTATATACAGAGTAAACATGGCTCCCTCTATATACAGAGTAACATGGCTCCCCTCTATATACAGAGTAACATGGCTCCCCTCTATATACAGTGTAAACATGGCTCCTCTCTATATACAGAGTAACATGGCTCCCTCTATATACAGTGTAAACATGGTTCCTCTCTATATACAGAGTAACATGGCTCCCCTCTATATACAGTGTAAACATGGCTCCTCTCTATATACAGAGTAACATGGCTCCCTCTATATACAGTGTAACATGGCTCCCCTCTATATACAGAGTAACATAGCTCCCCTCTATATACAGTGTAAACATGGCTCCTCTCTATATACAGAGTAACATGGCTCCCTCTATATACAGTGTAAACATGGCTCCTCTCTATATTCAGAGTAACATGGCTTCCCTCTATATACCGTGTAAACATGGCTCCCTCTATATACAGAATAACATGGCTCCCTCTATATACAGAGTAACATGGCTTCCCTCTATACACCATGTACACATGGCTCCCTCTATATACAGAGTAACATGGCTCCCTCTATATACATTGTATAACATGGCTCCCCTCTATATACAGAATTACACGGCTTCCCTCTATATACTGTGTAAACATGGCTCCCTCTATATACAGTGTAACATGGCTCCCCTCTATATACAGAATAACATGGCTTCCCTCTATATACAGTGTAAACATGGCTCCTCTCTATATACAGAGTAAGATGGCTTCCCTCTATATACCGTGTAAACATGGCTCCCTCTATATACAGAGTAACATGGCTCCCTCTATATACAGTGTAAACATGGCTCCTCTCTATATACAGAGTAACATGGCTCCCCTCTATATACAGTGTAAACATGGCTCCTCTCTATATACAGAGTAACATGGCTCCCTCTATATACAATGTAAACATGGCTCCCTCTATATACAGAGTAACATGGCTCCCTCTATATACAGTGTAACATGGCTCCCCTCTATATACAGAGTAACATAGCTCCCCTCTATATACAGTGTAAACATGGCTCCTCTCTATATACAGAGTAACATGGCTCCCTCTATATACAGTGTAAACATGGCTCCTCTCTATATTCAGAGTAACATGGCTTCCCTCTATATACCGTGTAAACATGGCTCCCTCTATATACAGAATAACATGGCTCCCTCTATATACAGAGTAACATGGCTCCCTCTATATACAGAGTAACATGGCTTCCCTATATATACCATGTAAACATGGCTCCCTCTATATACAGTGTAAACATGGCTCCTCTCTATATACAGAGTAACATGGCTCCCCTCTATATACAGTGTAAACATGGCTCCCTCTATATACAGAATAACATGGCTCCCTCTATATACAGAGTAACATGGCTCCCCTCTATATACAGTGTAAACATGGCTCCTCTCTATATACAGAGTAACATGGCTCCCCTCTATACAGGGGCATACCTGGAGCATTTGGCACCCGGGGCGGATCCTTTATTTGGCACCCCCCTCCCCAACTTTGAAATGTAAAAAACAGCTGCAATTTTTTTTAAATGTATGTTTATGCAGTGTGTGTATAGTGTGTACAGTGCGTGTATATTGTGTGTATAGTGTGTGTGTATAGTGTGTGCAGTGTGTGTATTGTGTGTGCAGTGTGTGTATAGAGTGTGCAGTGTGTGTATAGAGTGTGCAGTGTGTGCATAGTGTATGCTGTGTGTGTATAGTGTTTGTGTATAGTGTGTATGCAGTGTGTGTAGTGCATGTAGTGTGTGCAGTGTGTGTATAGTGTGTGCAGTGTGTATAGTGTGTATAGTGTGTGCAGTGTGTATGCAGTGTGTGTAGTGTGTGTATAGTGTGTGCATAGTGTATGCAGTGTGTACATAGTGTGTACAGTGTCTGTATAGTGTGTACAGTGTGTGTGTAGTGTGTGCATAGTGTGTGTAGTGTGTGCATAGTGTGTACAGTGTGTGTATAGTGTGTACAGTGTGTGTAGAGTGTGTGCAGTGTGTGCATAGTGTGTGTGCAGTGTTTGCAGTGTCTGTAGAGTGTGTATAGTGTGTGTAGATTGTGTATAGTGTGTGTAGAGCGGCGGGTGGGGGCCCTAAATGAAAATCCCCCCTCCCCCATCAAAGGTGACTAGGGGTCCCCAAGCCACAAGACACACAACCAAATAAAAAAGCCCCTACCTAAAAAAATAGTGAGGGGGGAATAAAATTACTACCCTGTAAAGTAAAATTTAACTTACTATTCAACGTCTTCTTTTTCCTAAAATCTTCATTTTTCAGCCCCAAAAAAGGCCAAATAAAAAGCCATCATACCCGTCGAACTTAAAAATAAAATAAAAAACCTGAGCGCAAAAAAATAATAATCCATCTTCACCCATGGAGGGCTCTGTGTCATTGTTTATCAGGGATCCTTAGGATAGGTGTCAATCCATATCTGCCAAGTGACCCTATGTAGGGGGAACAGTCCCTATTCTGCTCTGTGTCAGTGTCTGGAGGGAGTATCTGCAGTAACACAGAGTGTCTGGGGGAGTATCTGCAGTAACACATGGTGTCTGGAGGGAGTATCTGCAGTAACACAGAGTGTCTGGGGGTAGTATCTGCAGTAACACATGGTGTCTGGAGGGAGTATCTGCAGTAATACAGGGTGTCTGGAGGGAGTATCTGCAGTAATACAGAGTGTCTGGGGGGAGTATCTGCTTGTAACATTTATATGCACAAAAAAAATAATAATAAATTGAAAAAAAAAAATGGTTGCAGCTTCCGAATTAATCTAAAATGGGTGCTGTCCAGTAGGTGGGAGGGTCTGCTAGGGAGGGTGTGCTGCTGATTGGCTGTAATGTGTCTGCTGACTGTGAGGTACCGGGTCAAAGTTTACTCAATGACGACGAATAGGGGGCGGACCGAACACCGCATGTGTTCGCCCGCGGTGGCGGACGTGAACATGCTATGTTCGCCGGGAACTATTCGCCAGCGAACAGTTCGGTACATCACTAATCCCCACCTAGGATTACTTGGAGTCCGATGTAATAAAACGATGCCAGGTAGAAAGTGGGTAAAATGTGTATTAAAAGATAAATAGTACAATTAAACGTAACCAAATATACTTTCATATTAAAAATACACAATATATAAAACCATAAACGCGTTTCGCCAAAAGGCGTTATCAATATGGGGAAAGAACCTGATACCTGGCAGGAAAATGAATAAATAGCAAACCCAATTCTTTGAAATTGGCGCCAAAAATTAAAGCGGCACTGTCATGCCGAACTTACCTTTCCTCAATCTCTTCCTCTTCTCCCCCTCTCTCGGGATCTGTTATTCTTTTCTTCCATTCTTCTTTAGTTTTCTTTAAAATCATAAGACAAAGTAGGGACTCTGTTTTATGGAGGATTCCTCCGCTTGACCAGCTCTGACCAGCGGAGGAGCAAAGTGTGCTTCATTTCCGCTGGTCAGAGCAATTTTCCCATGATCCCTAGCTTTCCTCCCAGTTCCCACAATGCTTCCTGTCAGTATTGCCGAAAGTCCTGTCACTTAGACAGAACGCCGGCAAAACTGCCGAATTGCATCCTAACAGAATGAGCACTGTTTCTCCATTGCTGTTAGGATGCAATTCGGTACTTTGTTCGTATCGGAATTTCATTCTAATGAATGAAACTCCGATCCTATTCATTGCTGTGGCTGCATCTTGCAGCCGCTTAGTAGATAACTCCCTAATTCCCACGGTATCAGGGAGCTATCTACTAAAAGGCTGAAAGACCTAAATTGGTCTTTCAGCCAAATTTACTAACACCAAGTAAAAATGACTTGGTATTAGTAAATAATATGCCCCTACTCGCTATACCGCGAGTAGGGGCATGTCTAGTAAGCAGTGAGCAGCCTGTGGCTGCTCACTGTAGAAAAAAAAAAAAATATTGCCCCCCACCCCTAAATGACGGGTGGGGGCCGTTAAGTAAAATAAGGGAGGGAGACCTATTGTCCCCCTCCCCCCCGGCCCCCACCCCTGAGCGGTGGGTGGGGGCCATAAAGATAATGAGGGGGGGGACCTACTGTCCTCCCCCCCCCGGCCCCCACCCCTGGGCGGCGGGTGGGGGCCATAATGTTAATAAAGGGGGGGGGACCTACTGTCCTCCCCCCCCGGCCCCCACCCCTGGGCGGCGGGTGGGGGCCATAATAGTAGTAGGGGGGGGGACCTACTGTCCTCCCCCCCGGCCCCCACCCCTGGCCGGCGGGTGGGGGCCATAATGGTAATAAGAGGGGGGGGGACCTACTGTCCTCCCCCCCCCGGCCCCCACCCCTGGGCGGCGGGTGGGGGCCATAATAGTAGTAGGAGGGGGGGACCTACTGTCCTCCCCCCGGCCCCCACCCCTGGCCGGCGGGTGGGGGCCATAATAATAATAGGGGGGGGGACCTACTGTCCTCCCCCCCCCAGGCCCCCACCCCTGGGCGGCGGGTGGGGGCCATAATAGTAGTAGGGGGGGGACCTACTGTCCTCCCCCCCGGCCCCCACCCCTGGCCGGCGGGTGGGGGCCATAATAGTAATAGGGGGGGGGGACCTACTGTCCTCCCCCCCCCGGCCCCCACCCCTGGGCGGCGGGTGGGGGCCATCATAGTAATAAGGGGGGGGACCTACTGCCCCCCCCCGGCCCCCACCCCTGGGCGGCGGGTGGGGGCACTAAGTAAATCCCCCCCCCCCCATCAAGGTGACTAGGGGTGCCCAAGCCCCTAGTCACCCACCCCCCACCCAAATAAAAAATGCCCCTACCTACCCCCCTCACCCTAAAAAATAGTGAGGGGGGAATAAAATTGCTAACCTGTAAAGTAAAATTAAACTTACCATTCGACGTCTTCTTTTTTCGAAAATCTCCTTTTTTCAGCCCCAAAAAAGGCCAAATAAAAAACCATCATAGCCGTCGAACTAAAAATAAAATAAAAAAACCCGAGCGCAAAAAAAAAAAACCTGACGAAAAAGAAAAAACCCGAGCGCACAAAAAAAATAATCCATCTTCACCCATGGAGGGCTCCGCGCAGACTGAGCTCCGCAGGGCTGGGCAAGGCTTATAAAGCCTTGCCCCGCCCTGCAATTAGCCTAAGAACACTCTGATTGGTGGGTTTAAGCTTGTAAAATGACACAGAGCACTGTGATTGGATGGATTTCAAGCCATCCAATCACAGTGCTCTGTGTCATTTTACAAGCGTGGGAAAGTTCCAAAGAATTTTCCCACGCTTGTAAAATGACACAGAGCACTGTGATTGGATGGATTTCAAGCCATCCAATCACAGTGCTCTGTGTCATTTTACAAGCGTGGGAAAGTTCCAAAGAATTTTCCCACGCTTGTAAAATGACACAGAGCACTGTGATTGGATGGATTTCAAGCCATCCAATCACAGTGCTCTGTGTCATTTTACAAGCGTGGGAAAGTTCCAAAGAACTTTCCCACGCTTGTAAAATGACAAAGAGCACTCTGATTGGCTTAAACCCACCAATCAGAGTGTTCTTAGGCTAATTGCAGGGCGGGGCAAGGCTTTATAAGCCTTGCCCAGCCCTGCGGAGCTCAGTCTGCGCGGAGCCCTCCATGGGTGAAGATGGATTATTTTTTTTGTGCGCTCGGGTTTTTTCTTTTTCGTCAGGTTTTTTTTTTTTTGCGCTCGGATTTTTTTATTTTATTTTTAGTTCGACGGCTATGCTGGTTTTTTATTTGGCCTTTTTTGGGGCTGAAAAATGAAGATTTTAGAAAAAAGAAGACGTTGAATGGTAAGTTTAATTTTACTTTACAGGTTAGCAATTTTATTCCCCCCTCACTATTTTTTAGGGTGAGGGGGGTAGGTAGGGGCATTTTTTATTTGGGTGGGGGGCGGGGGACTAGGGGCTTGGGCACCCCTAGTCACCTTGATGGGGGGGGGGGAATTTACTTAGTGCCCCCACCCGCCGCCCAGGGGTGGGGGCGGGGGGAGGACAGTAGGTCCCCCCCCATTATCGTTATGGCCCCCACCCGCCGCCCAGGGGTGGGGGCCGGGGGGGGGAGGACAGTAGACCCCCCCCTTATTACTATTATGGCCCCCACCCGCCGCCCAGGGGTGGGGGCCGGGGGGAGGACAGTAGGTCCCCCCCCCTTGTTACTGTTATGGCCCCCACCCGCCGCCCAGGGGTGGGGGCCGTGGGGGGGAGGACAGTAGGTCCCGTCCCCCCCCTTATTACTATTATGGCCCCCACCCGCCGCCCAGGGGTGGGGGCCGGGGGGTGGAGGACAGTAGGTCCCCCCCCCCTTATTACTATTATGGCCCCCACCCGCCGCCCAGGGGTGGGGGCCGGGGGGTGGAGGACAGTAGGTCCCCCCCCCTTATTACTATTATGGCCCCCACCCGCCGCCCAGGGGTGGGGGCCTGAGGGGAGGACAGTAGGTTCCCCCCCCTTATTACTATTACGGCCCCCTCAGGCCCCCAGGGGTGGGGGCCTGAGGGGAGGACAGTAGGTCCCCCCTCATTCCCATTATGGCCCCCACCCGCCGTCCAGGGGAGGGGGCCGGCGGGGGAGGACAGTAGCTCCCCCCCCCTCCGTATTACCCTTTTTTTTTTTTTTTTTTTACAGTGAGCAGCCACAGGCTGCTCACTGTTTAGTGGACATGCCCCTACTCGCGGTATAGCGAGTAGGGGCATTGGGGAGATTTGAATCTCCCTTGTGCTATTATGGGGGTCATATTGACCCCCATAGAGTGAGGGGGGGACCTGGGGGGCTTATGAAGTGGTGGGGAGCACAGCTCCCCACCGCTTCTGTCTTTACATATTACAAGGAGGGAGCTGCACGCCGGTAGCTCCCTCCTTGTAATAAACCGAACAAACAAACGAACACTGATACTCAGTGTTAGTTTGTTCGTCTGATTTTTTCTATTCATTCATTCGTCTGTCTGATGAATGAATGAATAGGTGAAATTCCCGTTCGCATGTCCAGATGTTTCACTGGGCATGTGCGGGAATCTCACAGTCTGTGTAGTGTGGGTAGATGACGTGTCCCACAGGGACTTCACCTACCCACACAAAGATGGCGGCGCCCTGAATATAGATCGGGGCAGAAAATAAAGAATAAAAAATAGGTAATGTGGGGGGCATAGGGGCATTTGGGGATGACTAGGGGGTCGATTGGATGTAGTTGAGGCGGGAGGGGGGTTAAAAAAAAAAAACGGAATTCGGCATGACAGTGCCGCTTTAAGTAACCAATCACAAGAAGGGTTGGTATTAATATAATAAAAACTGTATAAAAACAGAGAAAGTACAATGTAATAAAATAAAGGTGCTTGGTAACAATTGGAATTTATAAATATAAAACGAGCAGAGTATAAGTGTAAATTAATAAAATATAGTGCGGTCACGTGACCGGCATAAACACACCAGAGGTTGATGGGAAGTGAAGTTAGACGCCGGCGAGCACTGCGCAGCCGCCGGCGTCTATGTGACAGCATAGAAGGGTGTCAGCACGCACAGGAGGTGCGGCTGACGCCTGAAGGAGGGGCGGGCACAAAAGGAGAGATGACGGCTCGCACTGAGCTGCGGCCGTCGTCAGAAAGGGGCGTGGGGAATATGACGTGACGGCTCGCACAATGCTGCAGCCGTCGTCAAGGAGATCCCACATAGAAATAAAGTCGGTTCGCACAAAGCTGCAGCCGACTAAAGGAAGAAAAATAAATAAATAAAAATAGACATCATGTCTGATACACTGAATAAGTGTAATCAGACATGATGGCACAAAGGAAAACAGCAGCATATATAAATATGGTAAATACAAACAACATATATAAGGCATAAGTACATATTAATACAGCATATAAAAACAGCATATAAAAACAACAGTGAGAATGTAAAATACAGAGAAAAAAAAATCTAATAAAAATGAAAATAAAATTCAAAGACAAAAGAAAATAAAAAACATGTCCATAAAGAATAATAGCTAAGCTAAGCCCTTATTCCTATTTTCCCTCAGTTTGATATGCTTGGAAAATGCTATTCCTTCTAATTATAGAATTAAAGTTAAAAAAGAAAATATAAAGCATATTGGGTAATATGGGTCGTGGTGAAACTTATATTATTCCCAGCAAAATATCAAAGTGAACACATTTATGACACACTAAACATTCAGTTGCAGAGGACCTACAGTATATGCCAGGATCTCCACAGTCAACAGGGGTTGTTCATAGGCATAACAGTCAAGGCTAATTAAAAAGGAGACTTGTTTGCCAAGCTGGTCTATGAGCCAGGTGAGCATCTGTGCTCTGCAGCGGGCATACAGCTTGCAAGCAAAAATCCTTCACATCTCAAACACAGGAGGGGTTAGAAGAGAGTGGAGGACAGCTGCGGGCAGAGGCTGCTGTAATCAAAAGCATAATTTAGCATGAATAGTGGTTAGCATGATACCAAATAACTAGTTATATATGCATACACATTAGTTATATATGCATATGCATGAATAGTGGTTAGCATGATACCAAATAACTAGTCATATATGCATACACATTATTATGCAAATTATATTTTCCTCATTTACCTAAATAATTGATGTAAATAACAGTCAGCATAATTCTCATGTTATCAACTATTAAGAGTACAATTCTAATTTTATTGAACAAACCTCCTAATGATAACAGTATTTTTTTTAAACATAAAAAACGTACAATGCACTGTTCCAAACTATTACGCACAGTAAGTTTCAAAACACTTTATAGGTTGCAAAGAACTGAAAATTGTCATTTGTTGTGTTTGCAGCATATTTACTGAAATCAAAAGCTATTTCAATCAAACTTATAACAACATTTTAACTTTTTAAACATTTTAACAGGTCACGTTACATTTTAACATAGGACCCCTTATTTGATAGCAGCTTCACAAGTCTGGCATCCATTGAACTTCTGAGTTTTTGGACAGTTTCTGCTTGAATTTGTTTGCAAGATATCAGAATAGCCTCCCAGAGCTGCTGTTTGGATGTAAACTGCCTCCCACCCTCATAGATCTTTTTCTTGAGGATGCTCCAATGGTTCTCAATAGGATTGAGGTCAGGGGAGGATGGAGGCCACACCATTACTTTCTCTCCTTTTATCCCCATAGCAGCCATTGATGCAGAGGTATTCCACTATGGTGGTGGCACAGGTTTGAGCTAGCATAACATGTCTGTGTCCTTTAATAAAATTACCATATTTTAATAATTTCATGACATAAAGTCATGATTTTATTAAGGACATGGAGGCAAGTATTATCCCACCAGATACAGGTATGTTGCACCCTCCTTAGAGGATAGATTTTATATTTGTGGGTTTACGTTCTTTTTAGTACTGCTTGTTATTCTTCTTGACCAAGTATGTTTGATATTAATATATACAACATTGGACATACTTTATGTTTATTTATACATGGTGGTAAAATTAAATGTCCAGGAACGTATTTTACAATTTTTTTCTCTGTCTAAAGCCTCTTAATTGGTATGCACACCGGGCAACATCAGCTCATATACGGTGGAGCGGATGCATACAAGTTTTTTAATCAGAGTTTTCAATTGTTGATCTGTCCTGGAGGCGATGGTTTCTTCGCACAGAGTTGGACGTACAGTTTCAGTTATGCTGGGATATTCATTGGCAGCATTAAGAAAGAGGAGTGGCTTAAGCTCACATAGGACATTATGGTGCTAGGAACAGTCTCATTGGATAGCATGTGTATATTGTGATTAACCCGTTGGGGTACATGCTTTACTTTTTCGTTGAATATTAAGTATGATTTCTTTGCTGCTGAAGAATAAAAGAAAGAGCACAAACAGTTTGACTGCTTACATAGCGAAAGCACCAGAGCACACCTGGATTCATAAACACTAGTGTACTGAAGTGGTTATGGTAATTGAAGTATCAATTGAATCCGGAAAATAATAATTAAAATAATAGTAAATTGTAAAGTTAAAATAACAGATTCGTTACTTTGTATAAAGGCCTTCTGTGTCATGCAATTAATAATAGGTTTTAATTCCATGTTCTATTTTTTAAGAATGTAGCACGCTGTAAATTCAGTTAAACTGAATAGGGAAATAGCCTCTGTTTTCTAATTTTACCATTCCCTACATCTCCACCCTCCTGAACATCAGCTGAATTCCTTTCTGTACCATCTACCATATTTATCCTTATGTATCTCCCCACACCCTACATCTAGATTAAAGCCTCCTTCAACCTTCTAGTTATCTAGCAACTCTCTCCAGCACACCCACTCCTGAGCTGATACTCCCAATATCATCACTCAAGTGGACAAATTTGCTGGGTCATACAATTTGCTGGCTATGCCATTCCTCTACCCTCCCACTTAGAAATATAGAATGTGACGGTAGATAAGAACCATTCGGCCCATCTAGTCTGCCCAATTTTTAAAAATACTTTCAATGGTCCCTGACCTTATCTTATAGTTGAGATAGCCTTGTACTTTTATCACATATATTTAAACTTCTTTACTGTGTTAACTACTTCAGCTGGAAGGCTATTCCATGCATCCACTACCCTCTCAGTAAAGTTATATTTCCGGATATTATTTTTGAACCTATGCCCCTGTAATTTAAGATTACGTCCTCTTGTTGTGGTAATTTTTCTTCTTTTAAATATAGTCTCCTCCTTTACTGTGTTGATTCCCTTTATGTATTTAAATGTTTCTATCATATCCCCCATGTCTCGTCTTTCCTCCAAGCTATACATGTTAAGTTCCTTTAACCTTTCCTTGTAAGTTTTATCCTGCAATACATAAACCAGTTTAGTAGCCCTTCTCTGAACTCTCTCTAAAGTATCAATATCCTTCTAGAGATACGGTCTCCAGTACTGCGTACAATAGTCCAAGTGGGGTCTCACCAGTGTTCTGTACAATAGCATGAGCACTTCCCTCTTTCTACTGCTAATACCTCTCCTATACAACCAAGCATTCTGTTAGCATTTCCTGCTGCTCTATTACATTGTCTGCCTACCTTTAAGTCATCAGAAATAATCACCCCTAAATCCCTTTCCTCAGATGTTGAGGTTAGGACTCTATCAAATATTCTGTACTCTGCCCTTGGGTTTTTGAGGCCAAGATGCATTAGCTTGCACTTACCCACATTAAATATCAGTTGCCACAACTCTGACCATTTTTCTAGTTTACCTAAATCATTTGACATTTGGCTTATCCCTCCTGGAACATCAACCCTGTTACATATATTAGTATCACCAGCAAAAAGACATACCTTACCATGAAGACCTTCCGCAATATCACTAATAAAAACATTAAAGAGAACGGGTCCAAGTACACTTATGCCTCGTTTCCACTGAGCGGATCGGTTCGGGTCAGTACAGTTTGGAAGGTTTTGAATGGTCCGACCTATTCCGGCGAGCGTTTCCACTGCAAGTTGGAACGCCTGGAGGCTTGCGTGGTTTACGCCAAATGCCTAGTGTGGCATCACACTAGGGCGACAACATACGTGACGCTACAAATAACAATAATGGAGGTCATACAGCAGCTCGTCTTTGCTCTATTTGGCTTTTGGTTCTTTGAAATCAAAGTACATGCCGCACTTTATGAGAGAAGGTTGCGAGCGGCAAAGAGAAACACAGCAGAAAAGAGAAGAAAACTTATGGCTTGGGCCGGGAGGAGAAGTACACTTTGGGCGGCAAAGACAAAGACGGCAGCGCTATAGGGTAAGCAACTTTATACCATTTGTCATGTAGTTCTACACGTATTAAAAAATAAAAATAATACAGAATATGTAAAAAAATATAAGATGGGAAGGATATACATTATGTATTTAACAACATACATGTTGCACACATATGTAAAAATCAAGAATTACACCTTATACATAAATACTCCTTATGTTATTTATGTTGCTCGCTTTTATTCATGATGCTATCTGTCCATGTAAAGTATTTTATGTTGTATTATTAGTGATATGGTAACATCTGTCCTTTTTTTTTTTTTTTTTTTTTTTAGATGCTTCTCCTTTTTTAAAAATAGTCATTTTGGCTCATCGCCGCACCAATGAGTGGTGGGATGTGACCGTCCCTGGATTCACACACACACAGTGGGTGCACAATTTCAGAATGTCGGAGGAAACATTTTTATACCTTTGTGCAAAGCTACGTCCAGCGATGGAGAAGCAAACCACCAACTTCAGAGCCTGTTTGCCTGTGAGGAAAATAGTTGCCATTGCACTGTGGAAGCTGGCTACCAACAGTGAATACAGAAGTATAGGTCATCTTTTTGGTGTCAGTAAATCATCAGTGTGCCGGTGTGTGCAGGACTTCTGTAAGGCTGTATGCACATTGCTAGCTCCTGAAATTATTCATTTTCCGGACTGGCAAAAGCTTAAAGACATGGCTGACTACTTTGAGAAC
Organism: Pelobates fuscus; assembly: GCF_036172605.1. Lineage (NCBI taxonomy): Eukaryota > Metazoa > Chordata > Amphibia > Anura > Pelobatidae > Pelobates > Pelobates fuscus. The sequence continues at coordinate 222,678,362 of NC_086317.1, forward strand.
AGGTGGGGCCTTCCACAGTGTGTTGGTGCTATTGATGGGTCACACATACCAATAATAGCAGCACAAGAATACCACACTGACTACTTCAACAGAAAAGGCTGGCATTCCATCATCCTCCAAGGAGTAGTGGATGGAAAAGGACTATTCTGGAGTGTGAACGTAGGAAAGCCTGGGAGCTTGCATGATGCTCGGGTTCTACGACTGTCCACATTTTGGGGTTGGGTTGGCCAGGGAGGCCTGTATCCTGTTTGCACTAAGAACATTGGGGGGGGGGGTAAATGTTGGCTATTATGTGCTCGGGGACTCTGCCTACCCTTTACAAAATTGGCTCCTGAAACCATTTCCTGACAATGGCCGCCTGACACCAGAACAACAAACCTACAACAAGAAAACATCCAGGGCACGGGTCGTAGTTGAAAATGCATTTGTAAGACTTAAGGGTAGGTGGCGTTGTCTTATTAAGAGGAATGCCAGTGACATTGCACTTGTCAAATCCATGGTGCTTACTTGCTGTGCTCTTCACAATCTTTGTTAAAGACATGGAGAAGACTTCCACCAGGATTGGAATACATCTGCAGAAGAGCCAGGACAGGTAATTACACAGGATAGTGAAGAAGAATGCAGTGAAATACGTCAGGCTCTCATGTGGCACCTCAACATTTAATTTCTTACCCTGGTTTTATTAACGTTTTATTTCGGTTTTATTAAAGTTTTAAGAAAGTTTTAATAAAGTTTTACATTTAATCAGACACACACAAAAAGTCTCTCCTGTTTTTTATTCAACTAAAAAAGTGATCTTTCAAAATATACTTACAAGTACAGAGTAAAAAAAATATTTACAAATAAACCTTTTTTACAAAAAACAAAAATAAATATATTTAAAAAAATAAAAATAAAGAAGTGTAGAGGTCCTGTGCTAGCTGAAAGGCACTGCTGCCTAGGCGTTGACCTGGGATCACGACTGCCTCCCAGCACTTGAACAAGCTGCCCAAGGACACCAGGGAAGGCCTGGTTGAAGGTAGCCAACTGCTCCATCTGCTGCCGGGCGATTTCTGCCTCCTGGCGGCTCGCTGCCTGGGCATCCTGACACAGTGCCTGAAAGCTCCGCTCAGAAAGGTTCTCCATCCTTTCCTGCTGCCTTTCCTCTGCTGCCTGCATATCCTCCATGACTGTGCACAAATCCAGCTGAAACCGTCTCCTATCACCTGTAATATACAAAAGACCATAATAGTGGTCTTTTTTGGAGCAATTGGTACAAAAAACAGGTGGATATATATTATTTAACATAATGTAAATAAGGAAAAGATGTAACACACAAGAACAGTATAAGCACAAAGTAAAATAAACACAATAAACACAATATACTTAAGATAAGCTCAAAATACAATGAAATTTAAATAGCAGTATATACAGACAATGTACAATTATGATTATGGATTTAATTATGCAAACAAACTACATATAGAAGCATTTTGAGTGAGTTCACAGTTTGCTGTGAATTAAAAGTTAGGAAAATGCACAATTACAATTTTCACTCTGAACATCATGTCTTACCAGTGTGCCGGGGTGCATTGGGCATACTCTGTGGTTGGGTCTGAGGTTGGGTCGGTGTTGACGTCATCGTACTGGTGCTGCTGAACGAGGTTGATGGACCATCGTCAGAAACATAAGAAAAGCTTGAGGTATCATTGGAGAGTCCTTCAACTGTATCTGAAACTGTGCAGATCAATAGTTCAGTACACTGTACAAATAAAATGTGTTTTTTGGTGCAAATAGTTCATGGTTTTGTGCAGTGAATTTATAAATGGTTAGCAGAACGAAAGCCAATGCAAAGTAGGAAAAAAAAAATCTTACCAACGGGTTCTATCATGGATTTGAGAAGTGCAGATGCAGAGTCCAGACCTCCCTCCCTGCCTTGGTTTGCCGGCCTATGACCGTAAATGGCATCCATGGCATCGTACCACTTCCAAGTACTTCGACTGTTTCCACTATGGCTGTTGGCATCTTTAATTTTTTTTATATTGGCCTTTCAGCTTTTAAGCTTTGCCCTACACTGACCCAATGTCCGTTTAAATCCCTCAGCTGCCATCCGCTGAGAAATATCTTTATACACCTTTTCATTTCTCACTGATCCATCAAGTTCACTCTGAATAACGCTATAGCCAATTATAGTTAGGAAAGTAGATAGTTCCTGAGCCGACCAGACCTTGCTGTTGTTTGCAGGCATCCTTCTCCTATTATCTGGACTAAACGGCGACGTGGTGTTTGTTTCGCGCTTGCCTTTGACGTGAGCATTGACGGTTTTCTGTCCGCCAATCAGTGGAATGTATTGTGTGACGCCAGTAGCTCCGCCCTAACCGTACCGTACCATTTCCTATGGCCCTACATCTGTAGGGGGACCATGAATGGTGCAGTTCGGTTCGGTTGTATGGGCCACTTTCATAATGAAAACACTCAAAATAGCTTACCGTACCAAACCGACCCGAACCTTTCCACTCAGTGGAAACAAGGCATTAGCTACCCAGTCTGTCACCAAGCTACCTGTCTCTTGCCCAACTTATCACAATCCACTAAACTCTGTTCAGTGAGCAGTAAATCCTTTTCAAGGTTGTTAATGTCTGAGAGTTACAGTGCAGTTGGGTACAGCCAACCTTGCAATTACATGTGTCATTATTTGAGATTTTGGAGCAAATCAAACTACATCCAGTTATGTTTGTGTATATACAATCTGCAAAAACTGTAATCTCTTATACCTCCCATCCTTAATATTTGTGTTGTTACATTGAGTTGTCTTTAAATTAATTGTCATTGTTTTCACTGCATTAGGGCATGCTTATTAAAATGCTTGCTCACTTTTTGATATCTTTTTCGAATATTTTAAAATATATATTTTTAGAAACCTGCAGCATACATTATCCATTAGACTAATTTATACGTTATTCCATGCAACTTCTAGAATAAAAAAAAAAGAAAAGAAAAAAGAAAATCCACATATTACATATTCCACTAGCACATCACAGTGACAAGGTGTCCTTGGAATTAGCTTTGAAATGTTCACAAGAGTAACTTTTTGTCTCCTTTTTTTTTTTCTTGTGAAACTTGTTTGATCTAACTATTAAATTGGGATATTTCTAAAATGCACCCTTCTTATAGTCCAGTAGAAGGAAAGGGGTGTCAAAGACCAAAGAAAAAATGATTTCATAGAAAAGGAATAGAGAATTATAGGTGAGTAATTATTGGAATTATATGACATGGATACATAATGGACATAGGCCTTGATTTAATAAGCTTTCTAAATGATTCAATAATGTTGGAAATAAATTCCAAATGAGTTATCTACCAACTTTTCCATAAGCATTGATGGTGACTTTTGTGGATAAATCACTTGGAAACTTTTCTAACAGCACCGAATCATTTGGAAAGCTTATAAAACCAAGGCTATAATTAGTTGGAGGAAAGAGTATTTGGGAGGAGAAATACTATAATGTTCGTTTGAATACATACTTTGAATTTTATTTTGGAACTGAGGGGATCCAATTATGTGAATGGGATGAGAGGCAACATATTGAAGATAAGCTGATACAAATAATGCTTGGGAGAAGGATTAGGCAGTAGAGGTGCATGTTTATGAAAAAAAAACATTTCTGCAGAATTCCTAACAAGATTATACTAGCAAGTGTATATTTTTTTCTTAAATCAGTTAGAAATAAAACATCAAAGATATGTTTAGTAGGTGACAGACATCGTTTTAAAAAGGGTGAAGGCAAAAGCCAATGCAACTCTGGAACATGATTGTAGCTGTAAAAAATGAAAGAGAAACTGCCTCTGTATGTGTGATAAGATTTGTGCATGTTGGAGTGCATTTAGGGCCGGACTGGGAGAAAAATTCGGCCCAGGCATTTTTTTAGCACAGCGGCCCACTAAGAAGGGGGCGGGGTAGAGAGGGTGTGTTTCGTCATCACCAATGACAAACACACCCCCTCGCAAAGTAAGCGTTGGGTCAATGCTCTTCCAGGGCAGAGCTCTGCTAAAGAGCTCTAGCATGAGAAAAAATGCCCTGTATTTGTTCTGCACAGTGCAAGCAAATGTAATAACATGCTTGAACTGTGTTTCCTTGCAACTTGTCTCTGGTGTCTCTATAAATGGATACCAGGAGACAAAAGGGCCAGGAAAAAGTATTGTGTGTGTGTTTGGAGCCTGCTTGTGGTATTGCGTGTGTGTAGAGTGAGCTGATTGTGGTGTGGTATTGTGTAATAAGGTCGGTTTTAGTCGTGTTGTGTTTGTGGTGTAATGTAATGCATATGTGGCTAGGGGCTGTAGAGAATGTGTGTATAGGGGATGTAGTAAGTGTCTGCATACAGGCTATAGTGTGTGTGTGTGTGTGTGTGTAGGTGATGTAGTGTTTGTAGGGGTTGTAGAGAGTTTGTGTTTAGGGGTGTAGCATGTGTTTGTTTACAATTAAACTAGTGTATGTATAAGGGATCCAGAGTGTGTATGTTAGGAATGTAGTGTGTGTGTGTGTGTGTGTGTACAGGAGTTTAGTGTGTGTTTGAAGGACCCAGAATGTGTAGGAGATCTAGTGAGTGTGTGTATATAACGGAATCAGAGTGTATATAGGGATCTAGTGTGTGTGTATATGATCCAGAGTTGGGTAAGAGATCTAGTGTGTGTCTGGAATGTAATGTGTTTAGGGGCGCAGTATGTGTGTGAGGGGTGCTGTAGTGTGTGTGTGCGTGTGTGTGTGTGTGTATATATATATATATATATATATATATATATAATATAATATATGTTTGGAAGTATTGTGTGTGTGTTTGGTGCAGTGTGTTGGTTCTGTATGTATGTGTGAGGGGTGCAGTGGGTGTCTGTGAGGGGTGTAGTGTGTATGTGAAGGGTGCAGTATGTGTGTGTGATGGATGCTGTGTTTGAGGGGTGCTGTGTGTGATGTGTGTGAGGGTGCTGTGTGTGAGGATGCTGTGTATGTGTGTGAGGGTGCTGTGTGTGATGTGTTTAAGGGTGCTGGGTGTGTGATTTGTGGGTGAGGCTGCTGTGTTTAAGGGTGCAGTGTGTGTGAGGGTGCTGTGTGGGATTTGCGTGTGTGGGTGCTGAGTGTGATGTGTGTGAGGGTGCTGAGTGTGATGTGTGTGATTTGTGTGTGTGGGTGCTGAGTGTGATGTGTGTGAGGGTGCTGAGTGTGATGTGTGCTTAGTGTGATGTGTGTGAGAGTGCTGTGTGCTGAGTGTGATGTGTGTGAGAGTACATATATAGAGTAACATTGTGATGTGTGTGAGAGTACATATATTACCAATTCTCCAAGGGTATGCAAACTTTTTTTAAAAAAGAAAACATGATTGAGCAGACAAAACACATTTTTTTTTTCTTTATTTCTTATGGGATTTATATTCAACTATGTGTTATAACAGAATGGTACAATTATAAAACAAAATATGTCAACAAAGAAAAAAATTAAATGACACCTGTTCAAAAGTCTGCATATCCTTAGTTCTTAATAATGTGTACTGTCCCCTTTAGCAGCAATTACAGTGTGCAGTCTTTTGTAGTGATGTCGCGAACATAACATTTTCAGTTCGCGAACGGCGAACGCGAACTTCCGCAAATGTTCGCGAACCGGCGAACCGGGCGAACCGCCATAGACTTCAATGGGCAGGCGAATTTTAAAAAACCACAGGGACTCTTTCTGGCCACAATAGTGATGGAAAAGTTGTTTCAATGGGACTAACACCTGGACTGTGGCATGCCGGAGGGGCATCCATGGCAAAACTCCCATGGAAAATTACACAGTTGATGCAGAGTCTGGTTTTAATCCATAAAGGGCATAAATCACCTAACATTCCTAAATCACAATGGATATGGATTGACACCTGACATATGACATATTGACACCTTGACATATGGATTGGCACCTGTCCTCAGAGACCCTGATTCAAACTGACACAGAGCAGAATAGGGACTCCCCCTACATAGGGTCACTTGGCAGATATGGATTGACACCTGTCCTCAGGGACCCTGATACACACTGACACAGAGCAGAATAGGGACTGTTCCCTCTACATAGGGTCACTTGGCAGATATGTATTGACACCTGTCCTCAGAGACCCTGATACACACTGACACAGAGCAGAATAGGGACTGTTCCCCCTACATAGGGTCACTTGGCAGATATGGATTGACACCTGTCCTCAGGGACCCTGATACACACTGACACAGAGCAGAATAGGGACTGTTCCTCCTATATAGGGTCACTTGGCAGATATGGATTGACACCTGTCCTCAGAGACCCTGATACACACTGACACAGAGCAGAATAGGGAATATTCACTAAATGCCAAACATTGTTATACAGGGGAATATTCAGTAAATAAGGATAAGGGGGGGGGACCTACTGTCCTCCCCCCGGCCCCCACCCCTGCGCGGTGGGTGGGGGCCGTAAATCACAATGGGGAGGACCTACTGTCCTCCCGCCCGCCCCCACGCGTGAGCGGTGGGTGGGGGCCATAAAAATAATGAGGGGGGGACCTACTGTATGATGTTGTATCGATCAGCTAGTGTAAGGGTTACGCCCGCTTCACAGTGACAGACCAAACTCCCTGTTTAACGCACCGCAAACAACCACAAACAGTCCATTTGCACAACCGCAAACTCCCCATTTGCACAAGGTTGGATACCAAGCTAGCCATTCCCGTTCCTTGTCCTCACTGATGTCATTGAAGGTCTCTTCCTCCACCCAGCCACGTACAACACCAAGGGTCCCCGAAAGGTGACAACAAGCCCCCTGGGACGCCTGCTGTGTTTGGTCTTCCACCTCCTCAAAGCCACCTTCCTCCTCTGACTCCTCTTCTTTAGACTCCTCTCTCTGTGTTGCCTCTCTCTGCGTTATTATAAGGTGTATTAAGTAGTACTATTCTTATCAGTTTAATCCCTGTTACGAGTAGAGGACTATTTCCTTGTTTCGCCAAACCCCTTCAAAGATGGAAAAAGCGGTATGAGTGGAAGAAACGAGGAAATGTGGTCAGGTGGTGGTGCCAGCCCCACCGAGGGCTTGTACCCAGGTATGCTAATAAACTGAAAAAAGAAAAAATCTCCCAAGAAGGAGATCTAAAGCTGGCATAGGAAAAGGTTAGACAACTATAATAAAGTGATACCTACAAATCCTAGTGAGCATAGGTGTATAATAGAGGGAGAAAGGGAAAGCAGAGTAATGCTTCCTAATACCGTGGTTAGTACCCTTTGTTAAAGTAAATTGAGTAATGGACAAAAGTCTTTATTGTATCATTTATAAATAACAAAGGGATACTATACTCATTCCCCTATAGTGGCTAATTGTGTAATAATAGTAATACTATTACTTATTATATAATATTGCCAGGGACATGGAAATTCCCTCTAAATAGATGGGTATAGGCAGAGAGTATGGAGACAGGAGTGATGCTGTCATAAAACGTGTCAATAAGGTGATATAAAGTTAAATGTATCACAGACACACAGCCACCCTTTCTCTTAGCTAGTTTCCAGAAATGCTGGATAGGTAGAAGGGCTATAAAGACTCAGAGAGGTCTAAGAAGAATGCTCTAAACTAGCCCTAATCTCCTTAAACACCTTCAAGGGTGTTCTAAGCTTAAACTCAATCTAAACGTTTAGATGATTGCCTGATTTCCCATCACAGATGCTGGCTAGGAATAACATTGTGCAAGACAAAGAGTGTGTCTAAGTGCCCATAGTGCAGTAAAGTGTCCTAGTGAAGTGAAAAAGAGAATAACGAGCTGGCGCCCAAGAGAATAACGAGCTGGTGCCCTATCAGGGGACGTGTATATGGCATCGATTATAGGAACCGGGAGATGGAAAAAGATGCTTGGTCGGTCCTCCTATTTCAAATTTGGGGCACTGCGCGTGCAATCTACTGTGCCACCAGATAGGAGTGGTGTGTTAAGTAGTACTATTCCTATCAGTTTAATCCCTGTTATGTGCCTTTTTTTTTGTTTGGTTTTTGAAGCCACAGTGCAGCACCAGAGGGCCGAAAAATTAGGCATGTACACATGCCTGAAAAATTAGGTATTGTTGCAGCCGCTGCTGTAGCAGCGGCCATAAAAGTTGATGTTTGTTTCACAGGCAGAAAGTCCCCTAAAACATTGCGGCTTGAACCCTAGTTGGTGGCGGATAAGTCACACAAGTCAACCGGCATTCAGAGCTAAAATACAGCAGCGTGTGTACCATTTTTAGCCTTTTTTAGTCGAATGTATCGCCCACTGTCAGTCCCTTCGGGATCCATCCTTCATTCATCTTAATAAAGGTGAGGTAATCTAGACTTTTTTGACCTAGGCGACTTCTCTTCTCAGTGACAATACCTCCTGCTGCACTGAAGGTCCTTTCTGAAAGGACACTTGAAGCGGGGCAGGCCAGAAGTTCTATCGCAAATTGGGATAGCTCAGGCCACAGGTCAAGCCTGCACACCCAGTAGTCAAGGGGTTCATCGCTCCTCAGAGTGTCGATATCTGCAGTTAAGGCAAGGTAGTCTGCTACCTGTCGGTCGAGTTGTTCTCTGAGGGTGGATCCCGAAGGGTTGTGGCGATGCGTAGGACTTAAAAAGCTCTGCATGTCCTCCATCAACAACACGTCTGTAAATAGTGTTGTCGCGAACCCGAAATTTTCGGTTCGCGAACGGCGAACACGAACTTCCGCAAATGTTCGCGAACCGGTGAACCGCGCGAACCGCCATTGACTTCAATGGGCAGGCGAATTTTAAAACCAACAGGGACTCTTTCTGGCCACAAAAGTGATGGAAAAGTTGTTTCAAGGGGACTAACACCTGGACTGTGGCATGCCGGAGGGGGATCCATGGCAAAACTCCCATGGAAAATTGCACAGTTGATGCAGAGTCTGCTTTTAATCCATAAAGGGCAGAAATCACCTAACATTGACACCTGTCCTCAAAGCCCCTGATACACACTGACACAGAGCAGAATAGAGACTGTTCCCCGTCCTCAGAGGCCATGATACACACTGACACAGAGCAGAATAGAGACTGTTACCCCTACATAGGGTCACTTGGCAGATATGGCGGGGTCGTGGGAGGGGGAGGATGACTTTCACCTCTTCCCCTGTTACATTCCCGTTGTGCTGTGACATCACCCTTATACGCTGTGTATAGCATACTATTTAATTTGATCAGCATGGCCACTTGAGTTTTTATAGTTTTCACGCTGCTTGTAGTTTATATATGGTTCACAAAAATCAAACAAACGATAAAGTAAACATGTAAGGATTCAGAATATTCTTTCAAACCCTTACACATTGTGTGTACGTATTTTTTGTCTTAAGTTTGTGGCTTTAAAGAGGTTTACGATTGTTTCTATGATGTGCATAACATGTTCTTGTAAATGTTTGTTAAATTTTTCCTGGAATTGTAATTTTTGAATCTGAATAAAGATAGTCAAATCCCTGATACACACTGACACAGAGCAGAATAGGGACTGTTCCCCCTACATAGGGTCACTTGGCAGATATGAATTGACACCTATCCTAATGATCCCTGATACACACTGACACAGAGCAGAATAGAGACTGTTCCCCCTACATAGGGTCACTTGGCAGATATGGATTGACACCTGTCCTCAAAACCCCTGATACACACTGACACAGAGCAGAATAGGGACTGTTCCATAGGGTCACTTGGCAGATATGGATTAACACCTGTCCTCAAAACCCCTGATACACACTGACACAGAGCAGAATAGGGACTGTTCCTCCTACATAGGGTCACTTGGCAGATATGGATTGACACCTGTCCTCAAAACCCCTGATACACACTGACGCAGAGCAGAATAGGGACTGTTCCCCCTACATAGGGTCACTTGGCAGATATGGATTGACACCTGTCCTCAAAACCCCTGATACACACTGACACAGAGCAGAATAGAGACTGTTCCCTGTCCACAGAGACCATGAGACACACTGACACAGAGCAGAATAGAGACTGTTCACCGTCCACAGAGACCATGATACACACTGACACAGAGCAGAATAGAGACTGTTCCCCGTCCACAGAGACCATGATACACACTGACACAGAGCAGAATAGGGACTGTTCCCCCTACATAGGGTCACTTGGCAGGTATGGATTGACACCTGTCCTCAAAGCCCCTGATACACACTGACACAGAGCAGAATAGAGACTGTTCCCTGTCCACAGAGTCCATGATACACACTGACACAGAGCAGAATAGAGACTGTTCCCTGTCCACAGAGTCCATGATACACACTGACACAGAGCAGAATAGAGACTGTTCCCCGTCCACAGAGACCATGATACACACTGACACAGAGCAGAATAGAGACTGTTCACCGTCCACAGAGACCATGATACACACTGACACAGAGCAGAATAGAGACTGTTCCCCGTCCACAGAGACCATGATACACACTGACACAGAGCAGAATAGGGACTGTTCCCCCTACATAGGGTCACTTGGCAGGTATGGATTGACACCTGTCCTCAAAGCCCCTGATACACACTGACACAGAGCAGAATAGAGACTGTTCCCTGTCCACAGAGTCCATGATACACACTAACACAGAGCAGAATAGAGACTGTTCCCCGTCCACAGAGACCATGATACACACTGACACAGAGCAGAATAGAGACTGTTCACCGTCCACAGAGACCATGATACACACTGACACAGAGCAGAATAGAGACTGTTCCCCATCCACAGAGACCATGATACACACTGACACAGAGCAGAATAGAGACTGTTCACCGTCCACAGAGACCATGATACACACTGACACAGAGCAGAATAGAGACTGTTCACCGTCCACAGAGACCATGATACACACTGACACAGAGCAGAATAGAGACTGTTCCCCGTCCACAGAAACCATGATACACACTGACACAGAGCAGAATAGGGAATGTTCCCCCTACATAGGGTCACTTGGCAGGTATGGATTGACACCTGTCCTCAAAGCCCCTAATACACACTGACACAGAGCAGAATAGAGACTGTTCCCTGTCCACAGAGTCCATGATACACACTGACACAGAGCAGAATAGAGACTGTTCCCCGTCCACAGAGACCATGATACACACTGACACAGAGCAGAATAGAGACTGTTCCCTGTCCACAGAGTCCATGATACACACTGACACAGAGCAGAATAGAGACTGTTCCCCGTCCACAGAGACCATGATACACACTGACACAGAGCAGAATAGAGACTGTTCACCGTCCACAGAGACCATGATACACACTGACACAGAGCAGAATAGAGACTGTTCCCCGTCCACAGAGACCATGATACACACTGACACAGAGCAGAATAGGGACTGTTCCCCCTACATAGGGTCACTTGGCAGGTATGGATTGACACCTGTCCTCAAAGCCCCTGATACACACTGACACAGAGCAGAATAGAGACTGTTCCCTGTCCACAGAGTCCATGATACACACTGACACAGAGCAGAATAGAGACTGTTCCCCGTCCACAGAGACCATTATACACACTAACACAGAGCAGAATAGAGACTGTTCCCTGTCCACAGAGTCCATGATACACACTGACACAGAGCAGAATAGAGACTGTTCCCCGTCCACAGAGACCATGATACACACTGACACAGAGCAGAATAGAGACTGTTCCCCGTCCACAGAGACCATGATACACACTGACACAGAGCAGAATAGAGACTGTTCCCTGTCCACAGAGTCCATGATACACACTGACACAGAGCAGAATAGGAACTGTTACCCCTACATAGGGTCACTTGGCAGGTATGGATTGACACCTGTCCTCAAAGCCCATGATACACACTGGGGGGAGCTACTGTCCTCCCCAACCCCTGCGCTGTGGGTGGGGGCCATAAATCACAATGGGGGGACCTACTGTCCTCCCCCCCTCGGCCCCCACCCCTGCGCGGTGGGTGGGGGCCATAAATCACAATGGGGGGGCCTACTTTCCTCCCCCCGGCCCCCATCTCTGTGCGGTGGGTGGGGGGCATAAATCACAATGGGACGGACCTACTGATAGGAGTGGAGTATTGTTCATATCAGTTTAATACCTTCCGCATCTCCTATCAGTGGACGTGTATATGGCAGCCATTTTAGGAACCGCACACCTGGGACCCGAGCAAGGTCACCTCGTTCAAGCTGCTCTGGTTCCTTGATGAGCCAGCTGCCCGTGAGTTAACATGTCCCGTGGAGAAGCACTCTGTCCTGTAAAGCCTCACCACAAAAAAATTAAATAAATAACAGCACTCGGATTGGTGAGTTTAGTAAATGTTCATATCAGTTTAATACCTTCCGCGTCTCCTATCAGTGGACGTGTATATGGCAGCCATTTTAGGAACCGCACACCTGGGACCCGAGCAAGGTCACCTCTTTCAACAGGCGACATGATTTGGCCCTGTAAAACTATCCTGGATATTCTCTACAATTTCTATGGATATGGCATTGATTTATGTAACAGGGAGATGGAAGAAGATGCTTGGTCGGTCCTCTTACTTGAAATTTGGGGCACTGCGCGGGCAAGCTAATGTGCCACCAGATAGGAGTGGTGAGTTTAGTATTGTTCATATCAGTTTAATACCTTCCGTGTCTCCTATCAGTGGACGTGTAAGTGGCAGAGATTTTTAATTGTTGAATCACCTCCCCACCAAGGTGGGAAGATGCTTAGACTACTGGTATATTGGTACCATCTTGGAGGATTTTTTTTTGGTTTGGTTTTTGAAGCCACAGTGCTGCACCAGTGGGCCTAAAAATTAGGCATGTACACATGCCTGAAAAATTTGGTATTGTTGCAGCCGCTGATGTAGCAGCGGCCAGAAAAATTGATGTTTGTTTAAGAGGCAGAAAGTGCCCTAAAACATGGCGGCTTGAACCCTAGTTGGTGGCGGATAAGTCACGCAAGTCAAACGTCATTCAGAGCTAAAATACAGCAGCGTGTGGACCATTTTTAGCCCAAGGCAGCTTATCTCATCAGGCCTTTTTTAATCGAATGTATCGCCCAGTGTCAGTCACGGCACATGTGTCAACTTGCCCAACTTCAATGCCGCCAACAAATTTGTTCCGTTGTCACAAACCACTTTGCCGATCTCCAGTTGCTGCGGAGTCAGCCACTTTTCCACCTTTGCGTTCAGGGCGGACAGGAGTGCTTCTGCGGTGACTCTCTGCTTTCAAGCAAGTCAAACCCAAGGCGGCGTGACACTGTCGTATCCGTGATGTGGAATAGTACCTGGGGAGCTGGGGCGGTGCCGTTGATGTAGAGCAAGACGCAGCAGCAGAAGAGGACTCTGCCGAGGAGGTTATGGAAGAGGATGGAGTAGGAGGAGTAGAGGAGGTGGCAGCAGGCCTGCCTGCAAGTCGTGGTGGTGTCACCAACTCCTCTGCAGAGCCACACATTCCATGCTTGGTAGCCGTCAGCAGATTTACCCAATGCGCAGTGTAGGTGATATACCTGCCCTGACCATGCTTTGCAGACCAGGTATCAGTGGTCAGATGGACCCTTGCACCAACACTGTGTGCCAGACATGCCATTACTTCCTTTTGCACAATCGAGTACAGGTTGGGGATTGCCTTTTGTGAAAAGAAATTTCATCCAGGTACCTTCCACTGCGGTGTCCCAATAGCTACAAATTTTTGGAACGCCTCAGACTCCACCAGCTTGTATGGTAAAAGCTGGTGGGCTAATAGTTCAGACAAGCCAGCTGTCAGACGCCGGGCAAGGGGGTGACTTTCTGACATTGGCTTCTTACGCTCAAACATGTCCTTGACAGACACCTGACTGTGGGCAGATGAGCGGGAACTGCTCAAGGCGAGAGACGGAGTGGCGGATGGTTGAGAGGGGGCAAGGAGGACAGCAGTGGTTGATGTGGCTGAAGATGCTGGACCAGGAGGAGGATTGCAGCTTTGAGTTTGTGTGCTGCTTGTACTCATGTGTTGATCCCATAGGCATTTGTGATGTGTGATCATGTGCCTACGCAAAGCAGTTGTACCTAGGTGGGTGTTGGACTTCCCACGACTCAGTTTCTTTTGGCACAGGTTGCAAATGGCATCGCTGTTGTCAGAGGCAGACACACAAAAAAAATGCCACACTGCTAAACTCTGCAATGATGGCATTCTGGTGGTGGACACAGCATCCGTTGATTGGCGTGCTGTGGGGCTGACCCCGGGTGCCGATGCATGCTGTGTGACTGTGCCACTAGCTTTGTCACGATTCGGGGAACCCAACACGCTAACACACACACAGAAACACACACAGAAAGTGTGCAGTACCGGTCCTTAGAGTGGCCGGGTTGAGCACACACAGAATAGTCAGGAGACAAGCCGAGTAAGGGGAACCAGAAAACAGAATAACGAGAAACAAGCCGAGGTCAAAGGGTAGGAGAAAGTCACAAAGTCAGTATAACAAGCCAGAGAGTACGTAACCAGAAAGCACACGTTCAGAATCAATACTATAAAACAAAGACCACAACAGGGCAGGGAGGAACAGGAAAGGTAAGTATTTAAACCAGAAGGTTAATTCTGATTGGCTAATTTCCAATCAGAATTAACAATCACACGTGGGAGATATCTAAACCTCCCACTGTGATTGAGGCACTGTGCCTTTAACGCCGGGTCAGGTGACTGACCCCGGCGTGTAACAAATTGGGCGGTCTCCCAGCGTGCAGCGTCATGCATGCTGCCGCCGGGGGACCCGGAAGAAGACGCGGGCGGCACCCGTGGCTGGGAGGATGCCGCCCGCCGAACACATGGCAGGAAGGGGACCGAGGACGGCTGGAGGGTGAGTGCCGCGAGCGGACTGCAGCCTCACCTCGCAGCCGCCCGCGGGATCCTGACATTACCCCCCCTCGAAGACCGCCCGGAGGGCGGGAAGCAGAAGGCTTCAAAGGAAACCGGGCATGAAAGGAGCGGACCAAAGAGGAAGCGTGCAAATCAGAGCTCGAAACCCAAGACCGCTCCTCAGGGCCGTACCCCTTCCAATCCACCAGATACTGTAACCGACCCCTAGAAACACGAGAGTCGAGAAGGGCAGCCACCTCGTACACGTCACTGGAGACCGCGCGAGGGGAAACGGGCCGCCCGAGGGGACGAGAGAACCGGTTACACAGCAAGGGTTTCAAAAGAGAGACGTGAAACGTGTTTGGAATACGCATGGAAGGAGGCAGGTCAAGGGAGTAGGAAACGGGGTTAACCCTACGCAACACCTTGTAGGGACCCAGAAATCTGGGAGCAAATTTCATAGAGGGAACCTTGAGATGGAGATTCCTGGAGGACAACCATACCCTATCACCCGGAATATAAGAAGGGGCCGCAACCCTACGGCGATCAGCAAACCTCTTCTGAGCAGCTGCTGAACGAGACAGCGCAACATGGACCTGATCCCACATCTTCCGCAAAGAGGCGAGGTGCTGGTCCAAGGCGGGCATTCCCTTGTCGGAGAACGCACCGGGAAGGACAGAAGGCCGAAACCCATAAGCAACCTCAAAAGGACTTAAGCCAGTAGACGAGTGAGACACCGTATTCC
This sequence comes from Pelobates fuscus, assembly GCF_036172605.1. Classification (NCBI taxonomy): domain Eukaryota; kingdom Metazoa; phylum Chordata; class Amphibia; order Anura; family Pelobatidae; genus Pelobates; species Pelobates fuscus. The sequence goes on from NC_086317.1 coordinate 222,693,902, forward strand.
TGGCAAACTCAGCCCACGGAAGGAGGTGAGACCAGTCGTCCTGGTGCGCATTGGTGAAGCAGCGCAAATACAATTCCACAGACTGGTTAGCACGTTCGGCTGCACCATTAGATTGCGGGTGATAGGAGGAAGTGAACGACAAGGAGACCCCCATCTCAGCACAAAAGCCCCTCCAAAACCGAGAGACAAATTGAGGACCCCTGTCAGACACGATATCCTGAGGAACCCCATGCAAGCGGAACACTTCTTTGGCAAACACCTGAGCCAACTGAACTGCAGAAGGAAGCTTTCTAAGCGGAATGAAGTGCGCCATTTTAGAGAACCTATCCGTCACAGTCAAAATCACCGTCTGACCATCAGAAAGAGGAAGGTCTACAATGAAATCCATGGATAAGTGGGTCCATGGTTTCTTTGGTATAGACAGAGGCAAGAGTAGACCCTGGGGTCTCACATTAGGGGACTTACACTGCATACAGACCCGACAAGCCTGTACAAACTCTACTACGTCCTGCTTAAGCGAAGGCCACCAGAACTGTTGAAGGAGGCCCTTATAGGTTTTGGTTACCCCCGGATGACCAGCAGTTTTGGCGGTGTGAAATAAAGTTAACAGCTTCTTTCTGTCCTTTGTTTTAACATATAGTTTACCAACCAGCGTCTCAGGGGGTGCTTGGGTTTGGTATGTCTTAATACTATCAAGAAAAGGAGATGAAACAACCAAACGGGTAGCAGCTATTATCTGAGACGCAGGAACAATAGGTACAGGAGTCAGGTTAACAAATTCTAAAGGTTCATGCTGTCGGGAGATAGCGTCAGCTTTGGCATTACGGCAACCAGGTCTATAGGTAATAACGTATTGAAAACGTGAAAGAAATAGAGACCATCTAGCCTGCCGGGCAGATAACCTTCTCGCGTCAGCTATATAGGAGAGGTTTTTATGATCAGTAATAACCATGATTTTGTGTCTAGAACCCTCTAATAAGTACCTCCATTCCTTAAAAGCTAACACAATAGCTAATAGTTCCCTGTTCCCAACATCGTAATTCTTTTCTGGATCGGACAACCTTTTTGAAAAGAAACAACAGGGATGGAGGGGTTCGTCATGCGATAACCTCTGTGACAGTACTGCTCCCACACCTGCTTCAGAAGCGTCTACTTCCATAACAAAGGGAAGAGAAGGATTAGGGTGGTGCAGTACTGGAGCAGAGGCAAATGCCTTCTTGAGAGTTTCGAAGGCCTTAAGGGCTTCGGGAGTCCAAACCCTAGGGTGTAGACCTTTTTTAGTCAGCTTTGTTATAGGAGAGATAAGGGGTGAAAAGTTCTTTATGAATTTCCTATAATAGTTGGCAAATCCTATAAAACGCTGGATAGCCTTAAGTCCTTGGGGAAGTGGCCAGGACAGTATGGCTTCCAATTTAGCAGGATCCATACTGAAACCCTGTTCAGTAATTATATAACCAAGGAATTGCACCGAGGTTTGATCGAACAAACATTTTTCTAACTTACAGTAGAGTCCATTCTGTAATAATTTCTTGAGCACCATCCTAACATGATTATGGTGTGACTTCAAATCAGGGGAATACACAAGTATGTCGTCAAGGTACACCACGGCACAGACATGCAAAAGATCCCTAAGGACATCGTTTATGAGGTCCTGAAACACAGCAGGGGCATTACACAGTCCAAAAGGCATGACCAGATATTCGTAATGCCAATGCGCGTATTAAACGCTGTTTTCCACTCGTCATTCTCCTTTATACGGACGAGGTTATAAGCCCCCCTGAGGTCTAATTTGGTGAAGAACTTAGAACCTTTCACACGATCAAACAACTCAGTGATGAGGGGGATAGGGTAGGCGTTTTTAATCGTTATGTTGTTCAGACCCCTGTAGTCTATACATGGCCTCAAGTCGCCCTCCTTCTTTGCCACAAAAAAGAAACCAGCACCAGCAGGAGAAGAGGACCTTCTAATAAAACCTTTACTTAAGGATTCCCGTATGTACTCCTCCATGATCTGGTTTTCTTTCTCAGAAAGAGGGTAGACCTTACCCCTAGGAGCAGGCCCGGACTGGCCATCGGGCACACCGGGCAAATGCCCGGTGGGCCGCGGTGGCCATGGGCCAAGGCCGGCAGGGGAAGGTCCCAGGATCTCCCCTGCCGGTCTATGCAGGGCCGGCACTATCCGAGCGCCGGCCCCCCTGTTTTCAATGAAGGGCCGGTGAGGAGATCATAGATCTCCCTCACCGGCCCCCTTGGAGAGACCTGCGGCTGGGGAGGGAGGTAGAGGACCCGGCGGAGCTCTATCTTGCAGCTCCGCCGGGTTCCTCTCGCGAGATCCGGCGCGTTGCCATGGCAACGACCGGATCTCGCAAGAGTGAACTCTAGCCCTCAGGCTAGAGTTCACTCACCACTGGACCACCAGGGATGGTGTCGGAGTGCCGGTCCCCCCCACCCACTCACCAGCATGCCGGTCCCCCCCTCCCAGGCTAAAGGTAAGAAGGGAGGGGGGGACATAATGCATACTTTTTTATTTTATTTTACCCCCCCCCCCAACACTCAATCCCTTCTAACATTTACACACAGCACACACATCACTATCACACACAGCACTCTCACTCCCATCACACACAGCACTCTCACTCCCATCACACTCAGCACTCTCACTCCCATCACACTCAGCACTCTCACACCCATCACACATAGCACTCTCACTCCCATCACACACAGCACTCTCACTCCCATCACACTCAGCACTCTCACTCCCATCACACTCAGCACTCTCACTCCCATCACACACAGCACTCTCACACCCATCACACATAGCACTCTCACACCCATCACACATAGCACTCTCACTCCCATCACACACAGAACTCTCACACACATCACACTCAGCACTCACACACATCATCCACAGCACTATCACACTCGGCACTCTCACACACATCACATTTAGGACTCACACACACATCACACTCAGCACTATCACAAAACACATCATACACAGCACTCTCACACACATCACACTCAGCACTCACGCACATCATCCACAGCACTATCACACTTGGCACTCTCACACACAGCACTCTCACACACATCACATTTAGGACTCACACACACATCACACTCAGCACTATCACAAAACACATCATACACAGCACTCTCACACACATCATACACACATCACACTCAGGACTCGCACACATCACACTCAGCACTATCACAAAACACATCATACACAGCACTCTCACACACATCACACACATCACACACAGCACTCTCACACATCATCCACAGCACTATCACACTCGGCACTCTCACACACAGCACCCTCACACACATCACCCTCAGCACTCACACACATCATCCACAGCACTATCACACTCAGCACTCTCACACACATCACACTCAGGACTCACACACATCGCACTCAGCACTATCACAAAACACATCATACACAGCACCCTCATACACAGCACCCTCACACACATCACACACAGCATCCATCATACACACATACTGCACCCCTCACATACACACCGAACCTCCCCAACACACTGCACCACACACATACACAATACTTCCATATATCTATATATATATATATAAATATAAATATAAATATATATATATATATATTTATATATATATATATATATATATATATATATACACACGCACACACACACACACACACACACACACACACACTACATTCCTGACATACACACTCTGGATCCCCTATACACACACTAGATTCCTTGTAAGCAAACACATACTACACCCCTAAACACACACTCTCTACAAACACTACATCACATATACACACACACACACACACTATAGCCTGTATGCACACACTTGCTACATCCCCTATACACACATTCTTTACAGACCCTAGCCACATATGCACTACATTACACCACAAACACAACACGACTAAAACCGACCTTATTACACAATACCACACCACAATCAGCTCACTCTATACAAACACACACAATCCCACAAGCAGGCTCCAAACACAGCACGATACTCTTTCCTGGCATTTTTGTCTCCTGGTATCCATTTATAGAGACACCAGAGACAAGTTGCAAGGAAACACAGTGCAAGCATGTTATTAAATTTGCTTGCACTGTGCAGAACAAATACAGGGCTTTTTTCTCATGCTAGAGCTCTTTAGCAGAGCTCTGCGCATGGTCTGCCCTGGCCTGCACTTTGAGAAGGGGGCGTGTTTGTCGTTAGTGACGACAAAACACACCCTCTCTGCACCGCCCCTTCTTAGTGGGCCGCTGTGATAAAAAAATGCCCGGGCCGAATTTTTATCCCAGTCCGGCCCTGCCTAGGAGGCATAGTACCTGGTAACAGGTTTATGGCACAGTCATACTCCCGATGTGGGGGTAGTTTATCTGCCTCCCTTTTTTCAAAAACCAATGCAAGGTCTGCATACACAAAAGGGACAGAAACAGAAAGTGGTTTAGCCGTGGGCACATTGAGTGAACAAACAGGACGTACATGAGCCATACAGTCTCGTTGACAAGATTCCCCCCAGGAGAGTATATCTAAACAACCCCAGTCAAGTACCGGGTTGTGCTTAAATAACCAGGGAAAACCCAGAACGATGGAAGCAGTAGGGGAGTCAATTATTTGAAAGGTTAACCTTTCCTTGTGCAAAGCACCCACAGACATAATGATTTCTTGGGTTTCATGGGTTACCAGAGGTTTCTCAAGCGGTCTACCATCTATGGCCTCAACGGCCAAGGGTGTGGCCTTTTGGATCAAAGTCAAGGCTGCGGTTTTGGCAAAGTTCTCATCCATAAGGTTGTCTGCCGCACCTGAATCGATCAAGGCTTTAGTTGTTATGGTGGTTTTATTGACCAAAAGAGAAACCGTAATAAACGGTCTGGAGATGGACACATGAGGGGACAAAGTCATAACACCCGAGGCCGACCCCTCTCTAGGCCTTAGGTGCTGTAGTTTCCCTGTACCTTAGGGCAGGCATTACAGTGGTGCCCCCTCTTTCCACAATAAAGGCATAACCCCTCCCTTCTACGGTATGCTCTTTCAGCCTCAGTTAACCCCGTAGCGCCTAATTGCATGGGTTCAGGGGATGGTGGCCTAGGAGCGGGTAGTGCTAGTAATGCAGTACTGGGTAGAGCAGGTAACACCCGTGTATCCAGCCGTCTTTGACTACGCCTCTCTCTAATACGGTTATCAATAAGTATCACATAGTCTATAACATCATCCAAAAGAACAGGCAATTCCCTGGATGCTATTTCATCCAGTATGTAAGCGGCCAAACCCTCCTGAAAGGCTGTTACGAGGGCGTCATTGTTCCAAACCACTTCAGCTGCTAGAGTGCGGAATTCAATAGTGTAATCCGCTACAGATCTATTACCCTGTCGTACCCTAAGCAGAGCTTTGCCAGCAGAAGCAACCCTACCGGGTTGATCAAATGTGCGTTTGAAAGCGGTCAAAAAGTCTGCAAAGGACATTGGGGAAGCATTCTCCCACATGGGATTAGCCCATGCTAAAGCTCTCCCTGACAAGTGGTTTATCAAAAAGGCTATTTAAGATCTGTCAGTGGGATAGGAACGTGGATTCATCACCAAATGGATGTCAATTTGGTTGAGGAAACCACGACACAATGCTGGGTCACCGCTGTAGCGCTGTGGCGGCGTCATATGCACTACATGAGCAGGAACGGGTACCGGAGTGGGAATGGGCTCGGGCACAGCAGCAGCAGCAGCCTCCTGAACGGCAGGCTGCAAGTGTGCAGTACGAGCCAGTATGGTTTGCAAAGCTTGAGCAAACTGATCCATACGGTGGTCCAAGCCATCCATTCTAGCCTCCTGATTAACTAGGAGCTGTGGTATGTCAGCAGGTTCCATTATGGCCCTGTTGTAATGTCACGATTCGGGGAACCCAACACGCTAACACACACACAGACACACACACAGAAAGTGTGCAGTACCGGTCCTTAGAGTGGCCGGGTTGAGCACACACAGAATAGTCAGGAGACAAGCCGAGTAAGGGGAACCAGAAAACAGAATAACGAGAAACAAGGGGTAGGAGGTCAAAGGGTAGGAGAAAGTCACAAAGTCAGTATAACAAGCCAGAGAGTACGTAACCAGAAAGCACACGTTCAGAATCAATACTATAAAGCAAAGACCACAACAGGGCAGGGAGGAACAGGAAAGGTAAGTATTTAAACCAGAAGGTTAATTCTGATTGGCTAATTTCCAATCAGAATTAACAATCACACGTGGGAGATATCTAAACCTCCCACTGTGATTGAGGCACTGTGCCTTTAACGCCGGGTCAGGTGACTGACCCCGGCGTGTAACAAATTGGGCGGTCTCCCAGCGTGCAGCGTCATGCATGCTGCCGCCGGGGGACCCGGGCGGCACCCGTGGCTGGGAGGATTCCGCCCGCCGAACACATGGCAGGAAGGGGACCGCGGATGGCTGGAGGGTGAGTGCCGCGAGGGGACTGCAGCCTCCCCTCGCAGCCGCCCGCGGGATCCTGACAAGCTCATTGCGATGACCTCCCCCTGCTTCCAACTCGTCTCCTCCCCCTCTCTGTCTCCCCATCTGAACTTTTGCCCTGTTCTTCTTCTTGCCAAGCGAGCACCCACGTGACATCCATGGACGCATCGTCATCATCAACCGCTTCACTTGTATCTGACAACTCAGCAAAGGAAGCAGCAGTGGGTACAACATCATCATCATCACACCGTACGTCCATGTGTGTAATGGTATCAGATATTACTGTAGGTGAAAGTTTAGGATCTAGCGATCACCAGTCATTGTGGTTTATTATAAGAAAAGTGACTGAGTCACACAACACAAAAACAAATGTTTTAGATTTTAGAAGCAAGGAAGGTATATAGAAGAGGATAAAGGTCCAGCTGACAGCCTCATTGAAGGAAAGGCAGTTAGGAAAAAAGACAAATTAGTCATTTGTTACATGTGAGTTTACAAAGGAAGAGGTTCTATTTCAACTGTCAAAAGTAACTACATAAGAGCTTAGTGGTGTCCTAGCAAAACCATTAACGGATTTATTTAACCAATTATTGTTAGTCCCAGAAAATTCAAAATTAGCAAATGTTTTACCCTTTCAAAAGAAAGGTAGTAGGGAGGAGTCGGGCAACTATAGGCCAGTAAGCCTTACTTTACTTTAGATAACAAACACACGGACACCCGTGAAGAAAAATATATAATAATAAAAAACTTAGCTGATAGGTACACTGCTTCCCAGGGTTATCTCCCAGCTGATAACCGTATAACAGAACTGTGTAATTGATGGGCTATTTTGGGTATCTGCTAGTATACCTATAAAGAAGGACAAAACATAGTGCAAATATTGCTACAAAACTAATTTAAAACTTTCGGTGATTAATATGCACTCACATATTCCAGGTAAATTATGCGTGTTATGGGTGCCTCCCCTTGGTGGAAATGGGGGGTTTTTCTGTCTTTTTTGATTTTCCCTCCTCCAGTGATAGCCAATATGGGATCCAGGTCAGCCAAAGGTTCCAAAGAAACAGCAACCAACATGCCAACATATACATGCGCAGGTGGGAGGACCTCTGCGTGCGTTCGGGGCATGACTGGGTGGCGAACCTGGTCCTATGGCGGCGATATATCGATGACATTATTATCATTTGGAGGGGGTCGGAATCTGAGTTCACGAAATTTGTAAACCATCTAAATGCAAATGAATATAATTTAAAACTTTCTCCAGTTTGGGACCGTAGAGAAATACATTTCTTGGATTTAACCCTTTTTTGTGAAGGGAATGATATTAAAACATAATGTTTCTTCAAGCCAACTGATGGCAACAGCTACGTACATAAACGTAGCTGTCACCATCAACCTTGGTTAAAGGGAATTACCAAGGGACAACTGACCCGGGTAAGAAGAAAT